>NC_080030.1:82715904-83027566 GCF_030020395.1 Manis pentadactyla
TTAGTTCTTCCGCCCACAGCTCAAAAATAATTTTATTTTTAGGAATTGAAAAGTAGAAAAGGAAATGAAAAATATTTTGAGATAAGGAAACCTCGTGATCAAGCCAAAATGAAGGGGAATACTTACAGTCTCTCTTCAAGTATGCTGTAGGTTAGCATAGTTACTAGAAAAATGGTTGTAATAACACTGATCTGACTTAGGAGGTGGTCTAGAAAGAGCACTGACAGAGCTCCCTGAGTCTAGAAATAGCTAAATCTTGGTCAATTTTGACTCTGAAGGAAGACCAGAAAATGATGAGTGTGACATGAAATATATAAGAGATACAATGTTCTAGATTGCTATGCTGTATTGTGAAGAAAGAGAAATAAGGGTGGGAACAGATGAATAAGGCCATATATTAACCAACTGCACTATATTGCACGGATAAGCACTACTGTGTTGGCAGAAGGCTTATATTGTATAATCAACATGGCCAATCTTTAGCTGGTGATTCCTTTTTCTTAAAGTGGTATCTACAGTATAAAAAGCAAGGTGAATGGGCTGGTAAGCACTTACTAAATATCTATTGAACGAATCTATCAGTAAGTGAAACCACTACTCACATTTGGTGCATCTCTTATTTGCAGAAAAAACTGACTACTGTTGCCACAAAAGGGGAAAGATTTAAGATACTAAGTTTACTCATGTTTCTATAGTATATCTTCCATGCATTCTCTACAGTATACTTGGGTCAGTCATTTGCAAGGCCTTTGTGGTACAGTTGATCTTAGGGAAAGTTTCCAAACGTATTTAAGTTCAATTTCCTTCATCTTTTTAATAAAGGGCTACATATGATCATGTATAAGACTTTTCCTGCTCTAACATTCTATAATTCTTCTCAAATGTTAGCAAATGGTTTAGGTCCTGGCCCTGCTTGACTATAGCTTCTTTCAGCAAATTGATTGATAAGACTTCACTGACCTTTGCCATGTCACCTGTGTGTTACAGGAATTGGTCTCTATTGATTGAAGTCACAGATGGATATCTGCTTGCTGCTACTCCGTTCACTTTTGAAATTGTTAAAAAAAAAATTAAAAAGAACTCTTGATACTGGGAACATGTAACAACCTGCCCTTTAATCTTGATTAGGGCTGTCAAATGTGTTTGCACAGTATTTGCCCTACACAGAAGTGCTTGGCCTAGGGAAAATAAGGGAACAGAATGCCAGCCACCTTGTTTGACTAATTTGTGAAGGTGACATTGATTTGACTTATTCATACTTACACAACTGACATGGCTTGACCAATAAACTTTATTTTCTACATTAAGTAGAATTTTGGGGTCATGTGCTCCCAACTGCACCTCTATTAAGGACACCCTCATCTGGTAGTTGATCTGTCCCTAAGAGAAGTCTTAAGGAGACACCATCAGAAAAATAAATGTTTCTTTGACATTGTTCCCTTAACTACAGATGTCTTCCATAAACTGATAACATTTTGTATGGCTCTTATATAATTTTCTATGTTTATGCTTTATTTCATGTGGGTTTTCAGTATGTGTATATACGTATGCATTGCAAAGTATAGTAAGGGTTTCTCCAATCATAGTTGACAGGATGGGTGAGAGCATAGTGCTGAGAGAAATATTTTCATATTTCATCAGTTCAACCACATAATTTCATCATTGGATAAGTGAAGATCATCCAGATTCTTGTGTACTCCTATCTACTCATCCTTCTGGTTTTGAGAAAATAAACATGAAGTGCTTAACCGTTTGCTTGCAAGATAGTCTGCAAGGTCTGTATAGCATGACCTGCTCAAAAGAAACTTCAAACCAGCCACAATAAACAGAATCATCTACAAGTAAAAGAATAGCTGTTCAAGTCATCAATAGTGCTTAAGTCCAACATCACACTTTAGAGGAAATGAACTCGACTGAGAGCAAGCACTTCGGTCTGAGATCACACTGATGTCAGTGGCAGAGAAAATGCATTTTAACTGCACTGGACTTCCTCCCAAGACTTGTCCTAAGTCAGTTTGGTGTGGTGGATAGGATCATGAATTCTGATTTCAAATGCTTAGGTCTGACTCTTGGCTTCCCCACTGCCTGTGCTACAGTGAGCAATTAGATTCTCTGTGCCTCTGTCTTATCTATAAAATGGGGGAAATAATAACAGTTCCTTTTGTATGGATTCCGGGAGTTAAAATTTCTGAAGTGCTTAGGCCAAGGCCTATAATATAATAATAATAGGAAACAAGCACATTTTGTGGTAATGGTGGTGGTGATACCTTCTGTTGATGGCTTTGAAACAATGAGGTATTCCCTTCCAGGGTGTCTGAATATGCCAAATATTCTCACACACACGGTAGTTGGTTGCCTCAAAATAAACAAATCAATAGGAACCGAAAATGGTTCTAAACTATGATGAATGCCAAAGTTAATAATGAATTAAAAATACTGTCCTTTTTGTAAATGAATTTTAAAACCATCAAAAGAATATTTCTAATGGTATCTACCATTAGAGTCATCTATCAAATGAATTATTTGAACGGAAACCAGCCTTTGGGGTTTGTGGAAACCATTAAAGGACCTTTTCACAGATAGCAGGGGAGAATATTATCAAAGAAATGAGTATTTATAAAGAACTGCTCCTGATTTTTTCTTCAGAGTTTGATTTTAGTTAAAAGACGATAAAATATTGTGGAGTTATAATAATGGGGAGCAAAAATTTATAAAGTGTAGTCTATTGATATTTAAAATTATATCTTTTGTAACATTCTTATAAGTTTTGTTACAGTTTGTAGATTTGTAGTGGTACTGATGGTTTAAACCATGAAGGAAAAGAAAGCAATTTATAAAAAAGAATTTCATTAGCAGATTGATAAAATTATTCTGAACTCATATTCTGCTAAAGTTTATTGCAATAAATTAAACACATTTCACTGACCATGGTGCTTTGCTCAGTAAACAAACAAGAAATAATTAATTATATCACTTTAATTGATAATCACATAAAATAAGTGTAAAAATGTGAGGAATATCATAGAAAAGTCAGCGAACATGCTATGGCAAAGGTAAGTAGCAATCTTATTTTAGCGAGCTGCGTTACTTTTCATGTTTACTTTTACAGATTTTCTTGCCACAATTTTGGAGATGTTTGAACATCCATGCCTACTTCTTCTTGTCATATCAGTAACGATATGGAGCAAGCATCTTTTCTGTGCTTTCGTGAGTTGTCGCATTTCTTTGTAAGCTTGGATTGGCTTCCATCGTTCTATTTGGTACTTATGGTGTATAAAATCTCTCTCAAGAGTTCCCATGATAGGAAGTTTCTTGTCAACATTACTTCCTCTGGGATGTCTTCATCTTTTTCACTATGTTCTTCTTTCTTTTATGTTGGTAAGTTTTGTTTTGAGTTCCCCCAGCTGCCTAGGTAGAGGCTCTCAAACGGTACTGTCAGCATTCTCCTTGGCTACTCCTGTAACTCCATTCATGCTTGAGTATAATTTCACCTCCAGCATGATCACTTTTTGATCCTTTGCTGCACTTTACCTCTTTTGGGCACTCCGTCTTTTGATTATTTATTTTTGTAAAATGTCATGTGGGTTTATCACGAGGAGACAAGGAGATAAAACAACTATACATTTTGCTGAGTGTGAACTAAGTAACAGATGCACAGGGACCAATCATGAACAGAGTTTGAAAGATGACATCATCGGTCGCTGATCATGCTGCAGATCTGTATTTACACAGTAATTTATGGACTAAAGAATTAGCAGTAAAGTTTATACTTTATGCACTTAGTCACAGTTGATATACTGTGGCAAATGAATCTGACTGTTTGGGGGTACTGGCATTATTAAACTAAGCCATGATACTTGAAATCTGTGCATAGTGAAGCCAAGCTAATTGACTGCCTGCTGGAGTAATTTTCAGCATCCAGATCCTTCACACTTGTTAGGTGTATAACAAAGTACAACACGTTTATTATTTTCTTTTTTTTAGCTATTAAAAATGACACTTGTTTTTAAATTTTTTGATTATTATTAGTGTTTAAAAATACAATTTATTTTTATTCCTTGTATCCTGAAACCTTGCTATACTCACTTATTTGTTCTAGTCACTTTAAGTTTTGTTCTTTCCTTCTGAAAATTTTTTTGGGTTATTCTACTTAGGGAATCATGTGGTCTGCAATAATAAATAAAAATAGACGCATTTTTATTTATTATTTTCCTATCTTTATTTTTTATTTCCTTTTCATCACCTTATTGCATTGGCTGGGATCCCCAGTATAAGGCTGAATAAACATCCTTGCCTTTTTTCCAATCTTAGAGGAAAAGCACTATTAAGGACGACACTGGTTTTAAATAATATAGTAGGTGTAGGTTTTTTTGTAGATGTTCAATGTCATGTTTAATAATTCCTTTCTAGTCAGAGTTTTCTCATAAGTGGGTATTAAGTTGTGTGACATGCTTTTTCTGCATCAACTAACATGATCATATGCTTTTTCTTCTTAGTCTTTTGATGTAATAAATTACATCAGTTAATTTTATAATGTTGAATCAAACCAGCCTAGCTTCTTCAGGATAAGCAGCATTTTGCCACCATATTTTTATCCTTTTTTGTATATTACTGATTAGATTTGCTAATATTTTAAGGCATTCTGCATCTCTTCATGATGGAAATTGGTTTTTAGTTTTCAGTTTTGTAATATTTTTGTCAAGTTTTGGAACCACAAGAACAGAGCCTCATAAAATGAGTTGGAATGTGTTTCTTATTCTTCCCTTTTCTGGAAGAATTTATGTAGAATTGTTATTTCCCCCTGAAGCGTTTGGCAGTGTATGCCAGTAACATAGCTGAGGCTAAAATTTGTTTTCTTGTTGTTGCTGTTGCAAGTGTTTTAACTCTAAGTTCAATTTTTAAAATTGAGTTAGGAGTAATGAGGTTTTCTTTAAATAGCGAGCTTTGAGAGTTTGTGTCATTCAAGGTATTAGTCTATCTAGCTCATAGAAGTCGTCATGTTTAAAGGCAAAAAGTTGTTTGTCATATCCCTTATTTTCCTTCTTGTGGCTTTAGAGTCTGTAGTTGTATCCTCTCTCATTCCTGTATTTGTATTTATGGTCTTTCCTTTTTTTAATTGATCAGTCTGACTAAAGTTTTATCGATGTTATTGATCTTTTTAAAAGGGTTTAGTTGTTTTTCTCTGTTGTTTTTCCATTTCAACTTTATTCGTGCCTTATCACTTTTTATCCTTCCTCTGCTTTTGATTTGCTTTTCTTTTTACAACTTGTTAGGCTGAACATCGAGATGATTTATATACATGTGCATTCTGCTGTAGTTGGATAGAATGTTCTATAAATGTCAGTTACATCAAGCTTATTAAGGTTTGTTCGGTTTTTCTCTTGTATTGCTGATTTTCTTTCTACTTGTTCTATTTATTGCTGAGAGAAGAAGACAAAAGTTCCCAATTATGATTGCAATCGTGTCTGTTTTCCCCTTTCAGTTCTATTAGCTTTTGCTTTGAAGATCTGCTCTTAGTTGTATACACATTTAGCATGTTATGACTATTTGGTAAATTGAATCTTTTGTTATCATGATGATTTGTCTCTAGAAATATTCCTTGTTCTGCAGTGTACATTGTCTGTTATCAGTATAGCCACTCCAGCTTTCTTCTGATTTTGTTCGCACCTGATCATTTAATCTATTTATTTATATTTATGACAAGTTTCTTGTAGAGAGCATAACTGAGTATTGTGTTTTTTATGTAATGTGTCAACACTTGTGTTTTCTTTGTTATGCTTAGACCTAGGATAGTAACTACAGCCTGTGGGTCAAATCCAGCTTACTGCAGACCAACCTGATCACATCCCTGCACTTAGATATTGTTTATGACTGCTGTGAACTTTAGTGGCAAAGTTGATTAGTTGCAACAGAGGCCACACAACCCACAAAGCTAAACATATACATTATACTATTCCTAACAGAAAATGTGTGGTTTACATTTAATGTGTAATTAATATGTTGAATTGATACAGTTTTCAGACTTACTTTTTAAAACTGAGGAAGGAAGAATTAATTTTTTATACACACTCAGATTTGTATACTTTCTACTGATCTTTATGCATTCCTGGAGTTCCAAGTTTCCCTTTGTTATAATCTCTTTTCATTCTCAAGATATTGCCTTAGCATTTCTTTAACAGCAAGCGTGCTGGTGAGTAATTTCATTAGTTTTCCATCCTCTGCAAATGTATTTTGTAGCCTTAATTCTTCAATGTATGTTCATTAGACATAAAATTATGGGTAGATATTTTTTGTTGACTGTTGCGTCTATTTTATTCCAGAACATCAAAAATGTTGTTCTACAGTCTCCAGCTGCCATATTGGATTTTTAAAAAGTGTTCAGTCATTCAAATCACTGTATTCCTTTATATAAAGTGATATTTTCCTCTAGCAGCTCTTAAGATACATTTATGTACACAGATGTGCATTTAGACTGATATAAAGATATACATATTACATATAAATATTATTTATCTAATCTAGATCTGTATGTCTATATATTTTACTTTTAGCTTTCAGGTGTTTGATTATGCTGTATCTAAACATGATTTTGAGTTTATTTTGTTTGGCATTTGCTGGCTTTCTCGGTTCTATAAGTGGATCTTCCACCAAATTTGGGAAGTTTGCAGCCACTTTCCTTAATATTTATTCTGCAGCAATATCTTTCTACTCTTCTTTTGGGAATCAAAATGACGCAGGTGTTTAGACCTTTTGTTACTTTCCCGTTTCTCTCTGATCTTCAGAATGAATCATTTCAACTGGTTATTTGTCCAAGTTCACTGACTCCTCTGTCATCTCCATTCTGCTAATGAGCCTAACCAATTAGTTTTTAAATTCAGATATTGTATTTTTCAGTTCTAAAATTCCCATCTGATTATTTGCTATGGTTTTTATTTGGCTGCTGAGAATTTTCCTCAATTTATTACTTATTTTAAAAATTTTAAACTCATGGAGCATAGTTGGTCCACTTATGGAGTTATAATTGCTCATTTCCTGATTTGATTTTGTTTTGTTTTCAGACAATCAAAACACTGGCTTTTCAGACCATGAGTTCTCTCTCTCCCTTTTCAGATTGGTGGTTTTAACCTTTATCAAGTGCTGGCAGCGGCTCTGCTGCTTCGGTCTGTCATGCACACATGACATTCACAGAGAGGCTGAAATCTCCCAGTGCCTTTGTTGTGATACTTTGGGTCTCTCCCACATGCTCAGCTCAGGGCTGAACCCCCGACTTGTGAAGATCCACATAAAAGATTACTGGCACTCTTTAGAGCTTTTTCCTCTCTGGAATTTTACTGTCATTCTCAAGCCCGTGATGGTCATTTTTTGCTAGGTACTCTGGCCTGACAGTTGTAGTTTCTTTTAGAGTTTAGATGGGCATACCATTGTCATGAGGATCTCTGTTACTGGTGGCCCAGTAAAGGTGCAGAAGGAAAGGTGGAAAAACAACAGGATTCTGCCCTCAACACAAAAAGAGTTTTTTGCACAAAAAGAGGCCCTGCTCCCTGTTCTTTGGATAGAAAGAGAAAGTTTCTCTGGGTTTTTATTCTCTGGTACCACCACTGCTACTTAACTCCAAGATTAGGCCCACCCATGAGGGGGAAGTTGCAAGAAAATGAGAGAAAAACATGGAACCCCCTCCCACCCCACATAAATTGCTCCTTCACCTTTTTCCCCTCCAAAATTCTGTGGTAGTTTTTCTGACCAAGACATTTGTAAATATAGACATCATTACTTAAAATGGCAAGTTTTAGAAACTGAAGAGAAAATGAAATACAAGATAAGGACTGTGAATTTGGCTCTGCTAATGAGCAATGTATTATTATATAATCATTTGCAACTTGTTGATATTCCCAAATACTTTTCCTACTAGGAATTTATAGTGAATGGAAATACCTATTCAGAAATCTAATACATTTTCAAATTTCATCAAAATGAGTAGTCCAGGCAAAAACAGATTCTTCTTGTCACTGTAAGATAAGCCACTAGATAAACAAGATAAAGGAAATTTCTGAAGTGTGATTACATTCTCATTGTACTCAAATAAAAAACTGAGGGTAGAGATAGGAAATAAATATAAATCTATTTGTATTAAGCAGGTGGAATTACTTGGAAATTAAATTAAAAAATCACTGAGAGTATCTAACAGACGCCACTAAACTAATGACCAGGGAAAAGAATAAAGAAAAGGAAGGAAACATTCTAGCTAAATTCACAATCAGAGATAAATCTGAGTAAAGTGTATGGGGTTAGACAGTGATCCAGTTTCATTCTCTTACGTGTAGCTGTCCAGTTTTGCCAGCACCGTCTGTTGAAGAGAGTGTCATTTCCCCATTGTATGTCCCCGGCTCCCTCATCATATATTAATTGACCACATATGTTTGGGTTAATGTCTGGAGTCTCTTATTCTGTTCCACCCGTCTGTGGCTCTGTTCTAATGCCAGGAGCAAACTGTCTTGATCAAGACTGTGGCTTTGTAGTAGAGCTTGATGTTGGGGAGCGAGATACCGCACCCACACACACACACACACACACACAGACACACACACACACACACCCCCACACACACACCACACACACACACCACACACACACACCCACCACACACACACACCACACACACACACACCCACCACACACACACACACACACACCACACACAGACCAAACACACACACACCACACACACACACACACACACACACACACACACACAGACATGCTTTCTTCTTCCTTCTCAGGATTGCTATGGCTATTCGGGATCTTTGGCGTTTCCATATGAATTTTTGAAGTATTTGTTCCAGTACGTGGAAGAATGCTGTTGGTGATTTGATAGGGACTGCACCCGATCTGTAGATTGCTTTGGGCAGGATGGCCATTCTGACGATATTTATTCTTCCTAGCCAAGAGCGTGGATGAGTTTCCATTTGTTAGCATCCTCTTTAATTTCTCTTAAGAGTGTCTTATCGTTTTCAGGGTATAGGTCTTTCGCTTCCTTGGTTAGGTTTATTCCTAGGCATTTTATTCTTTTTGATGCAGTTGTGAATGGAATTGTTTTCCTGATTTCCCTCTCCTTTGGTTCACTGTTAGTGTACAGGAAAGCCTCAGATTTCTGTGTGTTGATTTTGTGTCCCGCAGCTCTGCTGTATTCCGGTTATCAGTTGTAGCAGTTTTGGAGTGGGTTCTTCAGGGTTTCCTTACGTACAGTATCGTGTCATCTGCAGATGGTGACCGCCTAGCTGCTTCTTTACCAGTCTGGATTCCTTGTATTTCTTTGTCTGTTCTAATTGCCGTGGCTGGGACCCCCGGGACTGTGTTGAATAACGGTGGGGAGAGTGGGCACCCCTGTCTCGTTCCCCATCTCAGAGGAACGGCTTTCAGCCTCTCGCTGTTGAGTATGACGTTGGCTGTGGGTTTTGTCATATACGGCCTTTATTAGGTTGAGGTGCTCGCCCTGTATACCCACTTGGTTGAGAGTTTTTATCGTGAGTGGATGTTGCATTTTGTCGGATGCTTTTTCAGCATCTGTGGAGACGATCGCGTGGTTTTTGTCTTTCTTTCTGTTTATGTGGTGGATGGTGTGGATGGATTTTCGAATGCTGTCACCATCCTTGCATCCCTGGGATGAATCCCACTTGATCAGGGTGTTTGATCCCCTTGATGTATTTTTGAATTTGTTTTTGCTAATATTTTGTTCATTTCCTAGGTATTCTTGCTCCTCATCCGCAGTTCCTGAAAATCCTTCTGAGCCACAACTGTCCAATGGGTGTCTCGTTAGGTTAATGCAGAGGCTTTGGGGCCCTAGCCCAGGGTAGAGGCTGGTCGCCAGGGGCTCCAGGCTTGTGGTTAGCGGGTGGGAACTTGCAGCCTCCAGCCCCCAGGGAAGGAAGAGGAAAGGGATGAGGGCTGGAGGTTGAATCAGCAATGGCCAGCGATTTAGTCAGCCATGACTCTGCAGTGAAGCCCTCACAGAACCCTATGAGAAGAGCAAAGCTCTCTCTCTCTCATCTCCTGCTTCTCTGTCAGAGCTTCCATGCTTGGGGAACCAGGTCGCCTGCACATGCCACCATGCCATTCCCCAAGTCCCGGGAGGACAGAAGCTCCTTTACTTGGGACCTTGCCGTGTGTGCGCGTGCGTGTGCGTGTGAAGCGCGCGCGTGCGCTGCTGTGTCCTTTATGATAGTCTTTGTTAAACTGGTAAACGTGTTTTCCTGAGCTGCTGAGGCACCCTAGCAACTTGGGCAGTACTTACTAAGGGGGAGGTCGTTGGAACTTCCAATCCTAGCCTGTATGTAGGTGGGAAGCACAAGCTAATTGCATGGGCCTGGCAACCGGGCTCTGGAGTTGGGGGTGGAGGGCAGTCTTGAGGATAGAAACCTTACCCTGGGGAATCTTGTGCTGCGTCCAGGCAGATATCCTCAGAGTTGAGTTCTCAGAAACCCTGCTGGTGTTGGAGAATTGCTTGGTGTTGTATGCATTGGGAACAGGTCCCGTATCCTGAAGGGAGTTCCACTGCTGTGTATGAAAAAGAACGCTGGGTCATGTGGTACCGCTATGGATATTTTTAGGAACCTCCACACTGTTTCCCATAGTAGCTGCACCAATTTACATGGTCACCAACAGTGCACGAGGGTTCCCTTTGTCCACTTCCTCATCAACGCTTGTTATTTCTTGTTTTGCTTTTTTTTGTTTTTTTTTTTCTCTTCTTTTGGTACTAGCCATTCTGACTGGTGTGAGGTGATAGCTCGTTGTGATTTTTGCGTGTGTGTGACCGTTAATGTACAATTACATGAGCAACATGGTTACTGGACTCCCCCTCCCACTATCTTATCAAGTCCCCCCCACCCCTTACCCCATTACAGTCACTGTCCTTCGGCGTCGTAAGACGCTGTAGAATCCCTACCTGTCTTCTCTGTGTTATGCTGCCTTCCCCGGGCCCCGGCACCCCCGCCGCCCCACCCCCTACGTTATGTGTGCGAGCCGTAATGCCCCTTTTCCCCACTTATCCCTCCCTCCCCACCCATCCTCCCCAGTCCCTTTCCCTTTGGTAACTGTTAGTCCACTCTTGGGTTCTGTGAGTCTGCTGCCGTTTTGCTCCTTTAGTTTCTGCTTTGTTCTTTTACCCCACAGATGAGTGAAGTCATCTGATGCTTGTCTTTCTCCATCCTGCTCATTTCACTGAGCATAATACCCTCTAGCTCCATCCGTGTTGTCGCAAACGGTAGGATTTCTTTTCTTCTTACGGCTGAATAATATTCCATCTTGCATATGTACCACCTCTTCTTTATCCATCCGCCTACTGACGGACACTCACGTTGCTTCCATTTCTTGGCTATTGTGCGTAGTGCTGTGATAGACATAGGGGTGCGTGTGTCTTTTTCAAACTAGGCTCCTGCATTCTTAGGGTACATTGCTGGGAGTGGAATTCCTGGGTCAAATGGTATTTGTACTTTTCTGGTTTTTGAGGAACCTCCATACTGCTTTCCACAATGGTTGAGCTGAGATGTGCATTCCCACCAGCAGTGTCGGAGGGTTCCCCTCTCGCCACATCCTCGCCACCGTCTGTTGTTGTGTGTCTTCCCGATGGTGGCCATCCTGACTGGTGTGAGGTGATATCTCATGGTGGTTTTAATTTGCATTTCTCTGAGGATTGGCGGTGTGGAGGATCTTTTCATGTGCCTGCTGGCCACCTGAATTTCTTCTTTGGAGAAGTGTCTGTTCAGATCCTCTGCCCATTTTTTAATGGGATTATTTGCTTTTCTTGTCTGTTGAGGTGCGTGAGCTCTTTATGTATTTTGGATGTCAACCCTTTATCGGATCTGTCATTGATGAATATATTCTCGCATATACTTTAGGGTACCTTTTTGTTCTATTGAGGGTGTCCTTTGCTGTACAGAAGCTTTTCAGCTTGATGTAGTCCCACCAGTTCATTTTTGCTCTTGCTTCCCTTGCCCGGGGAGGTTATGTTCTTGAAGAAGTCGCTCATGTTTATGTCCAGGAGATTTGTGCCTATATGTTTTTTTTCTGAGAGTTTTATGGTTTCATGACTCACATTCAGGTCTTGGATCCATTTCGAATTTACTCTTCTGTATGGGGTTAGACAGTGATCCAGTTTCATTCTCTTACGTGTAGCTGTCCAGTTTTGCCAGCACCGTCTGTTGAAGAGAGTGTCATTTCCCCATTGTATGTCCCCGGCTCCCTCATCATATATTAATTGACCACATATGTTTGGGTTAATGTCTGGAGTCTCTTATTCTGTTCCACCCGTCTGTGGCTCTGTTCTAGTGCCAGGAGCAAACTGTCTTGATCAAGACTGTGGCTTTGTAGTAGAGCTTGATGTTGGGGAGCGAGATACCGCACCCACACACACACACACACACACACACACACACAGACACACACACACACACACACCACACACACACACCACACACACACACACCACACACACCCACACACACACCACACACACACACACACACACACCCTACACACACAGACCACACACACACAGACCGCACACACACACCACACACACACACACACACATACACACACCCCACACACACCCCACCCCCCCCCACACACACATCACACACACACACACACACCACACACACACACCACACACACACACACCACACACACACACACACACACACACCCCACACACACAGACCACACACACACACACCACACACACAGACCACACACACACACACACACACACACATACACACACCCCACACACACACACACACCCCCACACACACACCACACACACACACCCACCACACACACACACCACACACACACACACCCACCACACACACACACACACACACCACACACACACCACACACACACCACACACACACACACACACCACACACACACACACACACACACACACACACACACAGACATGCTTTCTTCTTCCTTCTCAGGATTGCTATGGCTATTCGGGATCTTTGGCGTTTCCATATGAATTTTTGAAGTATTTGTTCCAGTACGTGGAAGAATGCTGTTGGTGATTTGATAGGGACTGCACCCGATCTGTAGATTGCTTTGGGCAGGATGGCCATTCTGACGATATTTATTCTTCCTAGCCAAGAGCGTGGATGAGTTTCCATTTGTTAGCATCCTCTTTAATTTCTCTTAAGAGTGTCTTATCGTTTTCAGGGTATAGGTCTTTCGCTTCCTTGGTTAGGTTTATTCCTAGGCATTTTATTCTTTTTGATGCAGTTGTGAATGGAATTGTTTTCCTGATTTCCCTCTCCTTTGGTTCACTGTTAGTGTACAGGAAAGCCTCAGATTTCTGTGTGTTGATTTTGTGTCCCGCAGCTCTGCTGTATTCCGGTTATCAGTTGTAGCAGTTTTGGAGTGGGTTCTTCAGGGTTTCCTTACGTACAGTATCGTGTCATCTGCAGATGGTGACCGCCTAGCTGCTTCTTTACCAGTCTGGATTCCTTGTATTTCTTTGTCTGTTCTAATTGCCGTGGCTGGGACCCCCGGGACTGTGTTGAATAACGGTGGGGAGAGTGGGCACCCCTGTCTCGTTCCCCATCTCAGAGGAACGGCTTTCAGCCTCTCGCTGTTGAGTATGACGTTGGCTGTGGGTTTTGTCATATACGGCCTTTATTAGGTTGAGGTGCTCGCCCTGTATACCCACTTGGTTGAGAGTTTTTATCGTGAGTGGATGTTGCATTTTGTCGGATGCTTTTTCAGCATCTGTGGAGACGATCGCGTGGTTTTTGTCTTTCTTTCTGTTTATGTGGTGGATGGTGTGGATGGATTTTCGAATGCTGTCACCATCCTTGCATCCCTGGGATGAATCCCACTTGATCAGGGTGTTTGATCCCCTTGATGTATTTTTGAATTTGTTTTTGCTAATATTTTGTTCATTTCCTAGGTATTCTTGCTCCTCATCCGCAGTTCCTGAAAATCCTTCTGAGCCACAACTGTCCAATGGGTGTCTCGTTAGGTTAATGCAGAGGCTTTGGGGCCCTAGCCCAGGGTAGAGGCTGGTCGCCAGGGGCTCCAGGCTTGTGGTTAGCGGGTGGGAACTTGCAGCCTCCAGCCCCCAGGGAAGGAAGAGGAAAGGGATGAGGGCTGGAGGTTGAATCAGCAATGGCCAGCGATTTAGTCAGCCATGACTCTGCAGTGAAGCCCTCACAGAACCCTATGAGAAGAGCAAAGCTCTCTCTCTCTCATCTCCTGCTTCTCTGTCAGAGCTTCCATGCTTGGGGAACCAGGTCGCCTGCACATGCCACCATGCCATTCCCCAAGTCCCGGGAGGACAGAAGCTCCTTTACTTGGGACCTTGCCGTGTGTGCGCGTGCGTGTGCGTGTGAAGCGCGCGCGTGCGCTGCTGTGTCCTTTATGATAGTCTTTGTTAAACTGGTAAACGTGTTTTCCTGAGCTGCTGAGGCACCCTAGCAACTTGGGCAGTACTTACTAAGGGGGAGGTCGTTGGAACTTCCAATCCTAGCCTGTATGTAGGTGGGAAGCACAAGCTAATTGCATGGGCCTGGCAACCGGGCTCTGGAGTTGGGGGTGGAGGGCAGTCTTGAGGATAGAAACCTTACCCTGGGGAATCTTGTGCTGCGTCCAGGCAGATATCCTCAGAGTTGAGTTCTCAGAAACCCTGCTGGTGTTGGAGAATTGCTTGGTGTTGTATGCATTGGGAACAGGTCCGGTATCCTGAAGGGAGTTCCACTGCTGTGTATGAAAAAGAACGCTGGGTCATGTGGTACCGCTATGGATATTTTTAGGAACCTCCACACTGTTTCCCATAGTAGCTGCACCAATTTACATGGTCACCAACAGTGCACGAGGGTTCCCTTTGTCCACTTCCTCATCAACGCTTGTTATTTCTTGTTTTGCTTTTTTTTGTTTTTTTTTTTCTCTTCTTTTGGTACTAGCCATTCTGACTGGTGTGAGGTGATAGCTCGTTGTGATTTTTGCGTGTGTGTGACCGTTAATGTACAATTACATGAGCAACATGGTTACTGGACTCCCCCTCCCACTATCTTATCAAGTCCCCCCCACCCCTTACCCCATTACAGTCACTGTCCTTCGGCGTCGTAAGACGCTGTAGAATCCCTACCTGTCTTCTCTGTGTTATGCTGCCTTCCCCGGGCCCCGGCACCCCCGCCGCCCCACCCCCTACGTTATGTGTGCGAGCCGTAATGCCCCTTTTCCCCACTTATCCCTCCCTCCCCACCCATCCTCCCCAGTCCCTTTCCCTTTGGTAACTGTTAGTCCACTCTTGGGTTCTGTGAGTCTGCTGCCGTTTTGCTCCTTTAGTTTCTGCTTTGTTCTTTTACCCCACAGATGAGTGAAGTCATCTGATGCTTGTCTTTCTCCATCCTGCTCATTTCACTGAGCATAATACCCTCTAGCTCCATCCGTGTTGTCGCAAACGGTAGGATTTCTTTTCTTCTTACGGCTGAATAATATTCCATCTTGCATATGTACCACCTCTTCTTTATCCATCCGCCTACTGACGGACACTCACGTTGCTTCCATTTCTTGGCTATTGTGCGTAGTGCTGTGATAGACATAGGGGTGCGTGTGTCTTTTTCAAACTAGGCTCCTGCATTCTTAGGGTACATTGCTGGGAGTGGAATTCCTGGGTCAAATGGTATTTGTACTTTTCTGGTTTTTGAGGAACCTCCATACTGCTTTCCACAATGGTTGAGCTGAGATGTGCATTCCCACCAGCAGTGTCGGAGGGTTCCCCTCTCTCCACATCCTCGCCACCGTCTGTTGTTGTGTGTCTTCCCGATGGTGGCCATCCTGACTGGTGTGAGGTGATATCTCATGGTGGTTTTAATTTGCATTTCTCTGAGGATTGGCGGTGTGGAGGATCTTTTCATGTGCCTGTTGGCCACCTGAATTTCTTCTTTGGAGAAGTGTCTGTTCAGATCCTCTGCCCATGTTTTAATTGGATTATTTGCTTTTTCTGTGTGGAGGTGCGTGGGCACTTCATACGTATTTTAGATGTCATCAACCCCTTATCGGATATGCCATCTATGAATCTGTCCTCCCATACTGTCGGATGTCTGTGTTCTACTGATGGTTTTTAAACAGAATCTTCTACCCCCTGCCATCTCATTCCAACTCTGAGTCAATTTTTTTTTTTTTTCCCTCAGAACACCAACCCGCCCAGAAAACTGGAACGAAGAGGAGAAGATGTGATAGAGGAACATCGAGCCTAAACTGAGAGGTGAGATGGTGGAGACTGGTAGTAAGTATCTTTCCATGTGCTGCTTTCAAGGTTCACGGGGAAAAAAGGTTGCCACGGAGGTAAGGCCCGGGATGTGGACGTCACCTGGTATCGGTGGAGCCACCTAGCCACTAGCCATTCATGGGAAGGCTAGTGTGCGGCACTGTTATTTCCTGCGGAGTTACACGTGCGGCGTCCCCCCGATGCAGTTCGGTCAGGCCCCGTGTGGGACTGCCCTGGCACTGGCCGGGGTGGATCTGAGAGCTGTGCCCGTTCCTGCTGGGCTGCCCCAGCATCCCTTTCAGAACAAGGCCTCCAAAGTGCTCCTGGGAGAGAGAGAGAGAGAGAGACAGAGACAGAATTATGCCCAAGAGACAGGGGCAACTTTTTGCTGGAGCTCCATGAGCATGTTTCTGATTTTTATGTGGGGATCCCTCTCACAAAGATGGATCGAGTCCTGTTACCAGGTTCCTTTGGCTTTGACGTTTCGTATTTGTAGGTGGCGCCCTGTACAGCGCCCAGAAGCTTTTCCCTCTGGAGCTGCTCAGCCCTTGGGGTGATGGCAGGCAGGGGTCACGGGGGCGGCGCTGGTGCCCGCGGGAGGGAAGAGGTCTTTCCCGCTTCCCGGCCGCAGTGCCTGTGTCCACCGCCAGGGCCAGTTTGCGGAGCACGCGGGGAGAAGCCTCTGTGCTTTGCACCCGTGGCTGCCGTAGGTGGGGCCGTCCTGTCGCTGGCCTGGCGCGATGGAGGGGAGCAGCCGGTTTGCGAGCCGGTGCTGGCGGGGGAGGAAGGTGCAGCAGGCCGCCGTGTTGTGTTATCAGTCACATCACGGTGGGGGGCCTTGGAGCTGCGTAGGCAGCCAGGGTGGGTGGAGCGCCCGGAGCTCCTAAAAGTTCCCCCACCTGCTGGGCAGAGTGCACCCGGACAGGTTTGCGCACCTGTGCTTTCTCCCGAGCGGCAAGCTCTGTGCAACCCTTGCCCCTTTAGCAGCTCTCTCGCTGTTAGGAAGTCTCTCAGACTGCCCGCCTTTCTTTCATCCCACAGCAGCCGGATGTGGATCCCTGTGTTGCGCGAGTGGCAGGAACCTCAAGTCTCTCCAAGTGCTCCGCCTGTCTTTGCTTTCCAACCCCACCGGTCCTCCAGAGCATCATGTGAGGTAGGTCCGTGCTCCCGGAGCAGATCTCCAGGGCTGGGTGTCGAGGAGTCCTAGGCCTCCACCCGCCTCCCCGTTTCCGTTTCTCTTCCTCCCTCCGGTGAGCTCGGGTGCGGGAAGGGCCTGCCGGGTCCCTCCGGATCACGGCTTTGGTACGTCACCCTTCACCTTGAGGTGACGGCCTGCCGCGGCAGCCTCCTCTCCTGCTTCTCTTCCAGGATCTGGTGTAGTTGTGATGTTTCCACATTGTATGTACGTATGCATGTATGTGGTTTTCGGAGGAGGTTTCTGCCTCCCCTCTCACACTGCCTGCCGTCTTTAATCCCACCAAGCCATCTTTAATTTTTTTTTTTTCTTTTTCAGTTTCAGTTTCACTTGGATAGGGTACCTTTTCCCACCCCTTCAACTTGTAGTTTGTCTGTGTGCTTGGATCTCAAGTGAGCCTCCAGTAAGGGAGCACGTAGGCGGTCTTGAGTTTTCATCCATTCATTCAACCCTGTGTCTTTTGTTTGGAGCATTTAAAGTCTTTCCCTTTACTGTGATAATTGATAGCTGTGTCCTTATGGCACTTCTTCAAGTTGATTTCTGTCTCCTTTTCGCTTGTAGTTCTTCTCTGTGCTTTCATCGTTGCTCTCCTGGTTATGAGCAATAGCTTTGTTGAGTATTATGCTTTCTTACCTGTCTGTCTGTCTGTCTGTCTGTCTGTCTATCTGTCTATCTTATCTATCTGATCTCTCTACTCTCATCTATCTACTGTCATCTCTGTGTCTATCTATCCAAACTATCTAATCTACGACCTATCTGTCTGTTATCTGTCATCTATATGTATCTATATCAATGTGGCTATCTAACCTGTATGTATCTATATCATCTATCTAGTCTGTCATCTTTATCAATTTATCTACCTGTCATCTATCTATGTGTATCTATAGGTGTCTGTCTAATCTGTCCACCTGATCTATCATGTATCATCTATCTAATCTGTCTGCCTAGTCTGTCTAATCTCTCTATATGTATCTATATGGTCTATGTAACCTATCATTCTATCTCATCTGTCAGTCTGATCTAATCTATCCATCTATCTCATGTATCTGTCTCAATCTATCTGTTTATTTATTTTGTCCATTTTTGTCAACGTACCGTCACTAGGCGCGCAGTCATTCCTCTGTCTCCTTCTCAGTCTTGATTCCTTGTGTTTGTTTCTGTGAGTTAGCTGTGTGTTTGGGTCTTGAGAGGAGTGGCCGTGGGTTGGAACACCTGGGTAGGTGGCCCGAGTCCGCTGGGTGTAGATGGCCGGCTGGACTCTCTAACCAGTGCGGGCTGGGGCCCTCCGGGTGCTCTGCCCTGGCGCTGGCCCTGCCGGGGCGGCTGCGTGAGCTGCGGGGCAGATCCGAGGCCCCACACAGGGAGCACCCCGGCCGGCCTGCTGGGGCCGAGGCAGGTGCACGCCCAGTAGTAGGTCTGTGTGCCTGCGCGCCGATGTCACCTGGGTGGCCCTGCTTGGCCGCCCATCTCCAGAGAGCATGTGTAGTCGCAGGTTCAGTGAGCCGCCTTCTTGGGGAGACGCGGGGCTGGTGTGGGCTAGTGGCCCGTGGGCTTGCTGAGGTGGCAGACCAGCTAGCTCGCGGGGAAACTGCTCCCCTCTGTTGTCAAGGTGGAGGTGGAGTTTCAGTGCATTTAGGCATTTAGATGTGAGTGAGGTCTATCTGAAATGGAATAGTAGCATTTTGAGCTGTGTTTTCTGTTGGTGTGGAAAGGGTGCTGAGCATAAAGAGTTGGGTGGCGGTGGCAGGAATTCGAGGAATGTTGATGTCCTTGCATTTATTTATGTTCTGTCAAGGGAAGTGATTCTGAAGTAACTTTTTACTCATGTATGAAGGTGGTGCGTAAGGGTCACCCCACGTCAGTCATGGTGAGATGAAGTGAGGTGGTAGAATTAAAGCCTGTACCCCTTGGCCTTATACGTAGGAGACGCACCGTGGGTGCTCTTTGCTGCTCTCCTGTCCTGGCTTATTGCCTTAACTAACGTGATGGTTCAGAGTGGTCCCAGCGAGATTTCCAGCAAAATCTTTCTACAATTGCATAGAAACACTTGGGATATCTATATCCCCAGAGGCTAGTGGAAAAGTTTACTCTTTCTGGTCACTGTTTGCAAGTTGTTCGCTCTATCGCGCATTTCTTTGTTACTTTTAGACCGATAGGGGCAGTGGTACACGCACACGCACGCGCACGCGCACACACACACACACCCACACACACACACACACACACACACACACACACACAGAATTAAACATGTTTAAGAACCAAAATGAAAAGAGTGGTTTTCTGTGTCACAGCAGGGATTCCCTAGCCTGCGGCGAGCTCAGAGCAGTGGCAGAGAAGAGGGAAGGGGCCTCGTTAGCCAACCCGGTCTCCCTCCTCTGGACTTGCCTCCCCCTGGGCTGTCATCCCTTAAACGCTCAGCACGCAGGCCTCGCGTGGAGCACGCACAGTCATAAAACGCGGCTACTTCCACATCCCGGTCACTGGGGCGTGGGGCATGTTACATTGTTCGGTGTGGCTCAAAGCGTTATCACTCGTGTATGTGAGTTCTTCCTCTGTAGCAGAGTGAAAGAGTAAAGACAGCCAGAGGCATATTAGCAAGAACAGGGTTTAGTGGGAAAATACAATACACCCACACAGATCTGGGAAAGACTTTCTTTAATGGATAGCAGGGAGGATAGGAAGCGCCAACAAAAGGACATGGGCCTTGTACGGGGCTGGGGGAGACCGGTAGACGGCCGCAAGGGTGGCGGCGTGTCCAGCGCGTCACCGTCGTCGGGGGTAGGGCTGAGCCCGGCGGTTGTGCCACGTGTGGCATCGGGCCGGTGGGGACCGGAAGATGGCCCGCAGGGGCGCAGTGGTGCGCATAGGCGCGCCGGCCGTGTCAGAGTCGGGCCCCGGGCCGGCGGCCCACGGCGGCGGCGTGGTGTCCATGGGCTCGCCGGCCGTGTCAGAGTCCGGCCCCAGGGCGGCGGCGGCCCACGGCGGCGGCGTGGTGTCCATGGGCTGGCCGGCCGTGTCAGAGTCCGGCCCCAGGGCGGCGGCGGCCCACGGCGGCGGCGTGGTGTCCATGGGCTCGCCGGCCGTGTCAGAGTCCGGCCCCAGGGCGGCGGCGGCCCACGGCGGCGGCGTGGTGTCCATGGGCTCGCCGGCCGTGTCAGAGTCCGGCCCCAGGGCGGCGGCGGCCCACGGCGGCGGCGTGGTGTCCATGGGCTCGCCGGCCGTGTCAGAGTCCGGCCCCAGGGCGGCGGCGGCCCACGGCGGCGGCGTGGTGTCCATGGGCTCGCCGGCCGTGTCAGAGTCCGGCCCCAGGGCGGCGGCGGCCCACGGCGGCGGCGTGGTGTCCATGGGCTCGCCGGCCGTGTCAGAGTCCGGCCCCAGGGCGGGGGCGGCCCACGGGGGCGGCATGGTGTTCAGAGGCTCGCCCTCCGCGTCAGAGTCCGGCCCCAGCGGCGTGGTGTCCATAGGTCCTTCGTTTGAGACAGGCATGAGAATAGGGTACGAAGCTAGGGAGAGCTTCCAACTCCTCCTCAGACCTCCTCAGCGCGCACGGAGTTGCCCAGCTAGGGCAGCCTCTGATAGGTCAGCCAGGGGACGCATCACAGAGCAGCCGCCCGGGCAACCGTGATGTCACCCAGGGGGGAGGGGAGCCCCCACTGCCGTGAGCACACCAGCCCCACCCAGAGGAGACCCTGGCCCAGTGTCACAGGGCGTGGGCCCCACGCCAACCCCAGTAGTGTCCCCAGCCCCCCCCCACCCCCGGGACTGCCCGCCGAGGGCCGTGCAGGTGTCAGGGCCAGCCAGACCACCACGCAGACCATTCAGGGCCGCAGTGCTCGCGTCTGTCAGAGCTACGCCCGCCCGGGTGTCGCCTCTGCATGCGCTTGGGACCCGGGGCGCGGCGGCCAATGCTGTGCCCCCGCGGTCCCTGAGGCCGGGGCTGCCGGGGCGCCGCCCGCCCTCGCCCCGGGCCTTCCCATCTTCTCTGGGAGGCCTGGAGCCAGACATGCTTCCTCCGCCATGGCCAGCCAGGCGGGTGACAGATTCCGAGGAGGGGACCGTCCGCGTGACTTCCCTTTCTAGCTAGCGGGCAGGTTCTTTCTTCGCTTCCCGGAAAGCGTAGGTCAGGGACCACCAGGTTTCAGCATAGCAACATTCCACGTTCTCACTGAGCCTGGCGGCCCAGATTTTTCTCTTTGGTCTCGTTTTGGGGCCTGTGTCTGGTATACGAGTAACACAACACAGTAAACTGGGAAACACTTTTTATTTTCTTACTGTCATTTTCTTATGTTTATTCATTTTGTTATCCTTAATCTACAGTTACATGAAGAACATTATGTTTCCTCGACTCCCCCCTTCACCAAGTCCGCCCCCACAAACCCCGTGACAGTCACTGTCCATCAGTGTAGTAGGATGCTGTAGAATCACTACTCGTCTGCTCTGTGTCGCACAGTCCTCCCTATGCGCGCCCCCCCCACCCCGCCCCACATTATACATGCTAATAATCGTAAGGCCTCCTTTCTTTTTCCCCACCGTTATCCCTCCCTTCCCACCCATCCTCCCCAGTCCCTTTCCATTTGGTAACTGTTAGTCCATTCTTAGGTTCTGTGATTCTGCTGCTGTTTTGTTCCTTCAGTTTCTCTTTGTTCTTATACTCCACATATGAGTGAAATCCCTTGGTACTTGTCTTTCTCCGCCTGGCTTATTTCACTGAGCATAGTCATAATACCCTCTAGCTCCATCCGTGTTGTTGCCAACGGTAGGATTTGTTTTCTTCTTATGGCTGAGTGATACTCCATTGTGTATCATATGTACCACGTCTTCTTTATCCATTCACCTGCTGATGGACACTTAGGTTGCTTCCATTTCTCGGCTCTTGTAAATAGCGCTGCGATAAGCATAGGGGCGCATCTGTCTTTTTCAAACTGGGCTGCTACACTCTTAGGGTAAATTCCTAGAAGTGGAATTCCCGGGTCAAGTGGTATTTCTATTTTGAGCTTCCTGAGGAACCTCCATACTGCTTTCCACAATGGTTGAGCTGAGATGTCCATTCCCACCAGCAGTGTCGGAGGGTTCCCCTCTCTCCACATCCTCGCCACCGTCTGTTGTTGTGTGTCTTCCCGATGGTGGCCATCCTGACTGGTGTGAGGTGATATCTCATGGTGGTTTTAATTTGCATTTCTCTGAGGATTGGCGGTGTGGAGGATCTTTTCATGTGCCTGCTGGCCACCTCAATTTCTTCTTTGGAGAAGTGTCTGTTCAGATCCTCTGCCCATTTTTTAATGGGATTATTTGCTTTTCTTGTCTGTTGAGGTGCGTGAGCTCTTTAATTTGGATGTCAACCCTTTATCGGATCTGTCATTGATGAATATATTCTCGCATATACTTTAGGGTCTCTTTTTGTTCTATTGAGGGTGTCCTTTGCTGTACAGAAGCTTTTCAGCTTGATGTAGTCCCACCAGTTCATTTTTGCTCTTGTTTCCCTTGCCCGGGGAGGTTATGTTCTTGAAGAAGTCGCTCATGTTTATGTCCAGGAGATTTGTGCCTATATGTTTTTTTTCTGAGAGTTTTATGGTTTCATGACTCACATTCAGGTCTTGGATCCATTTCGAATTTACTCTTCTGTATGGGGTTAGACAGTGATCCAGTTTCATTCTCTTACGTGTAGCTGTCCAGTTTTGCCAGCACCGTCTGTTGAAGAGAGTGTCATTTCCCCATTGTATGTCCCCGGCTCCCTCATCATATATTAATTGACCACATATGTTTGGGTTAATGTCTGGAGTCTCTTATTCTGTTCCACCCGTCTGTGGCTCTGTTCTAGTGCCAGGAGCAAACTGTCTTGATCAAGACTGTGGCTTTGTAGTAGAGCTTGATGTTGGGGAGCGAGATACCGCACCCACACACACACACACACACACACAGACACACACACACACACACACACACACCCACCACACACACACACACCACACACACACACCACACACACCCACACACACACCACACACACACACACACACACACACACACCCTACACACACAGACCACACACACACAGACCGCATACAGACACCACACACACACACACACATACACACACCCCACACACACCCCCCCCCCCACACACACATCACACACACACACACACACCACACACACACCACACACACACACACCACACACACACACACACACACACACACCCCACACACACAGACCACACACACACACACCACACACACACACACACATACACACACCCCACACACACACACACACCCCCACACACACACCACACACACACACCCACCACACACACACACCACACACACACACACCCACCACACACACACACACACACACCACACACAGACCACACACACACACCACACACACACACACACACACCACACACACACACACACACACACACACACACACAGACATGCTTTCTTCTTCCTTCTCAGGATTGCTATGGCTATTCGGGATCTTTGGCGTTTCCATATGAATTTTTGAAGTATTTGTTCCAGTACGTGGAAGAATGCTGTTGGTGATTTGATAGGGACTGCACCCGATCTGTAGATTGCTTTGGGCAGGATGGCCATTCTGACGATATTTATTCTTCCTAGCCAAGAGCGTGGATGAGTTTCCATTTGTTAGCATCCTCTTTAATTTCTCTTAAGAGTGTCTTATCGTTTTCAGGGTATAGGTCTTTCGCTTCCTTGGTTAGGTTTATTCCTAGGCATTTTATTCTTTTTGATGCAGTTGTGAATGGAATTGTTTTCCTGATTTCCCTCTCCTTTGGTTCACTGTTAGTGTACAGGAAAGCCTCAGATTTCTGTGTGTTGATTTTGTGTCCCGCAGCTCTGCTGTATTCCGGTTATCAGTTGTAGCAGTTTTGGAGTGGGTTCTTCAGGGTTTCCTTACGTACAGTATCGTGTCATCTGCAGATGGTGACCGCCTAGCTGCTTCTTTACCAGTCTGGATTCCTTGTATTTCTTTGTCTGTTCTAATTGCCGTGGCTGGGACCCCCGGGACTGTGTTGAATAACGGTGGGGAGAGTGGGCACCCCTGTCTCGTTCCCCATCTCAGAGGAACGGCTTTCAGCCTCTCGCTGTTGAGTATGACGTTGGCTGTGGGTTTTGTCATATACGGCCTTTATTAGGTTGAGGTGCTCGCCCTGTATACCCACTTGGTTGAGAGTTTTTATCGTGAGTGGATGTTGCATTTTGTCGGATGCTTTTTCAGCATCTGTGGAGACGATCGCGTGGTTTTTGTCTTTCTTTCTGTTTATGTGGTGGATGGTGTGGATGGATTTTCGAATGCTGTCACCATCCTTGCATCCCTGGGATGAATCCCACTTGATCAGGGTGTTTGATCCCCTTGATGTATTTTTGAATTTGTTTTTGCTAATATTTTGTTCATTTCCTAGGTATTCTTGCTCCTCATCCGCAGTTCCTGAAAATCCTTCTGAGCCACAACTGTCCAATGGGTGTCTCGTTAGGTTAATGCAGAGGCTTTGGGGCCCTAGCCCAGGGTAGAGGCTGGTCGCCAGGGGCTCCAGGCTTGTGGTTAGCGGGTGGGAACTTGCAGCCTCCAGCCCCCAGGGAAGGAAG
The DNA here is from genome assembly GCF_030020395.1 of Manis pentadactyla. Classification (NCBI taxonomy): domain Eukaryota; kingdom Metazoa; phylum Chordata; class Mammalia; order Pholidota; family Manidae; genus Manis; species Manis pentadactyla. Next base: position 82,740,986 of record NC_080030.1, read on the forward strand.
AGGAAAGGGATGAGGGCTGGAGGTTGAATCAGCAATGGCCAGCGATTTAGTCAGCCATGACTCTGCAGTGAAGCCCTCACAGAACCCTATGAGAAGAGCAAAGCTCTCTCTCTCTCATCTCCTGCTTCTCTGTCAGAGCTTCCATGCTTGGGGAACCAGGTCGCCTGCACATGCCACCATGCCATTCCCCAAGTCCCGGGAGGACAGAAGCTCCTTTACTTGGGACCTTGCCGTGTGTGCGCGTGCGTGTGCGTGTGAAGCGCGCGCGTGCGCTGCTGTGTCCTTTATGATAGTCTTTGTTAAACTGGTAAACGTGTTTTCCTGAGCTGCTGAGGCACCCTAGCAACTTGGGCAGTACTTACTAAGGGGGAGGTCGTTGGAACTTCCAATCCTAGCCTGTATGTAGGTGGGAAGCACAAGCTAATTGCATGGGCCTGGCAACCGGGCTCTGGAGTTGGGGGTGGAGGGCAGTCTTGAGGATAGAAACCTTACCCTGGGGAATCTTGTGCTGCGTCCAGGCAGATATCCTCAGAGTTGAGTTCTCAGAAACCCTGCTGGTGTTGGAGAATTGCTTGGTGTTGTATGCATTGGGAACAGGTCCCGTATCCTGAAGGGAGTTCCACTGCTGTGTATGAAAAAGAACGCTGGGTCATGTGGTACCGCTATGGATATTTTTAGGAACCTCCACACTGTTTCCCATAGTAGCTGCACCAATTTACATGGTCACCAACAGTGCACGAGGGTTCCCTTTGTCCACTTCCTCATCAACGCTTGTTATTTCTTGTTTTGCTTTTTTTTGTTTTTTTTTTTCTCTTCTTTTGGTACTAGCCATTCTGACTGGTGTGAGGTGATAGCTCGTTGTGATTTTTGCGTGTGTGTGACCGTTAATGTACAATTACATGAGCAACATGGTTACTGGACTCCCCCTCCCACTATCTTATCAAGTCCCCCCCACCCCTTACCCCATTACAGTCACTGTCCTTCGGCGTCGTAAGACGCTGTAGAATCCCTACCTGTCTTCTCTGTGTTATGCTGCCTTCCCCGGGCCCCGGCACCCCCGCCGCCCCACCCCCTACGTTATGTGTGCGAGCCGTAATGCCCCTTTTCCCCACTTATCCCTCCCTCCCCACCCATCCTCCCCAGTCCCTTTCCCTTTGGTAACTGTTAGTCCACTCTTGGGTTCTGTGAGTCTGCTGCCGTTTTGCTCCTTTAGTTTCTGCTTTGTTCTTTTACCCCACAGATGAGTGAAGTCATCTGATGCTTGTCTTTCTCCATCCTGCTCATTTCACTGAGCATAATACCCTCTAGCTCCATCCGTGTTGTCGCAAACGGTAGGATTTCTTTTCTTCTTACGGCTGAATAATATTCCATCTTGCATATGTACCACCTCTTCTTTATCCATCCGCCTACTGACGGACACTCACGTTGCTTCCATTTCTTGGCTATTGTGCGTAGTGCTGTGATAGACATAGGGGTGCGTGTGTCTTTTTCAAACTAGGCTCCTGCATTCTTAGGGTACATTGCTGGGAGTGGAATTCCTGGGTCAAATGGTATTTGTACTTTTCTGGTTTTTGAGGAACCTCCATACTGCTTTCCACAATGGTTGAGCTGAGATGTGCATTCCCACCAGCAGTGTCGGAGGGTTCCCCTCTCGCCACATCCTCGCCACCGTCTGTTGTTGTGTGTCTTCCCGATGGTGGCCATCCTGACTGGTGTGAGGTGATATCTCATGGTGGTTTTAATTTGCATTTCTCTGAGGATTGGCGGTGTGGAGGATCTTTTCATGTGCCTGCTGGCCACCTGAATTTCTTCTTTGGAGAAGTGTCTGTTCAGATCCTCTGCCCATTTTTTAATGGGATTATTTGCTTTTCTTGTCTGTTGAGGTGCGTGAGCTCTTTATGTATTTTGGATGTCAACCCTTTATCGGATCTGTCATTGATGAATATATTCTCGCATATACTTTAGGGTACCTTTTTGTTCTATTGAGGGTGTCCTTTGCTGTACAGAAGCTTTTCAGCTTGATGTAGTCCCACCAGTTCATTTTTGCTCTTGCTTCCCTTGCCCGGGGAGGTTATGTTCTTGAAGAAGTCGCTCATGTTTATGTCCAGGAGATTTGTGCCTATATGTTTTTTTTCTGAGAGTTTTATGGTTTCATGACTCACATTCAGGTCTTGGATCCATTTCGAATTTACTCTTCTGTATGGGGTTAGACAGTGATCCAGTTTCATTCTCTTACGTGTAGCTGTCCAGTTTTGCCAGCACCGTCTGTTGAAGAGAGTGTCATTTCCCCATTGTATGTCCCCGGCTCCCTCATCATATATTAATTGACCACATATGTTTGGGTTAATGTCTGGAGTCTCTTATTCTGTTCCACCCGTCTGTGGCTCTGTTCTAGTGCCAGGAGCAAACTGTCTTGATCAAGACTGTGGCTTTGTAGTAGAGCTTGATGTTGGGGAGCGAGATACCGCACCCACACACACACACACACACACACACACACACAGACACACACACACACACACACCACACACACACACCACACACACACACACCACACACACCCACACACACACCACACACACACACACACACACACCCTACACACACAGACCACACACACACAGACCGCACACACACACCACACACACACACACACACATACACACACCCCACACACACCCCACCCCCCCCACACACACATCACACACACACACACACACCACACACACACACCACACACACACACACCACACACACACACACACACACACACCCCACACACACAGACCACACACACACACACCACACACACAGACCACACACACACACACACACACACACATACACACACCCCACACACACACACACACCCCCACACACACACCACACACACACACCCACCACACACACACACCACACACACACACACCCACCACACACACACACACACACACCACACACACACCACACACACACACCACACACACACACACACACCACACACACACACACACACACACACACACACACACAGACATGCTTTCTTCTTCCTTCTCAGGATTGCTATGGCTATTCGGGATCTTTGGCGTTTCCATATGAATTTTTGAAGTATTTGTTCCAGTACGTGGAAGAATGCTGTTGGTGATTTGATAGGGACTGCACCCGATCTGTAGATTGCTTTGGGCAGGATGGCCATTCTGACGATATTTATTCTTCCTAGCCAAGAGCGTGGATGAGTTTCCATTTGTTAGCATCCTCTTTAATTTCTCTTAAGAGTGTCTTATCGTTTTCAGGGTATAGGTCTTTCGCTTCCTTGGTTAGGTTTATTCCTAGGCATTTTATTCTTTTTGATGCAGTTGTGAATGGAATTGTTTTCCTGATTTCCCTCTCCTTTGGTTCACTGTTAGTGTACAGGAAAGCCTCAGATTTCTGTGTGTTGATTTTGTGTCCCGCAGCTCTGCTGTATTCCGGTTATCAGTTGTAGCAGTTTTGGAGTGGGTTCTTCAGGGTTTCCTTACGTACAGTATCGTGTCATCTGCAGATGGTGACCGCCTAGCTGCTTCTTTACCAGTCTGGATTCCTTGTATTTCTTTGTCTGTTCTAATTGCCGTGGCTGGGACCCCCGGGACTGTGTTGAATAACGGTGGGGAGAGTGGGCACCCCTGTCTCGTTCCCCATCTCAGAGGAACGGCTTTCAGCCTCTCGCTGTTGAGTATGACGTTGGCTGTGGGTTTTGTCATATACGGCCTTTATTAGGTTGAGGTGCTCGCCCTGTATACCCACTTGGTTGAGAGTTTTTATCGTGAGTGGATGTTGCATTTTGTCGGATGCTTTTTCAGCATCTGTGGAGACGATCGCGTGGTTTTTGTCTTTCTTTCTGTTTATGTGGTGGATGGTGTGGATGGATTTTCGAATGCTGTCACCATCCTTGCATCCCTGGGATGAATCCCACTTGATCAGGGTGTTTGATCCCCTTGATGTATTTTTGAATTTGTTTTTGCTAATATTTTGTTCATTTCCTAGGTATTCTTGCTCCTCATCCGCAGTTCCTGAAAATCCTTCTGAGCCACAACTGTCCAATGGGTGTCTCGTTAGGTTAATGCAGAGGCTTTGGGGCCCTAGCCCAGGGTAGAGGCTGGTCGCCAGGGGCTCCAGGCTTGTGGTTAGCGGGTGGGAACTTGCAGCCTCCAGCCCCCAGGGAAGGAAGAGGAAAGGGATGAGGGCTGGAGGTTGAATCAGCAATGGCCAGCGATTTAGTCAGCCATGACTCTGCAGTGAAGCCCTCACAGAACCCTATGAGAAGAGCAAAGCTCTCTCTCTCTCATCTCCTGCTTCTCTGTCAGAGCTTCCATGCTTGGGGAACCAGGTCGCCTGCACATGCCACCATGCCATTCCCCAAGTCCCGGGAGGACAGAAGCTCCTTTACTTGGGACCTTGCCGTGTGTGCGCGTGCGTGTGCGTGTGAAGCGCGCGCGTGCGCTGCTGTGTCCTTTATGATAGTCTTTGTTAAACTGGTAAACGTGTTTTCCTGAGCTGCTGAGGCACCCTAGCAACTTGGGCAGTACTTACTAAGGGGGAGGTCGTTGGAACTTCCAATCCTAGCCTGTATGTAGGTGGGAAGCACAAGCTAATTGCATGGGCCTGGCAACCGGGCTCTGGAGTTGGGGGTGGAGGGCAGTCTTGAGGATAGAAACCTTACCCTGGGGAATCTTGTGCTGCGTCCAGGCAGATATCCTCAGAGTTGAGTTCTCAGAAACCCTGCTGGTGTTGGAGAATTGCTTGGTGTTGTATGCATTGGGAACAGGTCCCGTATCCTGAAGGGAGTTCCACTGCTGTGTATGAAAAAGAACGCTGGGTCATGTGGTACCGCTATGGATATTTTTAGGAACCTCCACACTGTTTCCCATAGTAGCTGCACCAATTTACATGGTCACCAACAGTGCACGAGGGTTCCCTTTGTCCACTTCCTCATCAACGCTTGTTATTTCTTGTTTTGCTTTTTTTTGTTTTTTTTTTTCTCTTCTTTTGGTACTAGCCATTCTGACTGGTGTGAGGTGATAGCTCGTTGTGATTTTTGCGTGTGTGTGACCGTTAATGTACAATTACATGAGCAACATGGTTACTGGACTCCCCCTCCCACTATCTTATCAAGTCCCCCCCACCCCTTACCCCATTACAGTCACTGTCCTTCGGCGTCGTAAGACGCTGTAGAATCCCTACCTGTCTTCTCTGTGTTATGCTGCCTTCCCCGGGCCCCGGCACCCCCGCCGCCCCACCCCCTACGTTATGTGTGCGAGCCGTAATGCCCCTTTTCCCCACTTATCCCTCCCTCCCCACCCATCCTCCCCAGTCCCTTTCCCTTTGGTAACTGTTAGTCCACTCTTGGGTTCTGTGAGTCTGCTGCCGTTTTGCTCCTTTAGTTTCTGCTTTGTTCTTTTACCCCACAGATGAGTGAAGTCATCTGATGCTTGTCTTTCTCCATCCTGCTCATTTCACTGAGCATAATACCCTCTAGCTCCATCCGTGTTGTCGCAAACGGTAGGATTTCTTTTCTTCTTACGGCTGAATAATATTCCATCTTGCATATGTACCACCTCTTCTTTATCCATCCGCCTACTGACGGACACTCACGTTGCTTCCATTTCTTGGCTATTGTGCGTAGTGCTGTGATAGACATAGGGGTGCGTGTGTCTTTTTCAAACTAGGCTCCTGCATTCTTAGGGTACATTGCTGGGAGTGGAATTCCTGGGTCAAATGGTATTTGTACTTTTCTGGTTTTTGAGGAACCTCCATACTGCTTTCCACAATGGTTGAGCTGAGATGTGCATTCCCACCAGCAGTGTCGGAGGGTTCCCCTCTCTCCACATCCTCGCCACCGTCTGTTGTTGTGTGTCTTCCCGATGGTGGCCATCCTGACTGGTGTGAGGTGATATCTCATGGTGGTTTTAATTTGCATTTCTCTGAGGATTGGCGGTGTGGAGGATCTTTTCATGTGCCTGTTGGCCACCTGAATTTCTTCTTTGGAGAAGTGTCTGTTCAGATCCTCTGCCCATGTTTTAATTGGATTATTTGCTTTTTCTGTGTGGAGGTGCGTGGGCACTTCATACGTATTTTAGATGTCATCAACCCCTTATCGGATATGCCATCTATGAATCTGTCCTCCCATACTGTCGGATGTCTGTGTTCTACTGATGGTTTTTAAACAGAATCTTCTACCCCCTGCCATCTCATTCCAACTCTGAGTCAATTTTTTTTTTTTTTCCCTCAGAACACCAACCCGCCCAGAAAACTGGAACGAAGAGGAGAAGATGTGATAGAGGAACATCGAGCCTAAACTGAGAGGTGAGATGGTGGAGACTGGTAGTAAGTATCTTTCCATGTGCTGCTTTCAAGGTTCACGGGGAAAAAAGGTTGCCACGGAGGTAAGGCCCGGGATGTGGACGTCACCTGGTATCGGTGGAGCCACCTAGCCACTAGCCATTCATGGGAAGGCTAGTGTGCGGCACTGTTATTTCCTGCGGAGTTACACGTGCGGCGTCCCCCCGATGCAGTTCGGTCAGGCCCCGTGTGGGACTGCCCTGGCACTGGCCGGGGTGGATCTGAGAGCTGTGCCCGTTCCTGCTGGGCTGCCCCAGCATCCCTTTCAGAACAAGGCCTCCAAAGTGCTCCTGGGAGAGAGAGAGAGAGAGAGAGAGAGAGAGAGAGAGAGAGAGAGACAGAGACAGAATTATGCCCAAGAGACAGGGGCAACTTTTTGCTGGAGCTCCATGAGCATGTTTCTGATTTTTATGTGGGGATCCCTCTCACAAAGATGGATCGAGTCCTGTTACCAGGTTCCTTTGGCTTTGACGTTTCGTATTTGTAGGTGGCGCCCTGTACAGCGCCCAGAAGCTTTTCCCTCTGGAGCTGCTCAGCCCTTGGGGTGATGGCAGGCAGGGGTCACGGGGGCGGCGCTGGTGCCCGCGGGAGGGAAGAGGTCTTTCCCGCTTCCCGGCCGCAGTGCCTGTGTCCACCGCCAGGGCCAGTTTGCGGAGCACGCGGGGAGAAGCCTCTGTGCTTTGCACCCGTGGCTGCCGTAGGTGGGGCCGTCCTGTCGCTGGCCTGGCGCGATGGAGGGGAGCAGCCGGTTTGCGAGCCGGTGCTGGCGGGGGAGGAAGGTGCAGCAGGCCGCCGTGTTGTGTTATCAGTCACATCACGGTGGGGGGCCTTGGAGCTGCGTAGGCAGCCAGGGTGGGTGGAGCGCCCGGAGCTCCTAAAAGTTCCCCCACCTGCTGGGCAGAGTGCACCCGGACAGGTTTGCGCACCTGTGCTTTCTCCCGAGCGGCAAGCTCTGTGCAACCCTTGCCCCTTTAGCAGCTCTCTCGCTGTTAGGAAGTCTCTCAGACTGCCCGCCTTTCTTTCATCCCACAGCAGCCGGATGTGGATCCCTGTGTTGCGCGAGTGGCAGGAACCTCAAGTCTCTCCAAGTGCTCCGCCTGTCTTTGCTTTCCAACCCCACCGGTCCTCCAGAGCATCATGTGAGGTAGGTCCATGCTCCCGGAGCAGATCTCCAGGGCTGGGTGTCGAGGAGTCCTAGGCCTCCACCCGCCTCCCCGTTTCCGTTTCTCTTCCTCCCTCCGGTGAGCTCGGGTGCGGGAAGGGCCTGCCGGGTCCCTCCGGATCACGGCTTTGGTACGTCACCCTTCACCTTGAGGTGACGGCCTGCCGCGGCAGCCTCCTCTCCTGCTTCTCTTCCAGGATCTGGTGTAGTTGTGATGTTTCCACATTGTATGTACGTATGCATGTATGAGGTTTTCGGAGGAGGTTTCTGCCTCCCCTCTCACACTGCCTGCCGTCTTTAATCCCACCAAGCCATCTTTAATTTTTTTTTTTTCTTTTTCAGTTTCAGTTTCACTTGGATAGGGTACCTTTTCCCACCCCTTCAACTTGTAGTTTGTCTGTGTGCTTGGATCTCAAGTGAGCCTCCAGTAAGGGAGCACGTAGGCGGTCTTGAGTTTTCATCCATTCATTCAACCCTGTGTCTTTTGTTTGGAGCATTTAAAGTCTTTCCCTTTACTGTGATAATTGATAGCTGTGTCCTTATGGCACTTCTTCAAGTTGATTTCTGTCTCCTTTTCGCTTGTAGTTCTTCTCTGTGCTTTCATCGTTGCTCTCCTGGTTATGAGCAATAGCTTTGTTGAGTATTATGCTTTCTTACCTGTCTGTCTGTCTGTCTGTCTGTCTGTCTATCTGTCTATCTTATCTATCTGATCTCTCTACTCTCATCTATCTACTGTCATCTCTGTGTCTATCTATCCAAACTATCTAATCTACGACCTATCTGTCTGTTATCTGTCATCTATATGTATCTATATCAATGTGGCTATCTAACCTGTATGTATCTATATCATCTATCTAGTCTGTCATCTTTATCAATTTATCTACCTGTCATCTATCTATGTGTATCTATAGGTGTCTGTCTAATCTGTCCACCTGATCTATCATGTATCATCTATCTAATCTGTCTGCCTAGTCTGTCTAATCTCTCTATATGTATCTATATGGTCTATGTAACCTATCATTCTATCTCATCTGTCAGTCTGATCTAATCTATCCATCTATCTCATGTATCTGTCTCAATCTATCTGTTTATTTATTTTGTCCATTTTTGTCAACGTACCGTCACTAGGCGCGCAGTCATTCCTCTGTCTCCTTCTCAGTCTTGATTCCTTGTGTTTGTTTCTGTGAGTTAGCTGTGTGTTTGGGTCTTGAGAGGAGTGGCCGTGGGTTGGAACACCTGGGTAGGTGGCCCGAGTCCGCTGGGTGTAGATGGCCGGCTGGACTCTCTAACCAGTGCGGGCTGGGGCCCTCCGGGTGCTCTGCCCTGGCGCTGGCCCTGCCGGGGCGGCTGCGTGAGCTGCGGGGCAGATCCGAGGCCCCACACAGGGAGCACCCCGGCCGGCCTGCTGGGGCCGAGGCAGGTGCACGCCCAGTAGTAGGTCTGTGTGCCTGCGCGCCGATGTCACCTGGGTGGCCCTGCTTGGCCGCCCATCTCCAGAGAGCATGTGTAGTCGCAGGTTCAGTGAGCCGCCTTCTTGGGGAGACGCGGGGCTGGTGTGGGCTAGTGGCCCGTGGGCTTGCTGAGGTGGCAGACCAGCTAGCTCGCGGGGAAACTGCTCCCCTCTGTTGTCAAGGTGGAGGTGGAGTTTCAGTGCATTTAGGCATTTAGATGTGAGTGAGGTCTATCTGAAATGGAATAGTAGCATTTTGAGCTGTGTTTTCTGTTGGTGTGGAAAGGGTGCTGAGCATAAAGAGTTGGGTGGCGGTGGCAGGAATTCGAGGAATGTTGATGTCCTTGCATTTATTTATGTTCTGTCAAGGGAAGTGATTCTGAAGTAACTTTTTACTCATGTATGAAGGTGGTGCGTAAGGGTCACCCCACGTCAGTCATGGTGAGATGAAGTGAGGTGGTAGAATTAAAGCCTGTACCCCTTGGCCTTATACGTAGGAGACGCACCGTGGGTGCTCTTTGCTGCTCTCCTGTCCTGGCTTATTGCCTTAACTAACGTGATGGTTCAGAGTGGTCCCAGCGAGATTTCCAGCAAAATCTTTCTACAATTGCATAGAAACACTTGGGATATCTATATCCCCAGAGGCTAGTGGAAAAGTTTACTCTTTCTGGTCACTGTTTGCAAGTTGTTCGCTCTATCGCGCATTTCTTTGTTACTTTTAGACCGATAGGGGCAGTGGTACACGCACACGCACGCGCACGCGCACACACACACACACCCACACACACACACACACACACACACACAGAATTAAACATGTTTAAGAACCAAAATGAAAAGAGTGGTTTTCTGTGTCACAGCAGGGATTCCCTAGCCTGCGGCGAGCTCAGAGCAGTGGCAGAGAAGAGGGAAGGGGCCTCGTTAGCCAACCCGGTCTCCCTCCTCTGGACTTGCCTCCCCCTGGGCTGTCATCCCTTAAACGCTCAGCACGCAGGCCTCGCGTGGAGCACGCACAGTCATAAAACGCGGCTACTTCCACATCCCGGTCACTGGGGCGTGGGGCATGTTACATTGTTCGGTGTGGCTCAAAGCGTTATCACTCGTGTATGTGAGTTCTTCCTCTGTAGCAGAGTGAAAGAGTAAAGACAGCCAGAGGCATATTAGCAAGAACAGGGTTTAGTGGGAAAATACAATACACCCACACAGATCTGGGAAAGACTTTCTTTAATGGATAGCAGGGAGGATAGGAAGCGCCAACAAAAGGACATGGGCCTTGTACGGGGCTGGGGGAGACCGGTAGACGGCCGCAAGGGTGGCGGCGTGTCCAGCGCGTCACCGTCGGGGGTAGGGCTGAGCCCGGCGGTTGTGCCACGTGTGGCATCGGGCCGGTGGGGACCGGAAGATGGCCCGCAGGGGCGCAGTGGTGCGCATAGGCGCGCCGGCCGTGTCAGAGTCGGGCCCCGGGCCGGCGGCCCACGGCGGCGGCGTGGTGTCCATGGGCTCGCCGGCCGTGTCAGAGTCCGGCCCCAGGGCGGCGGCGGCCCACGGCGGCGGCGTGGTGTCCATGGGCTGGCCGGCCGTGTCAGAGTCCGGCCCCAGGGCGGCGGCGGCCCACGGCGGCGGCGTGGTGTCCATGGGCTCGCCGGCCGTGTCAGAGTCCGGCCCCAGGGCGGCGGCGGCCCACGGCGGCGGCGTGGTGTCCATGGGCTCGCCGGCCGTGTCAGAGTCCGGCCCCAGGGCGGCGGCGGCCCACGGCGGCGGCGTGGTGTCCATGGGCTCGCCGGCCGTGTCAGAGTCCGGCCCCAGGGCGGCGGCGGCCCACGGCGGCGGCGTGGTGTCCATGGGCTCGCCGGCCGTGTCAGAGTCCGGCCCCAGGGCGGCGGCGGCCCACGGCGGCGGCGTGGTGTCCATGGGCTCGCCGGCCGTGTCAGAGTCCGGCCCCAGGGCGGCGGCGGCCCACGGCGGCGGCGTGGTGTCCATGGGCTCGCCGGCCGTGTCAGAGTCCGGCCCCAGGGCGGGGGCGGCCCACGGGGGCGGCATGGTGTTCAGAGGCTCGCCCTCCGCGTCAGAGTCCGGCCCCAGCGGCGTGGTGTCCATAGGTCCTTCGTTTGAGACAGGCATGAGAATAGGGTACGAAGCTAGGGAGAGCTTCCAACTCCTCCTCAGACCTCCTCAGCGCGCACGGAGTTGCCCAGCTAGGGCAGCCTCTGATAGGTCAGCCAGGGGACGCATCACAGAGCAGCCGCCCGGGCAACCGTGATGTCACCCAGGGGGGAGGGGAGCCCCCACTGCCGTGAGCACACCAGCCCCACCCAGAGGAGACCCTGGCCCAGTGTCACAGGGCGTGGGCCCCACGCCAACCCCAGTAGTGTCCCCAGCCCCCCCCCACCCCCGGGACTGCCCGCCGAGGGCCGTGCAGGTGTCAGGGCCAGCCAGACCACCACGCAGACCATTCAGGGCCGCAGTGCTCGCGTCTGTCAGAGCTACGCCCGCCCGGGTGTCGCCTCTGCATGCGCTTGGGACCCGGGGCGCGGCGGCCAATGCTGTGCCCCCGCGGTCCCTGAGGCCGGGGCTGCCGGGGCGCCGCCCGCCCTCGCCCCGGGCCTTCCCATCTTCTCTGGGAGGCCTGGAGCCAGACATGCTTCCTCCGCCATGGCCAGCCAGGCGGGTGACAGATTCCGAGGAGGGGACCGTCCGCGTGACTTCCCTTTCTAGCTAGCGGGCAGGTTCTTTCTTCGCTTCCCGGAAAGCGTAGGTCAGGGACCACCAGGTTTCAGCATAGCAACATTCCACGTTCTCACTGAGCCTGGCGGCCCAGATTTTTCTCTTTGGTCTCGTTTTGGGGCCTGTGTCTGGTATACGAGTAACACAACACAGTAAACTGGGAAACACTTTTTATTTTCTTACTGTCATTTTCTTATGTTTATTCATTTTGTTATCCTTAATCTACAGTTACATGAAGAACATTATGTTTCCTCGACTCCCCCCTTCACCAAGTCCGCCCCCACAAACCCCGTGACAGTCACTGTCCATCAGTGTAGTAGGATGCTGTAGAATCACTACTCGTCTGCTCTGTGTCGCACAGTCCTCCCTATGCGCGCCCCCCCCACCCCGCCCCACATTATACATGCTAATAATCGTAAGGCCTCCTTTCTTTTTCCCCACCGTTATCCCTCCCTTCCCACCCATCCTCCCCAGTCCCTTTCCATTTGGTAACTGTTAGTCCATTCTTAGGTTCTGTGATTCTGCTGCTGTTTTGTTCCTTCAGTTTCTCTTTGTTCTTATACTCCACATATGAGTGAAATCCCTTGGTACTTGTCTTTCTCCGCCTGGCTTATTTCACTGAGCATAGTCATAATACCCTCTAGCTCCATCCGTGTTGTTGCCAACGGTAGGATTTGTTTTCTTCTTATGGCTGAGTGATACTCCATTGTGTATCATATGTACCACGTCTTCTTTATCCATTCACCTGCTGATGGACACTTAGGTTGCTTCCATTTCTCGGCTCTTGTAAATAGCGCTGCGATAAGCATAGGGGCGCATCTGTCTTTTTCAAACTGGGCTGCTACACTCTTAGGGTAAATTCCTAGAAGTGGAATTCCCGGGTCAAGTGGTATTTCTATTTTGAGCTTCCTGAGGAACCTCCATACTGCTTTCCACAATGGTTGAGCTGAGATGTCCATTCCCACCAGCAGTGTCGGAGGGTTCCCCTCTCTCCACATCCTCGCCACCGTCTGTTGTTGTGTGTCTTCCCGATGGTGGCCATCCTGACTGGTGTGAGGTGATATCTCATGGTGGTTTTAATTTGCATTTCTCTGAGGATTGGCGGTGTGGAGGATCTTTTCATGTGCCTGCTGGCCACCTCAATTTCTTCTTTGGAGAAGTGTCTGTTCAGATCCTCTGCCCATTTTTTAATGGGATTATTTGCTTTTCTTGTCTGTTGAGGTGCGTGAGCTCTTTAATTTGGATGTCAACCCTTTATCGGATCTGTCATTGATGAATATATTCTCGCATATACTTTAGGGTACCTTTTTGTTCTATTGAGGGTGTCCTTTGCTGTACAGAAGCTTTTCAGCTTGATGTAGTCCCACCAGTTCATTTTTGCTCTTGTTTCCCTTGCCCGGGGAGGTTATGTTCTTGAAGAAGTCGCTCATGTTTATGTCCAGGAGATTTGTGCCTATATGTTTTTTTTCTGAGAGTTTTATGGTTTCATGACTCACATTCAGGTCTTGGATCCATTTCGAATTTACTCTTCTGTATGGGGTTAGACAGTGATCCAGTTTCATTCTCTTACGTGTAGCTGTCCAGTTTTGCCAGCACCGTCTGTTGAAGAGAGTGTCATTTCCCCATTGTATGTCCCCGGCTCCCTCATCATATATTAATTGACCACATATGTTTGGGTTAATGTCTGGAGTCTCTTATTCTGTTCCACCCGTCTGTGGCTCTGTTCTAGTGCCAGGAGCAAACTGTCTTGATCAAGACTGTGGCTTTGTAGTAGAGCTTGATGTTGGGGAGCGAGATACCGCACCCACACACACACACACACACACACAGACACACACACACACACACACACACACACCACACACACACACACCACACACACACACCACACACACCCACACACACACCACACACACACACACACACACACACACACACCCTACACACACAGACCACACACACACAGACCGCATACAGACACCACACACACACACACACATACACACACCCCTCACACACCCCACCCCCCCCCACACACACATCACACACACACACACACACCACACACACACCACACACACACACACCACACACACACACACACACACACACACACCCCACACACACAGACCACACACACACACACCACACACACAGACCACACACACACACACACACACACACATACACACACCCCACACACACACACACACCCCCACACACACACCACACACACACACCCACCACACACACACACCACACCCCCACACACCCACCACACACACACACACACACACCACACACAGACCACACACACACACCACACACACACACACACACCACACACACACACACACACACACACACACACACAGACATGCTTTCTTCTTCCTTCTCAGGATTGCTATGGCTATTCGGGATCTTTGGCGTTTCCATATGAATTTTTGAAGTATTTGTTCCAGTACGTGGAAGAATGCTGTTGGTGATTTGATAGGGACTGCACCCGATCTGTAGATTGCTTTGGGCAGGATGGCCATTCTGACGATATTTATTCTTCCTAGCCAAGAGCGTGGATGAGTTTCCATTTGTTAGCATCCTCTTTAATTTCTCTTAAGAGTGTCTTATCGTTTTCAGGGTATAGGTCTTTCGCTTCCTTGGTTAGGTTTATTCCTAGGCATTTTATTCTTTTTGATGCAGTTGTGAATGGAATTGTTTTCCTGATTTCCCTCTCCTTTGGTTCACTGTTAGTGTACAGGAAAGCCTCAGATTTCTGTGTGTTGATTTTGTGTCCCGCAGCTCTGCTGTATTCCGGTTATCAGTTGTAGCAGTTTTGGAGTGGGTTCTTCAGGGTTTCCTTACGTACAGTATCGTGTCATCTGCAGATGGTGACCGCCTAGCTGCTTCTTTACCAGTCTGGATTCCTTGTATTTCTTTGTCTGTTCTAATTGCCGTGGCTGGGACCCCCGGGACTGTGTTGAATAACGGTGGGGAGAGTGGGCACCCCTGTCTCGTTCCCCATCTCAGAGGAACGGCTTTCAGCCTCTCGCTGTTGAGTATGACGTTGGCTGTGGGTTTTGTCATATACGGCCTTTATTAGGTTGAGGTGCTCGCCCTGTATACCCACTTGGTTGAGAGTTTTTATCGTGAGTGGATGTTGCATTTTGTCGGATGCTTTTTCAGCATCTGTGGAGACGATCGCGTGGTTTTTGTCTTTCTTTCTGTTTATGTGGTGGATGGTGTGGATGGATTTTCGAATGCTGTCACCATCCTTGCATCCCTGGGATGAATCCCACTTGATCAGGGTGTTTGATCCCCTTGATGTATTTTTGAATTTGTTTTTGCTAATATTTTGTTCATTTCCTAGGTATTCTTGCTCCTCATCCGCAGTTCCTGAAAATCCTTCTGAGCCACAACTGTCCAATGGGTGTCTCGTTAGGTTAATGCAGAGGCTTTGGGGCCCTAGCCCAGGGTAGAGGCTGGTCGCCAGGGGCTCCAGGCTTGTGGTTAGCGGGTGGGAACTTGCAGCCTCCAGCCCCCAGGGAAGGAAGAGGAAAGGGATGAGGGCTGGAGGTTGAATCAGCAATGGCCAGCGATTTAGTCAGCCATGACTCTGCAGTGAAGCCCTCACAGAACCCTATGAGAAGAGCAAAGCTCTCTCTCTCTCATCTCCTGCTTCTCTGTCAGAGCTTCCATGCTTGGGGAACCAGGTCGCCTGCACATGCCACCATGCCATTCCCCAAGTCCCGGGAGGACAGAAGCTCCTTTACTTGGGACCTTGCCGTGTGTGCGCGTGCGTGTGCGTGTGAAGCGCGCGCGTGCGCTGCTGTGTCCTTTATGATAGTCTTTGTTAAACTGGTAAACGTGTTTTCCTGAGCTGCTGAGGCACCCTAGCAACTTGGGCAGTACTTACTAAGGGGGAGGTCGTTGGAACTTCCAATCCTAGCCTGTATGTAGGTGGGAAGCACAAGCTAATTGCATGGGCCTGGCAACCGGGCTCTGGAGTTGGGGGTGGAGGGCAGTCTTGAGGATAGAAACCTTACCCTGGGGAATCTTGTGCTGCGTCCAGGCAGATATCCTCAGAGTTGAGTTCTCAGAAACCCTGCTGGTGTTGGAGAATTGCTTGGTGTTGTATGCATTGGGAACAGGTCCGGTATCCTGAAGGGAGTTCCACTGCTGTGTATGAAAAAGAACGCTGGGTCATGTGGTACCGCTATGGATATTTTTAGGAACCTCCACACTGTTTCCCATAGTAGCTGCACCAATTTACATGGTCACCAACAGTGCACGAGGGTTCCCTTTGTCCACTTCCTCATCAACGCTTGTTATTTCTTGTTTTGCTTTTTTTTGTTTTTTTTTTTCTCTTCTTTTGGTACTAGCCATTCTGACTGGTGTGAGGTGATAGCTCGTTGTGATTTTTGCGTGTGTGTGACCGTTAATGTACAATTACATGAGCAACATGGTTACTGGACTCCCCCTCCCACTATCTTATCAAGTCCCCCCCACCCCTTACCCCATTACAGTCACTGTCCTTCGGCGTCGTAAGACGCTGTAGAATCCCTACCTGTCTTCTCTGTGTTATGCTGCCTTCCCCGGGCCCCGGCACCCCCGCCGCCCCACCCCCTACGTTATGTGTGCGAGCCGTAATGCCCCTTTTCCCCACTTATCCCTCCCTCCCCACCCATCCTCCCCAGTCCCTTTCCCTTTGGTAACTGTTAGTCCACTCTTGGGTTCTGTGAGTCTGCTGCCGTTTTGCTCCTTTAGTTTCTGCTTTGTTCTTTTACCCCACAGATGAGTGAAGTCATCTGATGCTTGTCTTTCTCCATCCTGCTCATTTCACTGAGCATAATACCCTCTAGCTCCATCCGTGTTGTCGCAAACGGTAGGATTTCTTTTCTTCTTACGGCTGAATAATATTCCATCTTGCATATGTACCACCTCTTCTTTATCCATCCGCCTACTGACGGACACTCACGTTGCTTCCATTTCTTGGCTATTGTGCGTAGTGCTGTGATAGACATAGGGGTGCGTGTGTCTTTTTCAAACTAGGCTCCTGCATTCTTAGGGTACATTGCTGGGAGTGGAATTCCTGGGTCAAATGGTATTTGTACTTTTCTGGTTTTTGAGGAACCTCCATACTGCTTTCCACAATGGTTGAGCTGAGATGTGCATTCCCACCAGCAGTGTCGGAGGGTTCCCCTCTCGCCACATCCTCGCCACCGTCTGTTGTTGTGTGTCTTCCCGATGGTGGCCATCCTGACTGGTGTGAGGTGATATCTCATGGTGGTTTTAATTTGCATTTCTCTGAGGATTGGCGGTGTGGAGGATCTTTTCATGTGCCTGCTGGCCACCTCAATTTCTTCTTTGGAGAAGTGTCTGTTCAGATCCTCTGCCCATTTTCTAATGGGATTATTTGCTTTTCTTGTCTGTTGAGGTGCGTGAGCTCTTTATGTATTTTGGATGTCAACCCTTTATCGGATCTGTCATTGATGAATATATTCTCGCATATACTTTAGGGTACCTTTTTGTTCTATTGAGGGTGTCCTTTGCTGTACAGAAGCTTTTCAGCTTGATGTAGTCCCACCAGTTCATTTTTGCTCTTGCTTCCCTTGCCCGGGGAGGTTATGTTCTTGAAGAAGTCGCTCATGTTTATGTCCAGGAGATTTGTGCCTATATGTTTTTTTTCTGAGAGTTTTATGGTTTCATGACTCACATTCAGGTCTTGGATCCATTTCGAATTTACTCTTCTGTATGGGGTTAGACAGTGATCCAGTTTCATTCTCTTACGTGTAGCTGTCCAGTTTTGCCAGCACCGTCTGTTGAAGAGAGTGTCATTTCCCCATTGTATGTCCCCGGCTCCCTCATCATATATTAATTGACCACATATGTTTGGGTTAATGTCTGGAGTCTCTTATTCTGTTCCACCCGTCTGTGGCTCTGTTCTAATGCCAGGAGCAAACTGTCTTGATCAAGACTGTGGCTTTGTAGTAGAGCTTGATGTTGGGGAGCGAGATACCGCACCCACACACACACACACACACACACAGACACACACACACACACACCCCCACACACACACCACACACACACACCACACACACACACCCACCACACACACACACCACACACACACACACCCACCACACACACACACACACACACCACACACAGACCACACACACACACACACCACACACACACACACACACACACACACACACAGACATGCTTTCTTCTTCCTTCTCAGGATTGCTATGGCTATTCGGGATCTTTGGCGTTTCCATATGAATTTTTGAAGTATTTGTTCCAGTACGTGGAAGAATGCTGTTGGTGATTTGATAGGGACTGCACCCGATCTGTAGATTGCTTTGGGCAGGATGGCCATTCTGACGATATTTATTCTTCCTAGCCAAGAGCGTGGATGAGTTTCCATTTGTTAGCATCCTCTTTAATTTCTCTTAAGAGTGTCTTATCGTTTTCAGGGTATAGGTCTTTCGCTTCCTTGGTTAGGTTTATTCCTAGGCATTTTATTCTTTTTGATGCAGTTGTGAATGGAATTGTTTTCCTGATTTCC
This sequence comes from Manis pentadactyla, assembly GCF_030020395.1. NCBI lineage: Eukaryota > Metazoa > Chordata > Mammalia > Pholidota > Manidae > Manis > Manis pentadactyla. The sequence goes on from NC_080030.1 coordinate 82,759,271, forward strand.
CTCTCCTTTGGTTCACTGTTAGTGTACAGGAAAGCCTCAGATTTCTGTGTGTTGATTTTGTGTCCCGCAGCTCTGCTGTATTCCGGTTATCAGTTGTAGCAGTTTTGGAGTGGGTTCTTCAGGGTTTCCTTACGTACAGTATCGTGTCATCTGCAGATGGTGACCGCCTAGCTGCTTCTTTACCAGTCTGGATTCCTTGTATTTCTTTGTCTGTTCTAATTGCCGTGGCTGGGACCCCCGGGACTGTGTTGAATAACGGTGGGGAGAGTGGGCACCCCTGTCTCGTTCCCCATCTCAGAGGAACGGCTTTCAGCCTCTCGCTGTTGAGTATGACGTTGGCTGTGGGTTTTGTCATATACGGCCTTTATTAGGTTGAGGTGCTCGCCCTGTATACCCACTTGGTTGAGAGTTTTTATCGTGAGTGGATGTTGCATTTTGTCGGATGCTTTTTCAGCATCTGTGGAGACGATCGCGTGGTTTTTGTCTTTCTTTCTGTTTATGTGGTGGATGGTGTGGATGGATTTTCGAATGCTGTCACCATCCTTGCATCCCTGGGATGAATCCCACTTGATCAGGGTGTTTGATCCCCTTGATGTATTTTTGAATTTGTTTTTGCTAATATTTTGTTCATTTCCTAGGTATTCTTGCTCCTCATCCGCAGTTCCTGAAAATCCTTCTGAGCCACAACTGTCCAATGGGTGTCTCGTTAGGTTAATGCAGAGGCTTTGGGGCCCTAGCCCAGGGTAGAGGCTGGTCGCCAGGGGCTCCAGGCTTGTGGTTAGCGGGTGGGAACTTGCAGCCTCCAGCCCCCAGGGAAGGAAGAGGAAAGGGATGAGGGCTGGAGGTTGAATCAGCAATGGCCAGCGATTTAGTCAGCCATGACTCTGCAGTGAAGCCCTCACAGAACCCTATGAGAAGAGCAAAGCTCTCTCTCTCTCATCTCCTGCTTCTCTGTCAGAGCTTCCATGCTTGGGGAACCAGGTCGCCTGCACATGCCACCATGCCATTCCCCAAGTCCCGGGAGGACAGAAGCTCCTTTACTTGGGACCTTGCCGTGTGTGCGCGTGCGTGTGCGTGTGAAGCGCGCGCGTGCGCTGCTGTGTCCTTTATGATAGTCTTTGTTAAACTGGTAAACGTGTTTTCCTGAGCTGCTGAGGCACCCTAGCAACTTGGGCAGTACTTACTAAGGGGGAGGTCGTTGGAACTTCCAATCCTAGCCTGTATGTAGGTGGGAAGCACAAGCTAATTGCATGGGCCTGGCAACCGGGCTCTGGAGTTGGGGGTGGAGGGCAGTCTTGAGGATAGAAACCTTACCCTGGGGAATCTTGTGCTGCGTCCAGGCAGATATCCTCAGAGTTGAGTTCTCAGAAACCCTGCTGGTGTTGGAGAATTGCTTGGTGTTGTATGCATTGGGAACAGGTCCGGTATCCTGAAGGGAGTTCCACTGCTGTGTATGAAAAAGAACGCTGGGTCATGTGGTACCGCTATGGATATTTTTAGGAACCTCCACACTGTTTCCCATAGTAGCTGCACCAATTTACATGGTCACCAACAGTGCACGAGGGTTCCCTTTGTCCACTTCCTCATCAACGCTTGTTATTTCTTGTTTTGCTTTTTTTTGTTTTTTTTTTTCTCTTCTTTTGGTACTAGCCATTCTGACTGGTGTGAGGTGATAGCTCGTTGTGATTTTTGCGTGTGTGTGACCGTTAATGTACAATTACATGAGCAACATGGTTACTGGACTCCCCCTCCCACTATCTTATCAAGTCCCCCCCACCCCTTACCCCATTACAGTCACTGTCCTTCGGCGTCGTAAGACGCTGTAGAATCCCTACCTGTCTTCTCTGTGTTATGCTGCCTTCCCCGGGCCCCGGCACCCCCGCCGCCCCACCCCCTACGTTATGTGTGCGAGCCGTAATGCCCCTTTTCCCCACTTATCCCTCCCTCCCCACCCATCCTCCCCAGTCCCTTTCCCTTTGGTAACTGTTAGTCCACTCTTGGGTTCTGTGAGTCTGCTGCCGTTTTGCTCCTTTAGTTTCTGCTTTGTTCTTTTACCCCACAGATGAGTGAAGTCATCTGATGCTTGTCTTTCTCCATCCTGCTCATTTCACTGAGCATAATACCCTCTAGCTCCATCCGTGTTGTCGCAAACGGTAGGATTTCTTTTCTTCTTACGGCTGAATAATATTCCATCTTGCATATGTACCACCTCTTCTTTATCCATCCGCCTACTGACGGACACTCACGTTGCTTCCATTTCTTGGCTATTGTGCGTAGTGCTGTGATAGACATAGGGGTGCGTGTGTCTTTTTCAAACTAGGCTCCTGCATTCTTAGGGTACATTGCTGGGAGTGGAATTCCTGGGTCAAATGGTATTTGTACTTTTCTGGTTTTTGAGGAACCTCCATACTGCTTTCCACAATGGTTGAGCTGAGATGTGCATTCCCACCAGCAGTGTCGGAGGGTTCCCCTCTCGCCACATCCTCGCCACCGTCTGTTGTTGTGTGTCTTCCCGATGGTGGCCATCCTGACTGGTGTGAGGTGATATCTCATGGTGGTTTTAATTTGCATTTCTCTGAGGATTGGCGGTGTGGAGGATCTTTTCATGTGCCTGCTGGCCACCTCAATTTCTTCTTTGGAGAAGTGTCTGTTCAGATCCTCTGCCCATTTTCTAATGGGATTATTTGCTTTTCTTGTCTGTTGAGGTGCGTGAGCTCTTTATGTATTTTGGATGTCAACCCTTTATCGGATCTGTCATTGATGAATATATTCTCGCATATACTTTAGGGTACCTTTTTGTTCTATTGAGGGTGTCCTTTGCTGTACAGAAGCTTTTCAGCTTGATGTAGTCCCACCAGTTCATTTTTGCTCTTGCTTCCCTTGCCCGGGGAGGTTATGTTCTTGAAGAAGTCGCTCATGTTTATGTCCAGGAGATTTGTGCCTATATGTTTTTTTTCTGAGAGTTTTATGGTTTCATGACTCACATTCAGGTCTTGGATCCATTTCGAATTTACTCTTCTGTATGGGGTTAGACAGTGATCCAGTTTCATTCTCTTACGTGTAGCTGTCCAGTTTTGCCAGCACCGTCTGTTGAAGAGAGTGTCATTTCCCCATTGTATGTCCCCGGCTCCCTCATCATATATTAATTGACCACATATGTTTGGGTTAATGTCTGGAGTCTCTTATTCTGTTCCACCCGTCTGTGGCTCTGTTCTAATGCCAGGAGCAAACTGTCTTGATCAAGACTGTGGCTTTGTAGTAGAGCTTGATGTTGGGGAGCGAGATACCGCACCCACACACACACACACACACACACAGACACACACACACACACACCCCCACACACACACCACACACACACACCACACACACACACCCACCACACACACACACCACACACACACACACCCACCACACACACACACACACACACCACACACAGACCACACACACACACACACCACACACACACACACACACACACACACACACAGACATGCTTTCTTCTTCCTTCTCAGGATTGCTATGGCTATTCGGGATCTTTGGCGTTTCCATATGAATTTTTGAAGTATTTGTTCCAGTACGTGGAAGAATGCTGTTGGTGATTTGATAGGGACTGCACCCGATCTGTAGATTGCTTTGGGCAGGATGGCCATTCTGACGATATTTATTCTTCCTAGCCAAGAGCGTGGATGAGTTTCCATTTGTTAGCATCCTCTTTAATTTCTCTTAAGAGTGTCTTATCGTTTTCAGGGTATAGGTCTTTCGCTTCCTTGGTTAGGTTTATTCCTAGGCATTTTATTCTTTTTGATGCAGTTGTGAATGGAATTGTTTTCCTGATTTCCCTCTCCTTTGGTTCACTGTTAGTGTACAGGAAAGCCTCAGATTTCTGTGTGTTGATTTTGTGTCCCGCAGCTCTGCTGTATTCCGGTTATCAGTTGTAGCAGTTTTGGAGTGGGTTCTTCAGGGTTTCCTTACGTACAGTATCGTGTCATCTGCAGATGGTGACCGCCTAGCTGCTTCTTTACCAGTCTGGATTCCTTGTATTTCTTTGTCTGTTCTAATTGCCGTGGCTGGGACCCCCGGGACTGTGTTGAATAACGGTGGGGAGAGTGGGCACCCCTGTCTCGTTCCCCATCTCAGAGGAACGGCTTTCAGCCTCTCGCTGTTGAGTATGACGTTGGCTGTGGGTTTTGTCATATACGGCCTTTATTAGGTTGAGGTGCTCGCCCTGTATACCCACTTGGTTGAGAGTTTTTATCGTGAGTGGATGTTGCATTTTGTCGGATGCTTTTTCAGCATCTGTGGAGACGATCGCGTGGTTTTTGTCTTTCTTTCTGTTTATGTGGTGGATGGTGTGGATGGATTTTCGAATGCTGTCACCATCCTTGCATCCCTGGGATGAATCCCACTTGATCAGGGTGTTTGATCCCCTTGATGTATTTTTGAATTTGTTTTTGCTAATATTTTGTTCATTTCCTAGGTATTCTTGCTCCTCATCCGCAGTTCCTGAAAATCCTTCTGAGCCACAACTGTCCAATGGGTGTCTCGTTAGGTTAATGCAGAGGCTTTGGGGCCCTAGCCCAGGGTAGAGGCTGGTCGCCAGGGGCTCCAGGCTTGTGGTTAGCGGGTGGGAACTTGCAGCCTCCAGCCCCCAGGGAAGGAAGAGGAAAGGGATGAGGGCTGGAGGTTGAATCAGCAATGGCCAGCGATTTAGTCAGCCATGACTCTGCAGTGAAGCCCTCACAGAACCCTATGAGAAGAGCAAAGCTCTCTCTCTCTCATCTCCTGCTTCTCTGTCAGAGCTTCCATGCTTGGGGAACCAGGTCGCCTGCACATGCCACCATGCCATTCCCCAAGTCCCGGGAGGACAGAAGCTCCTTTACTTGGGACCTTGCCGTGTGTGCGCGTGCGTGTGCGTGTGAAGCGCGCGCGTGCGCTGCTGTGTCCTTTATGATAGTCTTTGTTAAACTGGTAAACGTGTTTTCCTGAGCTGCTGAGGCACCCTAGCAACTTGGGCAGTACTTACTAAGGGGGAGGTCGTTGGAACTTCCAATCCTAGCCTGTATGTAGGTGGGAAGCACAAGCTAATTGCATGGGCCTGGCAACCGGGCTCTGGAGTTGGGGGTGGAGGGCAGTCTTGAGGATAGAAACCTTACCCTGGGGAATCTTGTGCTGCGTCCAGGCAGATATCCTCAGAGTTGAGTTCTCAGAAACCCTGCTGGTGTTGGAGAATTGCTTGGTGTTGTATGCATTGGGAACAGGTCCGGTATCCTGAAGGGAGTTCCACTGCTGTGTATGAAAAAGAACGCTGGGTCATGTGGTACCGCTATGGATATTTTTAGGAACCTCCACACTGTTTCCCATAGTAGCTGCACCAATTTACATGGTCACCAACAGTGCACGAGGGTTCCCTTTGTCCACTTCCTCATCAACGCTTGTTATTTCTTGTTTTGCTTTTTTTTGTTTTTTTTTTTCTCTTCTTTTGGTACTAGCCATTCTGACTGGTGTGAGGTGATAGCTCGTTGTGATTTTTGCGTGTGTGTGACCGTTAATGTACAATTACATGAGCAACATGGTTACTGGACTCCCCCTCCCACTATCTTATCAAGTCCCCCCCACCCCTTACCCCATTACAGTCACTGTCCTTCGGCGTCGTAAGACGCTGTAGAATCCCTACCTGTCTTCTCTGTGTTATGCTGCCTTCCCCGGGCCCCGGCACCCCCGCCGCCCCACCCCCTACGTTATGTGTGCGAGCCGTAATGCCCCTTTTCCCCACTTATCCCTCCCTCCCCACCCATCCTCCCCAGTCCCTTTCCCTTTGGTAACTGTTAGTCCACTCTTGGGTTCTGTGAGTCTGCTGCCGTTTTGCTCCTTTAGTTTCTGCTTTGTTCTTTTACCCCACAGATGAGTGAAGTCATCTGATGCTTGTCTTTCTCCATCCTGCTCATTTCACTGAGCATAATACCCTCTAGCTCCATCCGTGTTGTCGCAAACGGTAGGATTTCTTTTCTTCTTACGGCTGAATAATATTCCATCTTGCATATGTACCACCTCTTCTTTATCCATCTGCCTACTGACGGACACTCACGTTGCTTCCATTTCTTGGCTATTGTGCGTAGTGCTGTGATAGACATAGGGGTGCGTGTGTCTTTTTCAAACTAGGCTCCTGCATTCTTAGGGTACATTGCTGGGAGTGGAATTCCTGGGTCAAATGGTATTTGTACTTTTCTGGTTTTTGAGGAACCTCCATACTGCTTTCCACAATGGTTGAGCTGAGATGTGCATTCCCACCAGCAGTGTCGGAGGGTTCCCCTCTCTCCACATCCTCGCCACCGTCTGTTGTTGTGTGTCTTCCCGATGGTGGCCATCCTGACTGGTGTGAGGTGATATCTCATGGTGGTTTTAATTTGCATTTCTCTGAGGATTGGCGGTGTGGAGGATCTTTTCATGTGCCTGTTGGCCACCTGAATTTCTTCTTTGGAGAAGTGTCTGTTCAGATCCTCTGCCCATGTTTTAATTGGATTATTTGCTTTTTCTGTGTGGAGGTGCGTGGGCACTTCATACGTATTTTAGATGTCATCAACCCCTTATCGGATATGCCATCTATGAATCTGTCCTCCCATACTGTCGGATGTCTGTGTTCTACTGATGGTTTTTAAACAGAATCTTCTACCCCCTGCCATCTCATTCCATCTCTGAGTCAATTTTTTTTTTTTTCCCTCAGAACACCAACCCGCCCAGAAAACTGGAACGAAGAGGAGAAGATGTGATAGAGGAACATCGAGCCTAAACTGAGAGGTGAGATGGTGGAGACTGGTAGTAAGTATCTTTCCATGTGCTGCTTTCAAGGTTCACGGGGAAAAAAGGTTGCCACGGAGGTAAGGCCCGGGATGTGGACGTCACCTGGTATCGGTGGAGCCACCTAGCCACTAGCCATTCATGGGAAGGCTAGTGTGCGGCACTGTTATTTCCTGCGGAGTTACACGTGCGGCGTCCCCCCGATGCAGTTCGGTCAGGCCCCGTGTGGGACTGCCCTGGCACTGGCCGGGGTGGATCTGAGAGCTGTGCCCGTTCCTGCTGGGCTGCCCCAGCATCCCTTTCAGAACAAGGCCTCCAAAGTGCTCCTGGGAGAGAGAGAGAGAGAGAGAGAGAGAGAGAGAGAGAGACAGAGACAGAATTATGCCCAAGAGACAGGGGCAACTTTTTGCTGGAGCTCCATGAGCATGTTTCTGATTTTTATGTGGGGATCCCTCTCACAAAGATGGATCGAGTCCTGTTACCAGGTTCCTTTGGCTTTGACGTTTCGTATTTGTAGGTGGCGCCCTGTACAGCGCCCAGAAGCTTTTCCCTCTGGAGCTGCTCAGCCCTTGGGGTGATGGCAGGCAGGGGTCACGGGGGCGGCGCTGGTGCCCGCGGGAGGGAAGAGGTCTTTCCCGCTTCCCGGCCGCAGTGCCTGTGTCCACCGCCAGGGCCAGTTTGCGGAGCACGCGGGGAGAAGCCTCTGTGCTTTGCACCCGTGGCTGCCGTAGGTGGGGCCGTCCTGTCGCTGGCCTGGCGCGATGGAGGGGAGCAGCCGGTTTGCGAGCCGGTGCTGGCGGGGGAGGAAGGTGCAGCAGGCCGCCGTGTTGTGTTATCAGTCACATCACGGTGGGGGGCCTTGGAGCTGCGTAGGCAGCCAGGGTGGGTGGAGCGCCCGGAGCTCCTAAAAGTTCCCCCACCTGCTGGGCAGAGTGCACCCGGACAGGTTTGCGCACCTGTGCTTTCTCCCGAGCGGCAAGCTCTGTGCAACCCTTGCCCCTTTAGCAGCTCTCTCGCTGTTAGGAAGTCTCTCAGACTGCCCGCCTTTCTTTCATCCCACAGCAGCCGGATGTGGATCCCTGTGTTGCGCGAGTGGCAGGAACCTCAAGTCTCTCCAAGTGCTCCGCCTGTCTTTGCTTTCCAACCCCACCGGTCCTCCAGAGCATCATGTGAGGTAGGTCCGTGCTCCCGGAGCAGATCTCCAGGGCTGGGTGTCGAGGAGTCCTAGGCCTCCACCCGCCTCCCCGTTTCCGTTTCTCTTCCTCCCTCCGGTGAGCTCGGGTGCGGGAAGGGCCTGCCGGGTCCCTCCGGATCACGGCTTTGGTACGTCACCCTTCACCTTGAGGTGACGGCCTGCCGCGGCAGCCTCCTCTCCTGCTTCTCTTCCAGGATCTGGTGTAGTTGTGATGTTTCCACATTGTATGTACGTATGCATGTATGTGGTTTTCGGAGGAGGTTTCTGCCTCCCCTCTCACACTGCCTGCCGTCTTTAATCCCACCAAGCCATCTTTATTTTTTTTTTTTTCTTTTTCAGTTTCAGTTTCACTTGGATAGGGTACCTTTTCCCACCCCTTCAACTTGTAGTTTGTCTGTGTGCTTGGATCTCAAGTGAGCCTCCAGTAAGGGAGCACGTAGGCGGTCTTGAGTTTTCATCCATTCATTCAACCCTGTGTCTTTTGTTTGGAGCATTTAAAGTCTTTCCCTTTACTGTGATAATTGATAGCTGTGTCCTTATGGCACTTCTTCAAGTTGATTTCTGTCTCCTTTTCGCTTGTAGTTCTTCTCTGTGCTTTCATCGTTGCTCTCCTGGTTATGAGCAATAGCTTTGTTGAGTATTATGCTTTCTTACCTGTCTGTCTGTCTGTCTGTCTGTCTGTCTATCTGTCTATCTTATCTATCTGATCTCTCTACTCTCATCTATCTACTGTCATCTCTGTGTCTATCTATCCAAACTATCTAATCTACGACCTATCTGTCTGTTATCTGTCATCTATATGTATCTATATCAATGTGGCTATCTAACCTGTATGTATCTATATCATCTATCTAGTCTGTCATCTTTATCAATTTATCTACCTGTCATCTATCTATGTGTATCTATAGGTGTCTGTCTAATCTGTCCACCTGATCTATCATGTATCATCTATCTAATCTGTCTGCCTAGTCTGTCTAATCTCTCTATATGTATCTATATGGTCTATGTAACCTATCATTCTATCTCATCTGTCAGTCTGATCTAATCTATCCATCTATCTCATGTATCTGTCTCAATCTATCTGTTTATTTATTTTGTCCATTTTTGTCAACGTACCGTCACTAGGCGCGCAGTCATTCCTCTGTCTCCTTCTCAGTCTTGATTCCTTGTGTTTGTTTCTGTGAGTTAGCTGTGTGTTTGGGTCTTGAGAGGAGTGGCCGTGGGTTGGAACACCTGGGTAGGTGGCCCGAGTCCGCTGGGTGTAGATGGCCGGCTGGACTCTCTAACCAGTGCGGGCTGGGGCCCTCCGGGTGCTCTGCCCTGGCGCTGGCCCTGCCGGGGCGGCTGCGTGAGCTGCGGGGCAGATCCGAGGCCCCACACAGGGAGCACCCCGGCCGGCCTGCTGGGGCCGAGGCAGGTGCACGCCCAGTAGTAGGTCTGTGTGCCTGCGCGCCGATGTCACCTGGGTGGCCCTGCTTGGCCGCCCATCTCCAGAGAGCATGTGTAGTCGCAGGTTCAGTGAGCCGCCTTCTTGGGGAGACGCGGGGCTGGTGTGGGCTAGTGGCCCGTGGGCTTGCTGAGGTGGCAGACCAGCTAGCTCGCGGGGAAACTGCTCCCCTCTGTTGTCAAGGTGGAGGTGGAGTTTCAGTGCATTTAGGCATTTAGATGTGAGTGAGGTCTATCTGAAATGGAATAGTAGCATTTAGAGCTGTGTTTTCTGTTGGTGTGGAAAGGGTGCTGAGCATAAAGAGTTGGGTGGCGGTGGCAGGAATTCGAGGAATGTTGATGTCCTTGCATTTATTTATGTTCTGTCAAGGGAAGTGATTCTGAAGTAACTTTTTACTCATGTATGAAGGTGGTGCGTAAGGGTCACCCCACGTCAGTCATGGTGAGATGAAGTGAGGTGGTAGAATTAAAGCCTGTACCCCTTGGCCTTATACGTAGGAGACGCACCGTGGGTGCTCTTTGCTGCTCTCCTGTCCTGGCTTATTGCCTTAACTAACGTGATGGTTCAGAGTGGTCCCAGCGAGATTTCCAGCAAAATCTTTCTACAATTGCATAGAAACACTTGGGATATCTATATCCCCAGAGGCTAGTGGAAAAGTTTACTCTTTCTGGTCACTGTTTGCAAGTTGTTCGCTCTATCGCGCATTTCTTTGTTACTTTTAGACCGATAGGGGCAGTGGTACACGCACACGCACGCGCACGCGCACACACACACACACCCACACACACACACACACACACACACACACACACACACAGAATTAAACATGTTTAAGAACCAAAATGAAAAGAGTGGTTTTCTGTGTCACAGCAGGGATTCCCTAGCCTGCGGCGAGCTCAGAGCAGTGGCAGAGAAGAGGGAAGGGGCCTCGTTAGCCAACCCGGTCTCCCTCCTCTGGACTTGCCTCCCCCTGGGCTGTCATCCCTTAAACGCTCAGCACGCAGGCCTCGCGTGGAGCACGCACAGTCATAAAACGCGGCTACTTCCACATCCCGGTCACTGGGGCGTGGGGCATGTTACATTGTTCGGTGTGGCTCAAAGCGTTATCACTCGTGTATGTGAGTTCTTCCTCTGTAGCAGAGTGAAAGAGTAAAGACAGCCAGAGGCATATTAGCAAGAACAGGGTTTAGTGGGAAAATACAATACACCCACACAGATCTGGGAAAGACTTTCTTTAATGGATAGCAGGGAGGATAGGAAGCGCCAACAAAAGGACATGGGCCTTGTACGGGGCTGGGGGAGACCGGTAGACGGCCGCAAGGGTGGCGGCGTGTCCAGCGCGTCACCGTCGTCGGGGGTAGGGCTGAGCCCGGCGGTTGTGCCACGTGTGGCATCGGGCCGGTGGGGACCGGAAGATGGCCCGCAGGGGCGCAGTGGTGCGCATAGGCGCGCCGGCCGTGTCAGAGTCGGGCCCCGGGCCGGCGGCCCACGGCGGCGGCGTGGTGTCCATGGGCTCGCCGGCCGTGTCAGAGTCCGGCCCCAGGGCGGCGGCGGCCCACGGCGGCGGCGTGGTGTCCATGGGCTCGCCGGCCGTGTCAGAGTCCGGCCCCAGGGCGGCGGCGGCCCACGGCGGCGGCGTGGTGTCCATGGGCTCGCCGGCCGTGTCAGAGTCCGGCCCCAGGGCGGCGGCGGCCCACGGCGGCGGCGTGGTGTCCATGGGCTCGCCGGCCGTGTCAGAGTCCGGCCCCAGGGCGGCGGCGGCCCACGGCGGCGGCGTGGTGTCCATGGGCTCGCCGGCCGTGTCAGAGTCCGGCCCCAGGGCGGCGGCGGCCCACGGCGGCGGCGTGGTGTCCATGGGCTCGCCGGCCGTGTCAGAGTCCGGCCCCAGGGCGGCGGCGGCCCACGGCGGCGGCGTGGTGTCCATGGGCTCGCCGGCCGTGTCAGAGTCCGGCCCCAGGGCGGGGGCGGCCCACGGGGGCGGCATGGTGTTCAGAGGCTCGCCCTCCGCGTCAGAGTCCGGCCCCAGCGGCGTGGTGTCCATAGGTCCTTCGTTTGAGACAGGCATGAGAATAGGGTACGAAGCTAGGGAGAGCTTCCAACTCCTCCTCAGACCTCCTCAGCGCGCACGGAGTTGCCCAGCTAGGGCAGCCTCTGATAGGTCAGCCAGGGGACGCATCACAGAGCAGCCGCCCGGGCAACCGTGATGTCACCCAGGGGGGAGGGGAGCCCCCACTGCCGTGAGCACACCAGCCCCACCCAGAGGAGACCCTGGCCCAGTGTCACAGGGCGTGGGCCCCACGCCAACCCCAGTAGTGTCCCCAGCCCCCCCCCACCCCCGGGACTGCCCGCCGAGGGCCGTGCAGGTGTCAGGGCCAGCCAGACCACCACGCAGACCATTCAGGGCCGCAGTGCTCGCGTCTGTCAGAGCTACGCCCGCCCGGGTGTCGCCTCTGCACGCGCTTGGGACCCGGGGCGCGGCGGCCAATGCTGTGCCCCCGCGGTCCCTGAGGCCGGGGCTGCCGGGGCGCCGCCCGCCCTCGCCCCGGGCCTTCCCATCTTCTCTGGGAGGCCTGGAGCCAGACATGCTTCCTCCGCCATGGCCAGCCAGGCGGGTGACAGATTCCGAGGAGGGGACCGTCCGCGTGACTTCCCTTTCTAGCTAGCGGGCAGGTTCTTTCTTCGCTTCCCGGAAAGCGTAGGTCAGGGACCACCAGGTTTCAGCATAGCAACATTCCACGTTCTCACTGAGCCTGGCGGCCCAGATTTTTCTCTTTGGTCTCGTTTTGGGGCCTGTGTCTGGTATACGAGTAACACAACACAGTAAACTGGGAAACACTTTTTATTTTCTTACTGTCATTTTCTTATGTTTATTCATTTTGTTATCCTTAATCTACAGTTACATGAAGAACATTATGTTTCCTCGACTCCCCCCTTCACCAAGTCCGCCCCCACAAACCCCGTGACAGTCACTGTCCATCAGTGTAGTAGGATGCTGTAGAATCACTACTCGTCTGCTCTGTGTCGCACAGTCCTCCCTATGCGCGCCCCCCCCACCCCGCCCCACATTATACATGCTAATAATCGTAAGGCCTCCTTTCTTTTTCCCCACCGTTATCCCTCCCTTCCCACCCATCCTCCCCAGTCCCTTTCCATTTGGTAACTGTTAGTCCATTCTTAGGTTCTGTGATTCTGCTGCTGTTTTGTTCCTTCAGTTTCTCTTTGTTCTTATACTCCACATATGAGTGAAATCCCTTGGTACTTGTCTTTCTCCGCCTGGCTTATTTCACTGAGCATAGTCATAATACCCTCTAGCTCCATCCGTGTTGTTGCCAACGGTAGGATTTGTTTTCTTCTTATGGCTGAGTGATACTCCATTGTGTATCATATGTACCACGTCTTCTTTATCCATTCACCTGCTGATGGACACTTAGGTTGCTTCCATTTCTCGGCTCTTGTAAATAGCGCTGCGATAAGCATAGGGGCGCATCTGTCTTTTTCAAACTGGGCTGCTACACTCTTAGGGTAAATTCCTAGAAGTGGAATTCCCGGGTCAAGTGGTATTTCTATTTTGAGCTTCCTGAGGAACCTCCATACTGCTTTCCACAATGGTTGAGCTGAGATGTCCATTCCCACCAGCAGTGTCGGAGGGTTCCCCTCTCTCCACATCCTCGCCACCGTCTGTTGTTGTGTGTCTTCCCGATGGTGGCCATCCTGACTGGTGTGAGGTGATATCTCATGGTGGTTTTAATTTGCATTTCTCTGAGGATTGGCGGTGTGGAGGATCTTTTCATGTGCCTGCTGGCCACCTCAATTTCTTCTTTGGAGAAGTGTCTGTTCAGATCCTCTGCCCATTTTTTAATGGGATTATTTGCTTTTCTTGTCTGTTGAGGTGCGTGAGCTCTTTAATTTGGATGTCAACCCTTTATCGGATCTGTCATTGATGAATATATTCTCGCATATACTTTAGGGTCTCTTTTTGTTCTATTGAGGGTGTCCTTTGCTGTACAGAAGCTTTTCAGCTTGATGTAGTCCCACCAGTTCATTTTTGCTCTTGTTTCCCTTGCCCGGGGAGGTTATGTTCTTGAAGAAGTCGCTCATGTTTATGTCCAGGAGATTTGTGCCTATATGTTTTTTTTCTGAGAGTTTTATGGTTTCATGACTCACATTCAGGTCTTGGATCCATTTCGAATTTACTCTTCTGTATGGGGTTAGACAGTGATCCAGTTTCATTCTCTTACGTGTAGCTGTCCAGTTTTGCCAGCACCGTCTGTTGAAGAGAGTGTCATTTCCCCATTGTATGTCCCCGACTCCCTCATCATATATTAATTGACCACATATGTTTGGGTTAATGTCTGGAGTCTCTTATTCTGTTCCACTCGTCTGTGGCTCTGTTCTAGTGCCAGGAGCAAACTGTCTTGATCAAGACTGTGGCTTTGTAGTAGAGCTTGATGTTGGGGAGCGAGATACCGCACCCACACACACACACACACACACACAGACACACACACACACACACACACACACACACCACACACACACACACCACACACACACACCACACACACCCACACACACACCACACACACACACACACACACACACACACCCTACACACACAGACCACACACACACAGACCGCATACAGACACCACACACACACACACACATACACACACCCCACACACACCCCACCCCCCCCACACACACATCACACACACACACACACACCACACACACACCACACACACACACACCACACACACACACACACACACACACACACCCCACACACACAGACCACACACACACACACCACACACACAGACCACACACACACACACACACACACACACATACACACACCCCACACACACACACACACCCCCACACACACACCACACACACACACCCACCACACACACACACCACACACACACACACCCACCACACACACACACACACACACCACACACAGACCACCCACACACACCACACACACACACACACACACCACACACACACACACACACACACACACACACACAGACATGCTTTCTTCTTCCTTCTCAGGATTGCTATGGCTATTCGGGATCTTTGGCGTTTCCATATGAATTTTTGAAGTATTTGTTCCAGTACGTGGAAGAATGCTGTTGGTGATTTGATAGGGACTGCACCCGATCTGTAGATTGCTTTGGGCAGGATGGCCATTCTGACGATATTTATTCTTCCTAGCCAAGAGCGTGGATGAGTTTCCATTTGTTAGCATCCTCTTTAATTTCTCTTAAGAGTGTCTTATCGTTTTCAGGGTATAGGTCTTTCGCTTCCTTGGTTAGGTTTATTCCTAGGCATTTTATTCTTTTTGATGCAGTTGTGAATGGAATTGTTTTCCTGATTTCCCTCTCCTTTGGTTCACTGTTAGTGTACAGGAAAGCCTCAGATTTCTGTGTGTTGATTTTGTGTCCCGCAGCTCTGCTGTATTCCGGTTATCAGTTGTAGCAGTTTTGGAGTGGGTTCTTCAGGGTTTCCTTACGTACAGTATCGTGTCATCTGCAGATGGTGACCGCCTAGCTGCTTCTTTACCAGTCTGGATTCCTTGTATTTCTTTGTCTGTTCTAATTGCCGTGGCTGGGACCCCCGGGACTGTGTTGAATAACGGTGGGGAGAGTGGGCACCCCTGTCTCGTTCCCCATCTCAGAGGAACGGCTTTCAGCCTCTCGCTGTTGAGTATGACGTTGGCTGTGGGTTTTGTCATATACGGCCTTTATTAGGTTGAGGTGCTCGCCCTGTATACCCACTTGGTTGAGAGTTTTTATCGTGAGTGGATGTTGCATTTTGTCGGATGCTTTTTCAGCATCTGTGGAGACGATCGCGTGGTTTTTGTCTTTCTTTCTGTTTATGTGGTGGATGGTGTGGATGGATTTTCGAATGCTGTCACCATCCTTGCATCCCTGGGATGAATCCCACTTGATCAGGGTGTTTGATCCCCTTGATGTATTTTTGAATTTGTTTTTGCTAATATTTTGTTCATTTCCTAGGTATTCTTGCTCCTCATCCGCAGTTCCTGAAAATCCTTCTGAGCCACAACTGTCCAATGGGTGTCTCGTTAGGTTAATGCAGAGGCTTTGGGGCCCTAGCCCAGGGTAGAGGCTGGTCGCCAGGGGCTCCAGGCTTGTGGTTAGCGGGTGGGAACTTGCAGCCTCCAGCCCCCAGGGAAGGAAGAGGAAAGGGATGAGGGCTGGAGGTTGAATCAGCAATGGCCAGCGATTTAGTCAGCCATGACTCTGCAGTGAAGCCCTCACAGAACCCTATGAGAAGAGCAAAGCTCTCTCTCTCTCATCTCCTGCTTCTCTGTCAGAGCTTCCATGCTTGGGGAACCAGGTCGCCTGCACATGCCACCATGCCATTCCCCAAGTCCCGGGAGGACAGAAGCTCCTTTACTTGGGACCTTGCCGTGTGTGCGCGTGCGTGTGCGTGTGAAGCGCGCGCGTGCGCTGCTGTGTCCTTTATGATAGTCTTTGTTAAACTGGTAAACGTGTTTTCCTGAGCTGCTGAGGCACCCTAGCAACTTGGGCAGTACTTACTAAGGGGGAGGTCGTTGGAACTTCCAATCCTAGCCTGTATGTAGGTGGGAAGCACAAGCTAATTGCATGGGCCTGGCAACCGGGCTCTGGAGTTGGGGGTGGAGGGCAGTCTTGAGGATAGAAACCTTACCCTGGGGAATCTTGTGCTGCGTCCAGGCAGATATCCTCAGAGTTGAGTTCTCAGAAACCCTGCTGGTGTTGGAGAATTGCTTGGTGTTGTATGCATTGGGAACAGGTCCGGTATCCTGAAGGGAGTTCCACTGCTGTGTATGAAAAAGAACGCTGGGTCATGTGGTACCGCTATGGATATTTTTAGGAACCTCCACACTGTTTCCCATAGTAGCTGCACCAATTTACATGGTCACCAACAGTGCACGAGGGTTCCCTTTGTCCACTTCCTCATCAACGCTTGTTATTTCTTGTTTTGCTTTTTTTTGTTTTTTTTTTTCTCTTCTTTTGGTACTAGCCATTCTGACTGGTGTGAGGTGATAGCTCGTTGTGATTTTTGCGTGTGTGTGACCGTTAATGTACAATTACATGAGCAACATGGTTACTGGACTCCCCCTCCCACTATCTTATCAAGTCCCCCCCACCCCTTACCCCATTACAGTCACTGTCCTTCGGCGTCGTAAGACGCTGTAGAATCCCTACCTGTCTTCTCTGTGTTATGCTGCCTTCCCCGGGCCCCGGCACCCCCGCCGCCCCACCCCCTACGTTATGTGTGCGAGCCGTAATGCCCCTTTTCCCCACTTATCCCTCCCTCCCCACCCATCCTCCCCAGTCCCTTTCCCTTTGGTAACTGTTAGTCCACTCTTGGGTTCTGTGAGTCTGCTGCCGTTTTGCTCCTTTAGTTTCTGCTTTGTTCTTTTACCCCACAGATGAGTGAAGTCATCTGATGCTTGTCTTTCTCCATCCTGCTCATTTCACTGAGCATAATACCCTCTAGCTCCATCCGTGTTGTCGCAAACGGTAGGATTTCTTTTCTTCTTACGGCTGAATAATATTCCATCTTGCATATGTACCACCTCTTCTTTATCCATCCGCCTACTGACGGACACTCACGTTGCTTCCATTTCTTGGCTATTGTGCGTAGTGCTGTGATAGACATAGGGGTGCGTGTGTCTTTTTCAAACTAGGCTCCTGCATTCTTAGGGTACATTGCTGGGAGTGGAATTCCTGGGTCAAATGGTATTTGTACTTTTCTGGTTTTTGAGGAACCTCCATACTGCTTTCCACAATGGTTGAGCTGAGATGTGCATTCCCACCAGCAGTGTCGGAGGGTTCCCCTCTCGCCACATCCTCGCCACCGTCTGTTGTTGTGTGTCTTCCCGATGGTGGCCATCCTGACTGGTGTGAGGTGATATCTCATGGTGGTTTTAATTTGCATTTCTCTGAGGATTGGCGGTGTGGAGGATCTTTTCATGTGCCTGCTGGCCACCTCAATTTCTTCTTTGGAGAAGTGTCTGTTCAGATCCTCTGCCCATTTTTTAATGGGATTATTTGCTTTTCTTGTCTGTTGAGGTGCGTGAGCTCTTTATGTATTTTGGATGTCAACCCTTTATCGGATCTGTCATTGATGAATATATTCTCGCATATACTTTAGGGTACCTTTTTGTTCTATTGAGGGTGTCCTTTGCTGTACAGAAGCTTTTCAGCTTGATGTAGTCCCACCAGTTCATTTTTGCTCTTGCTTCCCTTGCCCGGGGAGGTTATGTTCTTGAAGAAGTCGCTCATGTTTATGTCCAGGAGATTTGTGCCTATATGTTTTTTTTCTGAGAGTTTTATGGTTTCATGACTCACATTCAGGTCTTGGATCCATTTCGAATTTACTCTTCTGTATGGGGTTAGACAGTGATCCAGTTTCATTCTCTTACGTGTAGCTGTCCAGTTTTGCCAGCACCGTCTGTTGAAGAGAGTGTCATTTCCCCATTGTATGTCCCCGGCTCCCTCATCATATATTAATTGACCACATATGTTTGGGTTAATGTCTGGAGTCTCTTATTCTGTTCCACCCGTCTGTGGCTCTGTTCTAGTGCCAGGAGCAAACTGTCTTGATCAAGACTGTGGCTTTGTAGTAGAGCTTGATGTTGGGGAGCGAGATACCGCACCCACACACACACACACACACACACACACACAGACACACACACACACACACACACACCACACACACACACCACACACACACACACCACACACACCCACACACACACCACACACACACACACACACACACCCTACACACACAGACCACACACACACAGACCGCACACACACACCACACACACACACACACACATACACACACCCCACACACACCCCACCCCCCCCCCACACACACATCACACACACACACACACACCACACACACACACCACACACACACACACCACACACACACACACACACACACACCCCACACACACAGACCACACACACACACACCACACACACAGACCACACACACACACACACACACACACATACACACACCCCACACACACACACACACCCACACACACACACCACACACACACACCCACCACACACACACACCACACACACACACACCCACCACACACACACACACACACACCACACACAGACCACACACACACACCACACACACACACACACACCACACACACACACACACACACACACACACACACACACAGACATGCTTTCTTCTTCCTTCTCAGGATTGCTATGGCTATTCGGGATCTTTGGCGTTTCCATATGAATTTTTGAAGTATTTGTTCCAGTACGTGGAAGAATGCTGTTGGTGATTTGATAGGGACTGCACCCGATCTGTAGATTGCTTTGGGCAGGATGGCCATTCTGACGATATTTATTCTTCCTAGCCAAGAGCGTGGATGAGTTTCCATTTGTTAGCATCCTCTTTAATTTCTCTTAAGAGTGTCTTATCGTTTTCAGGGTATAGGTCTTTCGCTTCCTTGGTTAGGTTTATTCCTAGGCATTTTATTCTTTTTGATGCAGTTGTGAATGGAATTGTTTTCCTGATTTCCCTCTCCTTTGGTTCACTGTTAGTGTACAGGAAAGCCTCAGATTTCTGTGTGTTGATTTTGTGTCCCGCAGCTCTGCTGTATTCCGGTTATCAGTTGTAGCAGTTTTGGAGTGGGTTCTTCAGGGTTTCCTTACGTACAGTATCGTGTCATCTGCAGATGGTGACCGCCTAGCTGCTTCTTTACCAGTCTGGATTCCTTGTATTTCTTTGTCTGTTCTAATTGCCGTGGCTGGGACCCCCGGGACTGTGTTGAATAACGGTGGGGAGAGTGGGCACCCCTGTCTCGTTCCCCATCTCAGAGGAACGGCTTTCAGCCTCTCGCTGTTGAGTATGACGTTGGCTGTGGGTTTTGTCATATACGGCCTTTATTAGGTTGAGGTGCTCGCCCTGTATACCCACTTGGTTGAGAGTTTTTATCGTGAGTGGATGTTGCATTTTGTCGGATGCTTTTTCAGCATCTGTGGAGACGATCGCGTGGTTTTTGTCTTTCTTTCTGTTTATGTGGTGGATGGTGTGGATGGATTTTCGAATGCTGTCACCATCCTTGCATCCCTGGGATGAATCCCACTTGATCAGGGTGTTTGATCCCCTTGATGTATTTTTGAATTTGTTTTTGCTAATATTTTGTTCATTTCCTAGGTATTCTTGCTCCTCATCCGCAGTTCCTGAAAATCCTTCTGAGCCACAACTGTCCAATGGGTGTCTCGTTAGGTTAATGCAGAGGCTTTGGGGCCCTAGCCCAGGGTAGAGGCTGGTCGCCAGGGGCTCCAGGCTTGTGGTTAGCGGGTGGGAACTTGCAGCCTCCAGCCCCCAGGGAAGGAAGAGGAAAGGGATGAGGGCTGGAGGTTGAATCAGCAATGGCCAGCGATTTAGTCAGCCATGACTCTGCAGTGAAGCCCTCACAGAACCCTATGAGAAGAGCAAAGCTCTCTCTCTCTCATCTCCTGCTTCTCTGTCAGAGCTTCCATGCTTGGGGAACCAGGTCGCCTGCACATGCCACCATGCCATTCCCCAAGTCCCGGGAGGACAGAAGCTCCTTTACTTGGGACCTTGCCGTGTGTGCGCGTGCGTGTGCGTGTGAAGCGCGCGCGTGCGCTGCTGTGTCCTTTATGATAGTCTTTGTTAAACTGGTAAACGTGTTTTCCTGAGCTGCTGAGGCACCCTAGCAACTTGGGCAGTACTTACTAAGGGGGAGGTCGTTGGAACTTCCAATCCTAGCCTGTATGTAGGTGGGAAGCACAAGCTAATTGCATGGGCCTGGCAACCGGGCTCTGGAGTTGGGGGTGGAGGGCAGTCTTGAGGATAGAAACCTTACCCTGGGGAATCTTGTGCTGCGTCCAGGCAGATATCCTTAGAGTTGAGTTCTCAGAAACCCTGCTGGTGTTGGAGAATTGCTTGGTGTTGTATGCATTGGGAACAGGTCCGGTATCCTGAAGGGAGTTCCACTGCTGTGTATGAAAAAGAACGCTGGGTCATGTGGTACCGCTATGGATATTTTTAGGAACCTCCACACTGTTTCCCATAGTAGCTGCACCAATTTACATGGTCACCAACAGTGCACGAGGGTTCCCTTTGTCCACTTCCTCATCAACGCTTGTTATTTCTTGTTTTGCTTTTTTTTGTTTTTTTTTTTCTCTTCTTTTGGTACTAGCCATTCTGACTGGTGTGAGGTGATAGCTCGTTGTGATTTTTGCGTGTGTGTGACCGTTAATGTACAATTACATGAGCAACATGGTTACTGGACTCCCCCTCCCACTATCTTATCAAGTCCCCCCCACCCCTTACCCCATTACAGTCACTGTCCTTCGGCGTCGTAAGACGCTGTAGAATCCCTACCTGTCTTCTCTGTGTTATGCTGCCTTCCCCGGGCCCCGGCACCCCCGCCGCCCCACCCCCTACGTTATGTGTGCGAGCCGTAATGCCCCTTTTCCCCACTTATCCCTCCCTCCCCACCCATCCTCCCCAGTCCCTTTCCCTTTGGTAACTGTTAGTCCACTCTTGGGTTCTGTGAGTCTGCTGCCGTTTTGCTCCTTTAGTTTCTGCTTTGTTCTTTTACCCCACAGATGAGTGAAGTCATCTGATGCTTGTCTTTCTCCATCCTGCTCATTTCACTGAGCATAATACCCTCTAGCTCCATCCGTGTTGTCGCAAACGGTAGGATTTCTTTTCTTCTTACGGCTGAATAATATTCCATCTTGCATATGTACCACCTCTTCTTTATCCATCCGCCTACTGACGGACACTCACGTTGCTTCCATTTCTTGGCTATTGTGCGTAGTGCTGTGATAGACATAGGGGTGCGTGTGTCTTTTTCAAACTAGGCTCCTGCATTCTTAGGGTACATTGCTGGGAGTGGAATTCCTGGGTCAAATGGTATTTGTACTTTTCTGGTTTTTGAGGAACCTCCATACTGCTTTCCACAATGGTTGAGCTGAGATGTGCATTCCCACCAGCAGTGTCGGAGGGTTCCCCTCTCTCCACATCCTCGCCACCGTCTGTTGTTGTGTGTCTTCCCGATGGTGGCCATCCTGACTGGTGTGAGGTGATATCTCATGGTGGTTTTAATTTGCATTTCTCTGAGGATTGGCGGTGTGGAGGATCTTTTCATGTGCCTGCTGGCCACCTCAATTTCTTCTTTGGAGAAGTGTCTGTTCAGATCCTCTGCCCATTTTTTAATGGGATTATTTGCTTTTCTTGTCTGTTGAGGTGCGTGAGCTCTTTATGTATTTTGGATGTCAACCCTTTATCGGATCTGTCATTGATGAATATATTCTCGCATATACTTTAGGGTACCTTTTTGTTCTATTGAGGGTGTCCTTTGCTGTACAGAAGCTTTTCAGCTTGATGTAGTCCCACCAGTTCATTTTTGCTCTTGCTTCCCTTGCCCGGGGAGGTTATGTTCTTGAAGAAGTCGCTCATGTTTATGTCCAGGAGATTTGTGCCTATATGTTTTTTTTCTGAGAGTTTTATGGTTTCATGACTCACATTCAGGTCTTGGATCCATTTCGAATTTACTCTTCTGTATGGGGTTAGACAGTGATCCAGTTTCATTCTCTTACGTGTAGCTGTCCAGTTTTGCCAGCACCGTCTGTTGAAGAGAGTGTCATTTCCCCATTGTATGTCCCCGGCTCCCTCATCATATATTAATTGACCACATATGTTTGGGTTAATGTCTGGAGTCTCTTATTCTGTTCCACCCGTCTGTGGCTCTGTTCTAATGCCAGGAGCAAACTGTCTTGATCAAGACTGTGGCTTTGTAGTAGAGCTTGATGTTGGGGAGCGAGATACCGCACCCACACACACACACACACACACACAGACACACACACACACACACACACACACACACACCACACACACACACACACACACACCCTACACACACAGACCACACACACACAGACCGCACACACACACCACACACACACACACACACACATACACACACCCCACACACACCCCACCCCCACACACACACACATCACACACACACACACACCACACACACACACCACACACACACACACACCACACACACACACACACACACACCCCACACACACAGACCACACACACACACACACACACACACACACATACACACACCCCACACACACACACACCCCCCCACACACACACCACACACACACACCACACACACACACACACACCACACACACAGAGCACACACACACACCACACACACACACACACACCACACACACACACACACACACCACACACACACACACACACACACACACACAGACATGCTTTCTTCTTCCTTCTCAGGATTGCTATGGCTATTCGGGATCTTTGGCGTTTCCATATGAATTTTTGAAGTATTTGTTCCAGTACGTGGAAGAATGCTGTTGGTGATTTGATAGGGACTGCACCCGATCTGTAGATTGCTTTGGGCAGGATGGCCATTCTGACGATATTTATTCTTCCTAGCCAAGAGCGTGGGATGAGTTTCCATTTGTTAGCATCCTCTTTAATTTCTCTTAAGAGTGTCTTATCGTTTTCAGGGTATAGGTCTTTCGCTTCCTTGGTTAGGTTTATTCCTAGGCATTTTATTCTTTTTGATGCAGTTGTGAATGGAATTGTTTTCCTGATTTCCCTCTCCTTTGGTTCACTGTTAGTGTACAGGAAAGCCTCAGATTTCTGTGTGTTGATTTTGTGTTCCGCAGCTCTGCTGTATTCCGGTTATCAGTTGTAGCAGTTTTGGAGTGGATTCTTCAGGGTTTCCTTACGTACAGTATCGTGTCATCTGCAGATGGTGACCGCCTAGCTGCTTCTTTACCAGTCTGGATTCCTTGTATTTCTTTGTCTGTTCTAATTGCCGTGGCTGGGACCCCCGGGACTGTGTTGAATAACGGTGGGGAGAGTGGGCACCCCTGTCTCGTTCCGCATCTCAGAGGAACGGCTTTCAGCCTCTCGCTGTTGAGTATGACGTTGGCTGTGGGTTTTGTCATATACGGCCTTTATTAGGTTGAGGTGCTCGCCCTGTATACCCACTTGGTTGAGAGTTTTTATCGTGAGTGGATGTTGCATTTTGTCGGATGCTTTTTCAGCATCTGTGGAGACGATCGCGTGGTTTTTGTCTTTCTTTCTGTTTATGTGGTGGATGGTGTGGATGGATTTTCGAATGCTGTCACCATCCTTGCATCCCTGGGATGAATCCCACTTGATCAGGGTGTTTGATCCCCTTGATGTATTTTTGAATTTGTTTTTGCTAATATTTTGTTCATTTCCTAGGTATTCTTGCTCCTCATCCGCAGTTCCTGAAAATCCTTCTGAGCCACAACTGTCCAATGGGTGTCTCGTTAGGTTAATGCAGAGGCTTTGGGGCCCTAGCCCAGGGTAGAGGCTGGTCGCCAGGGGCTCCAGGCTTGTGGTTAGCGGGTGGGAACTTGCAGCCTCCAGCCCCCAGGGAAGGAAGAGGAAAGGGATGAGGGCTGGAGGTTGAATCAGCAATGGCCAGCGATTTAGTCAGCCATGACTCTGCAGTGAAGCCCTCACAGAACCCTATGAGAAGAGCAAAGCTCTCTCTCTCTCATCTCCTGCTTCTCTGTCAGAGCTTCCATGCTTGGG
This sequence comes from Manis pentadactyla, assembly GCF_030020395.1. Lineage (NCBI taxonomy): Eukaryota > Metazoa > Chordata > Mammalia > Pholidota > Manidae > Manis > Manis pentadactyla. The sequence continues at coordinate 82,783,417 of NC_080030.1, forward strand.
GAACCAGGTCGCCTGCACATGCCACCATGCCATTCCCCAAGTCCCGGGAGGACAGAAGCTCCTTTACTTGGGACCTTGCCGTGTGTGCGCGTGCGTGTGCGTGTGAAGCGCGCGCGTGCGCTGCTGTGTCCTTTATGATAGTCTTTGTTAAACTGGTAAACGTGTTTTCCTGAGCTGCTGAGGCACCCTAGCAACTTGGGCAGTACTTACTAAGGGGGAGGTCGTTGGAACTTCCAATCCTAGCCTGTATGTAGGTGGGAAGCACAAGCTAATTGCATGGGCCTGGCAACCGGGCTCTGGAGTTGGGGGTGGAGGGCAGTCTTGAGGATAGAAACCTTACCCTGGGGAATCTTGTGCTGCGTCCAGGCAGATATCCTCAGAGTTGAGTTCTCAGAAACCCTGCTGGTGTTGGAGAATTGCTTGGTGTTGTATGCATTGGGAACAGGTCCGGTATCCTGAAGGGAGTTCCACTGCTGTGTATGAAAAAGAACGCTGGGTCATGTGGTACCGCTATGGATATTTTTAGGAACCTCCACACTGTTTCCCATAGTAGCTGCACCAATTTACATGGTCACCAACAGTGCACGAGGGTTCCCTTTGTCCACTTCCTCATCAACGCTTGTTATTTCTTGTTTTGCTTTTTTTTGTTTTTTTTTTTCTCTTCTTTTGGTACTAGCCATTCTGACTGGTGTGAGGTGATAGCTCGTTGTGATTTTTGCGTGTGTGTGACCGTTAATGTACAATTACATGAGCAACATGGTTACTGGACTCCCCCTCCCACTATCTTATCAAGTCCCCCCCACCCCTTACCCCATTACAGTCACTGTCCTTCGGCGTCGTAAGACGCTGTAGAATCCCTACCTGTCTTCTCTGTGTTATGCTGCCTTCCCCGGGCCCCGGCACCCCCGCCGCCCCACCCCCTACGTTATGTGTGCGAGCCGTAATGCCCCTTTTCCCCACTTATCCCTCCCTCCCCACCCATCCTCCCCAGTCCCTTTCCCTTTGGTAACTGTTAGTCCACTCTTGGGTTCTGTGAGTCTGCTGCCGTTTTGCTCCTTTAGTTTCTGCTTTGTTCTTTTACCCCATAGATGAGTGAAGTCATCTGATGCTTGTCTTTCTCCATCCTGCTCATTTCACTGAGCATAATACCCTCTAGCTCCATCCGTGTTGTCGCAAACGGTAGGATTTCTTTTCTTCTTACGGCTGAATAATATTCCATCTTGCATATGTACCACCTCTTCTTTATCCATCCGCCTACTGACGGACACTCACGTTGCTTCCATTTCTTGGCTATTGTGCGTAGTGCTGTGATAGACATAGGGGTGCGTGTGTCTTTTTCAAACTAGGCTCCTGCATTCTTAGGGTACATTGCTGGGAGTGGAATTCCTGGGTCAAATGGTATTTGTACTTTTCTGGTTTTTGAGGAACCTCCATACTGCTTTCCACAATGGTTGAGCTGAGATGTGCATTCCCACCAGCAGTGTCGGAGGGTTCCCCTCTCGCCACATCCTCGCCACCGTCTGTTGTTGTGTGTCTTCCCGATGGTGGCCATCCTGACTGGTGTGAGGTGATATCTCATGGTGGTTTTAATTTGCATTTCTCTGAGGATTGGCGGTGTGGAGGATCTTTTCATGTGCCTGCTGGCCACCTCAATTTCTTCTTTGGAGAAGTGTCTGTTCAGATCCTCTGCCCATTTTCTAATGGGATTATTTGCTTTTCTTGTCTGTTGAGGTGCGTGAGCTCTTTATGTATTTTGGATGTCAACCCTTTATCGGATCTGTCATTGATGAATATATTCTCGCATATACTTTAGGGTACCTTTTTGTTCTATTGAGGGTGTCCTTTGCTGTACAGAAGCTTTTCAGCTTGATGTAGTCCCACCAGTTCATTTTTGCTCTTGCTTCCCTTGCCCGGGGAGGTTATGTTCTTGAAGAAGTCGCTCATGTTTATGTCCAGGAGATTTGTGCCTATATGTTTTTTTTCTGAGAGTTTTATGGTTTCATGACTCACATTCAGGTCTTGGATCCATTTCGAATTTACTCTTCTGTATGGGGTTAGACAGTGATCCAGTTTCATTCTCTTACGTGTAGCTGTCCAGTTTTGCCAGCACCGTCTGTTGAAGAGAGTGTCATTTCCCCATTGTATGTCCCCGGCTCCCTCATCATATATTAATTGACCACATATGTTTGGGTTAATGTCTGGAGTCTCTTATTCTGTTCCACCCGTCTGTGGCTCTGTTCTAATGCCAGGAGCAAACTGTCTTGATCAAGACTGTGGCTTTGTAGTAGAGCTTGATGTTGGGGAGCGAGATACCGCACCCACACACACACACACACACACACAGACACACACACACACACACACACACACACACACACCACACACACACACACACACACACCCTACACACACAGACCACACACACACAGACCGCACACACACACCACACACACACACACACACACATACACACACCCCACACACACCCCACCCCCACACACACACACATCACACACACACACACACCACACACACACACCACACACACACACACACCACACACACACACACACACACACCCCACACACACAGACCACACACACACACACACACACACACACACACATACACACACCCCACACACACACACACCCCCACACACACACACCACACACACACACCACACACACACACACACACCACACACACAGACCACACACACACACCACACACACACACACACACCACACACACACACACACACACCACACACACACACACACACACACACACACAGACATGCTTTCTTCTTCCTTCTCAGGATTGCTATGGCTATTCGGGATCTTTGGCGTTTCCATATGAATTTTTGAAGTATTTGTTCCAGTACGTGGAAGAATGCTGTTGGTGATTTGATAGGGACTGCACCCGATCTGTAGATTGCTTTGGGCAGGATGGCCATTCTGACGATATTTATTCTTCCTAGCCAAGAGCGTGGGATGTTTCCATTTGTTAGCATCCTCTTTAATTTCTCTTAAGAGTGTCTTATCGTTTTCAGGGTATAGGTCTTTCGCTTCCTTGGTTAGGTTTATTCCTAGGCATTTTATTCTTTTTGATGCAGTTGTGAATGGAATTGTTTTCCTGATTTCCCTCTCCTTTGGTTCACTGTTAGTGTACAGGAAAGCCTCAGATTTCTGTGTGTTGATTTTGTGTTCCGCAGCTCTGCTGTATTCCGGTTATCAGTTGTAGCAGTTTTGGAGTGGATTCTTCAGGGTTTCCTTACGTACAGTATCGTGTCATCTGCAGATGGTGACCGCCTAGCTGCTTCTTTACCAGTCTGGATTCCTTGTATTTCTTTGTCTGTTCTAATTGCCGTGGCTGGGACCCCCGGGACTGTGTTGAATAACGGTGGGGAGAGTGGGCACCCCTGTCTCGTTCCGCATCTCAGAGGAACGGCTTTCAGCCTCTCGCTGTTGAGTATGACGTTGGCTGTGGGTTTTGTCATATACGGCCTTTATTAGGTTGAGGTGCTCGCCCTGTATACCCACTTGGTTGAGAGTTTTTATCGTGAGTGGATGTTGCATTTTGTCGGATGCTTTTTCAGCATCTGTGGAGACGATCGCGTGGTTTTTGTCTTTCTTTCTGTTTATGTGGTGGATGGTGTGGATGGATTTTCGAATGCTGTCACCATCCTTGCATCCCTGGGATGAATCCCACTTGATCAGGGTGTTTGATCCCCTTGATGTATTTTTGAATTTGTTTTTGCTAATATTTTGTTCATTTCCTAGGTATTCTTGCTCCTCATCCGCAGTTCCTGAAAATCCTTCTGAGCCACAACTGTCCAATGGGTGTCTCGTTAGGTTAATGCAGAGGCTTTGGGGCCCTAGCCCAGGGTAGAGGCTGGTCGCCAGGGGCTCCAGGCTTGTGGTTAGCGGGTGGGAACTTGCAGCCTCCAGCCCCCAGGGAAGGAAGAGGAAAGGGATGAGGGCTGGAGGTTGAATCAGCAATGGCCAGCGATTTAGTCAGCCATGACTCTGCAGTGAAGCCCTCACAGAACCCTATGAGAAGAGCAAAGCTCTCTCTCTCTCATCTCCTGCTTCTCTGTCAGAGCTTCCATGCTTGGGGAACCAGGTCGCCTGCACATGCCACCATGCCATTCCCCAAGTCCCGGGAGGACAGAAGCTCCTTTACTTGGGACCTTGCCGTGTGTGCGCGTGCGTGTGCGTGTGAAGCGCGCGCGTGCGCTGCTGTGTCCTTTATGATAGTCTTTGTTAAACTGGTAAACGTGTTTTCCTGAGCTGCTGAGGCACCCTAGCAACTTGGGCAGTACTTACTAAGGGGGAGGTCGTTGGAACTTCCAATCCTAGCCTGTATGTAGGTGGGAAGCACAAGCTAATTGCATGGGCCTGGCAACCGGGCTCTGGAGTTGGGGGTGGAGGGCAGTCTTGAGGATAGAAACCTTACCCTGGGGAATCTTGTGCTGCGTCCAGGCAGATATCCTCAGAGTTGAGTTCTCAGAAACCCTGCTGGTGTTGGAGAATTGCTTGGTGTTGTATGCATTGGGAACAGGTCCGGTATCCTGAAGGGAGTTCCACTGCTGTGTATGAAAAAGAACGCTGGGTCATGTGGTACCGCTATGGATATTTTTAGGAACCTCCACACTGTTTCCCATAGTAGCTGCACCAATTTACATGGTCACCAACAGTGCACGAGGGTTCCCTTTGTCCACTTCCTCATCAACGCTTGTTATTTCTTGTTTTGCTTTTTTTTGTTTTTTTTTTTCTCTTCTTTTGGTACTAGCCATTCTGACTGGTGTGAGGTGATAGCTCGTTGTGATTTTTGCGTGTGTGTGACCGTTAATGTACAATTACATGAGCAACATGGTTACTGGACTCCCCCTCCCACTATCTTATCAAGTCCCCCCCACCCCTTACCCCATTACAGTCACTGTCCTTCGGCGTCGTAAGACGCTGTAGAATCCCTACCTGTCTTCTCTGTGTTATGCTGCCTTCCCCGGGCCCCGGCACCCCCGCCGCCCCACCCCCTACGTTATGTGTGCGAGCCGTAATGCCCCTTTTCCCCACTTATCCCTCCCTCCCCACCCATCCTCCCCAGTCCCTTTCCCTTTGGTAACTGTTAGTCCACTCTTGGGTTCTGTGAGTCTGCTGCCGTTTTGCTCCTTTAGTTTCTGCTTTGTTCTTTTACCCCACAGATGAGTGAAGTCATCTGATGCTTGTCTTTCTCCATCCTGCTCATTTCACTGAGCATAATACCCTCTAGCTCCATCCGTGTTGTCGCAAACGGTAGGATTTCTTTTCTTCTTACGGCTGAATAATATTCCATCTTGCATATGTACCACCTCTTCTTTATCCATCCGCCTACTGACGGACACTCACGTTGCTTCCATTTCTTGGCTATTGTGCGTAGTGCTGTGATAGACATAGGGGTGCGTGTGTCTTTTTCAAACTAGGCTCCTGCATTCTTAGGGTACATTGCTGGGAGTGGAATTCCTGGGTCAAATGGTATTTGTACTTTTCTGGTTTTTGAGGAACCTCCATACTGCTTTCCACAATGGTTGAGCTGAGATGTGCATTCCCACCAGCAGTGTCGGAGGGTTCCCCTCTCGCCACATCCTCGCCACCGTCTGTTGTTGTGTGTCTTCCCGATGGTGGCCATCCTGACTGGTGTGAGGTGATATCTCATGGTGGTTTTAATTTGCATTTCTCTGAGGATTGGCGGTGTGGAGGATCTTTTCATGTGCCTGCTGGCCACCTCAATTTCTTCTTTGGAGAAGTGTCTGTTCAGATCCTCTGCCCATTTTCTAATGGGATTATTTGCTTTTCTTGTCTGTTGAGGTGCGTGAGCTCTTTATGTATTTTGGATGTCAACCCTTTATCGGATCTGTCATTGATGAATATATTCTCGCATATACTTTAGGGTACCTTTTTGTTCTATTGAGGGTGTCCTTTGCTGTACAGAAGCTTTTCAGCTTGATGTAGTCCCACCAGTTCATTTTTGCTCTTGCTTCCCTTGCCCGGGGAGGTTATGTTCTTGAAGAAGTCGCTCATGTTTATGTCCAGGAGATTTGTGCCTATATGTTTTTTTTCTGAGAGTTTTATGGTTTCATGACTCACATTCAGGTCTTGGATCCATTTCGAATTTACTCTTCTGTATGGGGTTAGACAGTGATCCAGTTTCATTCTCTTACGTGTAGCTGTCCAGTTTTGCCAGCACCGTCTGTTGAAGAGAGTGTCATTTCCCCATTGTATGTCCCCGGCTCCCTCATCATATATTAATTGACCACATATGTTTGGGTTAATGTCTGGAGTCTCTTATTCTGTTCCACCCGTCTGTGGCTCTGTTCTAATGCCAGGAGCAAACTGTCTTGATCAAGACTGTGGCTTTGTAGTAGAGCTTGATGTTGGGGAGCGAGATACCGCACCCACACACACACACACACACACACAGACACACACACACACACACCCCCACACACACACCACACACACACACCACACACACACACCCACCACACACACACACCACACACACACACACCCACCACACACACACACACACACACCACACACAGACCAAACACACACACACCACACACACACACACACACACACACACACACACACAGACATGCTTTCTTCTTCCTTCTCAGGATTGCTATGGCTATTCGGGATCTTTGGCGTTTCCATATGAATTTTTGAAGTATTTGTTCCAGTACGTGGAAGAATGCTGTTGGTGATTTGATAGGGACTGCACCCGATCTGTAGATTGCTTTGGGCAGGATGGCCATTCTGACGATATTTATTCTTCCTAGCCAAGAGCGTGGATGAGTTTCCATTTGTTAGCATCCTCTTTAATTTCTCTTAAGAGTGTCTTATCGTTTTCAGGGTATAGGTCTTTCGCTTCCTTGGTTAGGTTTATTCCTAGGCATTTTATTCTTTTTGATGCAGTTGTGAATGGAATTGTTTTCCTGATTTCCCTCTCCTTTGGTTCACTGTTAGTGTACAGGAAAGCCTCAGATTTCTGTGTGTTGATTTTGTGTCCCGCAGCTCTGCTGTATTCCGGTTATCAGTTGTAGCAGTTTTGGAGTGGGTTCTTCAGGGTTTCCTTACGTACAGTATCGTGTCATCTGCAGATGGTGACCGCCTAGCTGCTTCTTTACCAGTCTGGATTCCTTGTATTTCTTTGTCTGTTCTAATTGCCGTGGCTGGGACCCCCGGGACTGTGTTGAATAACGGTGGGGAGAGTGGGCACCCCTGTCTCGTTCCCCATCTCAGAGGAACGGCTTTCAGCCTCTCGCTGTTGAGTATGACGTTGGCTGTGGGTTTTGTCATATACGGCCTTTATTAGGTTGAGGTGCTCGCCCTGTATACCCACTTGGTTGAGAGTTTTTATCGTGAGTGGATGTTGCATTTTGTCGGATGCTTTTTCAGCATCTGTGGAGACGATCGCGTGGTTTTTGTCTTTCTTTCTGTTTATGTGGTGGATGGTGTGGATGGATTTTCGAATGCTGTCACCATCCTTGCATCCCTGGGATGAATCCCACTTGATCAGGGTGTTTGATCCCCTTGATGTATTTTTGAATTTGTTTTTGCTAATATTTTGTTCATTTCCTAGGTATTCTTGCTCCTCATCCGCAGTTCCTGAAAATCCTTCTGAGCCACAACTGTCCAATGGGTGTCTCGTTAGGTTAATGCAGAGGCTTTGGGGCCCTAGCCCAGGGTAGAGGCTGGTCGCCAGGGGCTCCAGGCTTGTGGTTAGCGGGTGGGAACTTGCAGCCTCCAGCCCCCAGGGAAGGAAGAGGAAAGGGATGAGGGCTGGAGGTTGAATCAGCAATGGCCAGCGATTTAGTCAGCCATGACTCTGCAGTGAAGCCCTCACAGAACCCTATGAGAAGAGCAAAGCTCTCTCTCTCTCATCTCCTGCTTCTCTGTCAGAGCTTCCATGCTTGGGGAACCAGGTCGCCTGCACATGCCACCATGCCATTCCCCAAGTCCCGGGAGGACAGAAGCTCCTTTACTTGGGACCTTGCCGTGTGTGCGCGTGCGTGTGCGTGTGAAGCGCGCGCGTGCGCTGCTGTGTCCTTTATGATAGTCTTTGTTAAACTGGTAAACGTGTTTTCCTGAGCTGCTGAGGCACCCTAGCAACTTGGGCAGTACTTACTAAGGGGGAGGTCGTTGGAACTTCCAATCCTAGCCTGTATGTAGGTGGGAAGCACAAGCTAATTGCATGGGCCTGGCAACCGGGCTCTGGAGTTGGGGGTGGAGGGCAGTCTTGAGGATAGAAACCTTACCCTGGGGAATCTTGTGCTGCGTCCAGGCAGATATCCTCAGAGTTGAGTTCTCAGAAACCCTGCTGGTGTTGGAGAATTGCTTGGTGTTGTATGCATTGGGAACAGGTCCGGTATCCTGAAGGGAGTTCCACTGCTGTGTATGAAAAAGAACGCTGGGTCATGTGGTACCGCTATGGATATTTTTAGGAACCTCCACACTGTTTCCCATAGTAGCTGCACCAATTTACATGGTCACCAACAGTGCACGAGGGTTCCCTTTGTCCACTTCCTCATCAACGCTTGTTATTTCTTGTTTTGCTTTTTTTTGTTTTTTTTTTTCTCTTCTTTTGGTACTAGCCATTCTGACTGGTGTGAGGTGATAGCTCGTTGTGATTTTTGCGTGTGTGTGACCGTTAATGTACAATTACATGAGCAACATGGTTACTGGACTCCCCCTCCCACTATCTTATCAAGTCCCCCCCACCCCTTACCCCATTACAGTCACTGTCCTTCGGCGTCGTAAGACGCTGTAGAATCCCTACCTGTCTTCTCTGTGTTATGCTGCCTTCCCCGGGCCCCGGCACCCCCGCCGCCCCACCCCCTACGTTATGTGTGCGAGCCGTAATGCCCCTTTTCCCCACTTATCCCTCCCTCCCCACCCATCCTCCCCAGTCCCTTTCCCTTTGGTAACTGTTAGTCCACTCTTGGGTTCTGTGAGTCTGCTGCCGTTTTGCTCCTTTAGTTTCTGCTTTGTTCTTTTACCCCACAGATGAGTGAAGTCATCTGATGCTTGTCTTTCTCCATCCTGCTCATTTCACTGAGCATAATACCCTCTAGCTCCATCCGTGTTGTCGCAAACGGTAGGATTTCTTTTCTTCTTACGGCTGAATAATATTCCATCTTGCATATGTACCACCTCTTCTTTATCCATCCGCCTACTGACGGACACTCACGTTGCTTCCATTTCTTGGCTATTGTGCGTAGTGCTGTGATAGACATAGGGGTGCGTGTGTCTTTTTCAAACTAGGCTCCTGCATTCTTAGGGTACATTGCTGGGAGTGGAATTCCTGGGTCAAATGGTATTTGTACTTTTCTGGTTTTTGAGGAACCTCCATACTGCTTTCCACAATGGTTGAGCTGAGATGTGCATTCCCACCAGCAGTGTCGGAGGGTTCCCCTCTCTCCACATCCTCGCCACCGTCTGTTGTTGTGTGTCTTCCCGATGGTGGCCATCCTGACTGGTGTGAGGTGATATCTCATGGTGGTTTTAATTTGCATTTCTCTGAGGATTGGCGGTGTGGAGGATCTTTTCATGTGCCTGCTGGCCACCTCAATTTCTTCTTTGGAGAAGTGTCTGTTCAGATCCTCTGCCCATTTTCTAATGGGATTATTTGCTTTTCTTGTCTGTTGAGGTGCGTGAGCTCTTTATGTATTTTGGATGTCAACCCTTTATCGGATCTGTCATTGATGAATATATTCTCGCATATACTTTAGGGTACCTTTTTGTTCTATTGAGGGTGTCCTTTGCTGTACAGAAGCTTTTCAGCTTGATGTAGTCCCACCAGTTCATTTTTGCTCTTGCTTCCCTTGCCCGGGGAGGTTATGTTCTTGAAGAAGTCGCTCATGTTTATGTCCAGGAGATTTGTGCCTATATGTTTTTTTTCTGAGAGTTTTATGGTTTCATGACTCACATTCAGGTCTTGGATCCATTTCGAATTTACTCTTCTGTATGGGGTTAGACAGTGATCCAGTTTCATTCTCTTACGTGTAGCTGTCCAGTTTTGCCAGCACCGTCTGTTGAAGAGAGTGTCATTTCCCCATTGTATGTCCCCGGCTCCCTCATCATATATTAATTGACCACATATGTTTGGGTTAATGTCTGGAGTCTCTTATTCTGTTCCACCCGTCTGTGGCTCTGTTCTAATGCCAGGAGCAAACTGTCTTGATCAAGACTGTGGCTTTGTAGTAGAGCTTGATGTTGGGGAGCGAGATACCGCACCCACACACACACACACACACACACAGACACACACACACACACACACACACACACACACCACACACACACACACACACACACCCTACACACACAGACCACACACACACAGACCGCACACACACACCCCACACACACACACACACACATACACACACCCCACACACACCCCACCCCCACACACACACACATCACACACACACACACACCACACACACACACCACACACACACACACACCACACACACACACACACACACACCCCACACACACAGACCACACACACACACACACACACACACACACATACACACACCCCACACACACACACCCCCCCCCACACACACACCACACACACACACCACACACACACACACACACCACACACACAGACCACACACACACACCACACACACACACACACACCACACACACACACACACACACCACACACACACACACACACACACACACACAGACATGCTTTCTTCTTCCTTCTCAGGATTGCTATGGCTATTCGGGATCTTTGGCGTTTCCATATGAATTTTTGAAGTATTTGTTCCAGTACGTGGAAGAATGCTGTTGGTGATTTGATAGGGACTGCACCCGATCTGTAGATTGCTTTGGGCAGGATGGCCATTCTGACGATATTTATTCTTCCTAGCCAAGAGCGTGGGATGAGTTTCCATTTGTTAGCATCCTCTTTAATTTCTCTTAAGAGTGTCTTATCGTTTTCAGGGTATAGGTCTTTCGCTTCCTTGGTTAGGTTTATTCCTAGGCATTTTATTCTTTTTGATGCAGTTGTGAATGGAATTGTTTTCCTGATTTCCCTCTCCTTTGGTTCACTGTTAGTGTACAGGAAAGCCTCAGATTTCTGTGTGTTGATTTTGTGTCCCGCAGCTCTGCTGTATTCCGGTTATCAGTTGTAGCAGTTTTGGAGTGGGTTCTTCAGGGTTTCCTTACGTACAGTATCGTGTCATCTGCAGATGGTGACCGCCTAGCTGCTTCTTTACCAGTCTGGATTCCTTGTATTTCTTTGTCTGTTCTAATTGCCGTGGCTGGGACCCCCGGGACTGTGTTGAATAACGGTGGGGAGAGTGGGCACCCCTGTCTCGTTCCGCATCTCAGAGGAACGGCTTTCAGCCTCTCGCTGTTGAGTATGACGTTGGCTGTGGGTTTTGTCATATACGGCCTTTATTAGGTTGAGGTGCTCGCCCTGTATACCCACTTGGTTGAGAGTTTTTATCGTGAGTGGATGTTGCATTTTGTCGGATGCTTTTTCAGCATCTGTGGAGACGATCGCGTGGTTTTTGTCTTTCTTTCTGTTTATGTGGTGGATGGTGTGGATGGATTTTCGAATGCTGTCACCATCCTTGCATCCCTGGGATGAATCCCACTTGATCAGGGTGTTTGATCCCCTTGATGTATTTTTGAATTTGTTTTTGCTAATATTTTGTTCATTTCCTAGGTATTCTTGCTCCTCATCCGCAGTTCCTGAAAATCCTTCTGAGCCACAACTGTCCAATGGGTGTCTCGTTAGGTTAATGCAGAGGCTTTGGGGCCCTAGCCCAGGGTAGAGGCTGGTCGCCAGGGGCTCCAGGCTTGTGGTTAGCGGGTGGGAACTTGCAGCCTCCAGCCCCCAGGGAAGGAAGAGGAAAGGGATGAGGGCTGGAGGTTGAATCAGCAATGGCCAGCGATTTAGTCAGCCATGACTCTGCAGTGAAGCCCTCACAGAACCCTATGAGAAGAGCAAAGCTCTCTCTCTCTCATCTCCTGCTTCTCTGTCAGAGCTTCCATGCTTGGGGAACCAGGTCGCCTGCACATGCCACCATGCCATTCCCCAAGTCCCGGGAGGACAGAAGCTCCTTTACTTGGGACCTTGCCGTGTGTGCGCGTGCGTGTGCGTGTGAAGCGCGCGCGTGCGCTGCTGTGTCCTTTATGATAGTCTTTGTTAAACTGGTAAACGTGTTTTCCTGAGCTGCTGAGGCACCCTAGCAACTTGGGCAGTACTTACTAAGGGGGAGGTCGTTGGAACTTCCAATCCTAGCCTGTATGTAGGTGGGAAGCACAAGCTAATTGCATGGGCCTGGCAACCGGGCTCTGGAGTTGGGGGTGGAGGGCAGTCTTGAGGATAGAAACCTTACCCTGGGGAATCTTGTGCTGCGTCCAGGCAGATATCCTCAGAGTTGAGTTCTCAGAAACCCTGCTGGTGTTGGAGAATTGCTTGGTGTTGTATGCATTGGGAACAGGTCCGGTATCCTGAAGGGAGTTCCACTGCTGTGTATGAAAAAGAACGCTGGGTCATGTGGTACCGCTATGGATATTTTTAGGAACCTCCACACTGTTTCCCATAGTAGCTGCACCAATTTACATGGTCACCAACAGTGCACGAGGGTTCCCTTTGTCCACTTCCTCATCAACGCTTGTTATTTCTTGTTTTGCTTTTTTTTGTTTTTTTTTTTCTCTTCTTTTGGTACTAGCCATTCTGACTGGTGTGAGGTGATAGCTCGTTGTGATTTTTGCGTGTGTGTGACCGTTAATGTACAATTACATGAGCAACATGGTTACTGGACTCCCCCTCCCACTATCTTATCAAGTCCCCCCCACCCCTTACCCCATTACAGTCACTGTCCTTCGGCGTCGTAAGACGCTGTAGAATCCCTACCTGTCTTCTCTGTGTTATGCTGCCTTCCCCGGGCCCCGGCACCCCCGCCGCCCCACCCCCTACGTTATGTGTGCGAGCCGTAATGCCCCTTTTCCCCACTTATCCCTCCCTCCCCACCCATCCTCCCCAGTCCCTTTCCCTTTGGTAACTGTTAGTCCACTCTTGGGTTCTGTGAGTCTGCTGCCGTTTTGCTCCTTTAGTTTCTGCTTTGTTCTTTTACCCCACAGATGAGTGAAGTCATCTGATGCTTGTCTTTCTCCATCCTGCTCATTTCACTGAGCATAATACCCTCTAGCTCCATCCGTGTTGTCGCAAACGGTAGGATTTCTTTTCTTCTTACGGCTGAATAATATTCCATCTTGCATATGTACCACCTCTTCTTTATCCATCCGCCTACTGACGGACACTCACGTTGCTTCCATTTCTTGGCTATTGTGCGTAGTGCTGTGATAGACATAGGGGTGCGTGTGTCTTTTTCAAACTAGGCTCCTGCATTCTTAGGGTACATTGCTGGGAGTGGAATTCCTGGGTCAAATGGTATTTGTACTTTTCTGGTTTTTGAGGAACCTCCATACTGCTTTCCACAATGGTTGAGCTGAGATGTGCATTCCCACCAGCAGTGTCGGAGGGTTCCCCTCTCTCCACATCCTCGCCACCGTCTGTTGTTGTGTGTCTTCCCGATGGTGGCCATCCTGACTGGTGTGAGGTGATATCTCATGGTGGTTTTAATTTGCATTTCTCTGAGGATTGGCGGTGTGGAGGATCTTTTCATGTGCCTGCTGGCCACCTCAATTTCTTCTTTGGAGAAGTGTCTGTTCAGATCCTCTGCCCATTTTTTAATGGGATTATTTGCTTTTCTTGTCTGTTGAGGTGCGTGAGCTCAACCCTTTATCGGATCTGTCATTGATGAATATATTCTCGCATATACTTTAGGGTACCTTTTTGTTCTATTGAGGGTGTCCTTTGCTGTACAGAAGCTTTTCAGCTTGATGTAGTCCCACCAGTTCATTTTTGCTCTTGTTTCCCTTGCCCGGGGAGGTTATGTTCTTGAAGAAGTCGCTCATGTTTATGTCCAGGAGATTTGTGCCTATATGTTTTTTTTCTGAGAGTTTTATGGTTTCATGACTCACATTCAGGTCTTGGATCCATTTCGAATTTACTCTTCTGTATGGGGTTAGACAGCGATCCAGTTTCATTCTCTTACGTGTAGCTGTCCAGTTTTGCCAGCACCGTCTGTTGAAGAGAGTGTCATTTCCCCATTGTATGTCCCCGGCTCCCTCATCATATATTAATTGACCACATATGTTTGGGTTAATGTCTGGAGTCTCTTATTCTGTTCCACCCGTCTGTGGCTCTGTTCTAGTGCCAGGAGCAAACTGTCTTGATCAAGACTGTGGCTTTGTAGTAGAGCTTGATGTTGGGGAGCGAGATACCGCACCCACACACACACACACACACACAGACCACACACAGACACACACACACACACACACACACACACACACACACCACACACACACACACCACACACACACACACACCACACACACAGACCACACACACACACACACACCACACACACACACACACACACACACACCACACACACACACACACACCACACACACAGACCACACACACACACACACACCACACACACACACACCACACACACACACACACACCCCACACACACAGACCACACACACACACACACACACACACACACACACACCACACACACACACCACACACACAGACCACACACACACACCACACACACACACACACACACACACCACACACACACACACACACACACACACACACACCACACACACCACACACACACACACACCACACACACACACACACACACACACAGAGAGACATGCTTTCTTCCTCCTTCTCAGGATTGCTTTGGCTATTCGGGATCTTTACACACACACACACACAGAGAGACATGCTTTCTTCCTCCTTCTCAGGATTGCTTTGGCTATTCGGGATCTTTGGCGTTTCCATATGAATTTTTGACCTATTTGTTCCAGTACGTGGAAGAATGCTGTTGGTGATTTGATAGGGACTGCACCCGATCTGTAGATTGCTTTGGGCAGGATGGCCATTCTGACGATATTTATTCTTCCTAGCCAAGAGCGTGGGATGAGTTTCCATTTGTTAGCGTCCTCTTTAATTTCTCTTAAGAGTGTCTTATAGTTTTCAGGGTATAGGTCTTTCGCTTCCTTGGTTAGGTTTATTCCTAGGTATTTTATTCTTTTTGATGCAGTTGTGAATGGAATTGTTTTCCTGATTTCCCTCTCCTTTGGTTCACTGTTAGTGTACAGGAAAGCCTCAGATTTCTGTGTGTTGATTTTGTGTCCCGCAGCTCTGCTGTATTCCGGTTATCAGTTGTAGCAGTTTTGGAGTGGTTTCTTCAGGGTTTCCTTACGTACAGTATCGTGTCATCTGCAGATGGTGACCGCCTAGCTGCTTCTTTACCAGTCTGGATTCCTTGTATTTCTTTGTCTGTTCTAATTGCCGTGGCTGGGACCCCCGGGACTGTGTTGAATAACGGTGGGGAGAGTGGGCACCCCTGTCTCGTTCCCCATCTCAGAGGAACGGCTTTCAGCCTCTCGCTGTTGAGTATGACGTTGGCTGTGGGTTTTATCATATACGGCCTTTATTAGGTTGAGGTGCTCGCCCTGTATACCCACTTGGTTGAGAGTTTTTATCGTGAGTGGATGTTGCGTTTTGTCGGATGCTTTTTCAGCATCTGTGGAGACGATCGTGTGGTTTTTGTCTTTCTTTCTGTTTATGTGGTGGATGGTGTGGATGGATTTTCGAATGCTGTCACCATCCTTGCATCCCTGGGATGAATCCCACTTGATCAGGGTGTTTGATCCCCTTGATGTATTTTTGAATTTGGTTTTGCTAATATTTTGTTCATTTCCTAGGTATTCTTGCTCCTCATCCGCAGTTCCTGAAAATCCTTCTGAGCCACAACTGTCCAATGGGTGTCTCGTTAGGTTAACGCAGAGGCTTTGGGGCCCTAGCCCAGGGTAGAGGCTGGTCGCCAGGGGCACCAGGCTTGTGGTTAGCGGGTGGGAGCTTTCAGCCCTCAGCCCCCAGGGAAGGAAGAGGAAAGGGATGAGGGCTGGAGGTTGAATCAGCAATGGGCAGCGATTTAGTCAGTCATGACTCTGCAGTGAAGTCCTCACAGAACCCCATGAGAAGAGCACAGCTCTCTCTCAACTTCAGCTTCTCTATCAGAGCTTCCATGCTTGGGAAACCAGGTCGCCTGCACAGGCCACCATGCCAGAACCCAAGCACCTGGAGGATAGAAGCTGCTTTATTTGGGACCTTGCCGTATGTGTGTGTTCATCTGGCTCTTGTGTGCCTTGTGATATGTACTCTTATTTGAACTGGTAAACGTGTTCCCTGAGCTTCTGAGGCACTCTAGCAACTTGGTCAGACCTAAGGGGGAGGTCGTTGGAACCTCCAATAATAGCCTGTAGGTGGGAAGCACAGGCTAATTGCGTGGGCCTGGTAACCGGTCTCTGGAGTTGGGGTGGAGGGCAGTCTTGGGGACAGAAACCTTACCCTGGGGAATCTGGTGCTGCCTCCAGGCAGATGTCATCAGAGTTGAGAGTTCTCAGAAACCCTGCTGGTGTTCGAGAATTGCCTGGTGTTGTATGCATTGGAAACAGGCCCGGTATCCTGAAGGGAGTTCCACTGCTGTGTATGAAAAAGAACGCTGGGTCATACCGTACCGCTATGAATATTTTTAGGCACCTCCACACTGTTTTCCACAGTAGCTGAACCAATTTATATGGTCACCAAAAAAGCACGAGGGTTCCCTCCCTTTTCTCCACATCCTCATCAACGTTTGTTATTTCTTGTTTTTTGGTACAAGCCGTTCTGACTGGTGTGAGGTGATAGTTTGTTGTCAGGTTTTTTTTTTGTTATCATTAATCTACAATTACATGAACAACATTATGGTGACTAGATTCCCCCCTATTTCAAGTCGCCACCCCATACCTGATTACATACCATCAGCGTACTCAGATGCTATAGAATCACAACTTGTCTTCTCTGTGTTGTAATGCCTTCCCTATGCGCCAACACCCCTCCCCACACAGACGTTATGTATGGTAATCGTAAGGTCCCCTTTCTTTTTCCCCACCGTTATCCCTCCCTTCCCACCCATCCTCCCCAGTCCCTTTCCCTTTGGTAACTGTTAGTCCATTCTTGGGTTCTGTGATTCTGCTGCTGTTTTGTTCCTTCAGTTTCTCTTTGTTCTTATACTCCACATGTGAGTGAAGTCACTTGGTACTTGTCTTTCCCCACCTGGCTTCTTTCACTGAGCCTAGTCATAATACCCTCTAGCTCCATCCGTGTTGTTGCCAGCGGTAGGATTTGTTTCCTTCTTATGGCTGAGTGATACTCCATTGTGTATAATGTGTACCACGTCTTCTTTATCCATTCACCTGCTGATGGACACTTAGGTTGCTTCCATTTCTCGGCTCTTGTAAATAGCGCTGCGATAAGCATAGGGGCGCATCTGTCTTTTTCAAACTGGGCTGCTGCACTCTTAGGGTAAATTCCTAGAAGTGGAATTCCCGGGTCAAGTGGTATTTCTATTTTGAGCTTCCTGAGGAACCTCCATACTGCTTTCCACAATGGTTGAGCTGAGATGTGCATTCCCACCAGCAGTGTCGGAGGGTTCCCCTGTCTCCACATCCTCGCCACCGTCTGTTGTTGTGTGTCTTCCCGATGGTGGCCATCCTGACTGGTGTGAGGTGATACCTCATGGTGGTTTTAATTTGCATTTCTCTGAGGATTGGCGGTGTGGAGGATCTTTTCATGTGCCTGTTGGCCACCTGAATTTCTTCTTTGGAGAAGTGTCTGTTCAGATCCTCTGCCCATGTTTTAATTGGATTATTTGCTTTTTCTGTGTGGAGGTGCGTGGGCACTTCATACGTATTTTAGATGTCATCAACCCCTTATCGGATATGCCATCTATGAATCTGTCCTCCCATACTGTCGGATGTCTGTGTTCTACTGATGGTTTTTAAACAGAATCTTCTACCCCCTGCCATCTCATTCCAACTCTGAGTCAATTTTTTTTTTTTTCCCTCAGAACACCAACCCGCCCAGAAAACTGGAACGAAGAGGAGAAGATGTGATAGAGGAACATCGAGCCTAAACTGAGAGGTGAGATGGTGGAGACTGGTAGTAAGTATCTTTCCATGTGCTGCTTTCAAGGTTCACGGGGAAAAAAGGTTGCCACGGAGGTAAAGCCCGGGATGTGGACGTCACCTGGTATCGGTGGAGCCACCTAGCCACTAGCCATTCATGGGAAGGCTAGCGTGCGGCACTGTTATTTCCTGCGGAGTTACACGTGCGGCGTCCCCCCGTTGCAGTTCGGTCAGGCCCCGTGTGGGACTGCCCTGGCACTGGCCGGGGTGGATCTGAGAGCTGTGCCCGTTCCTGCTGGGCTGCCCCAGCATCCCTCTCAGAACAAGGCCTCCAAAGTGCTCCTGGGAGAGAGACAGAGAGAGAGAGAGACAGAGACAGAGACAGAGAATTATGCCCAAGAGACAGGGGCAACTTTTTGCTGGAGCTCCATGAGCATGTTTCTGATTTTTATGTGGGGATCCCTCTCACAAAGATGGATCGAGTCCAGTTACCAGGTTCCTTTGGCTTTGACGTTTCGTATTTGTAGGTGGCGCCCTGTACAGCGCCCAGAAGCTTTTCCCTCTGGAGCTGCTCAGCCCTTGGGGTGATGGCAGGCAGGGGTCACGGGGGCGGCGCTGGTGCCCGCGGGAGGGAAGAGGTCTTTCCCGCTTCCCGGCCGCAGTGCCTGTGTCCACCGCCAGGGCCAGTTTGCGGAGCACGCGGGGAGAAGCCTCTGTGCTTTGCACCCGTGGCTGCCGTAGGTGGGGCCGTCCTGTCGCTGGCCTGGCGCGATGGAGGGGAGCAGCCGGTTTGCGAGCCGGTGCTGGCGGGGGAGGAAGGTGCAGCAGGCCGCCGTGTTGTGTTATCAGTCACATCACGGTGGGGGGCCTTGGAGCTGCGTAGGCAGCCAGGGTGCGTGGAGCGCCCGGAGCTCCTAAAAGTTCCCCCACCTGCTGGGCAGAGTGCACCCGGACAGGTTTGCGCACCTGTGCTTTCTCCCGAGCGGCGAGCTCTGTGCAACCCTTGCCCCTTTAGCAGCTCTCTCGCTGTTAGGAAGTCTCTCAGACTGCCCGCCTTTCTTTCATCCCACAGCAGCCGGATGTGGATCCCTGTGTTGCGCGAGTGGCAGGAACCTCAAGTCTCTCCAAGTGCTCCGCCTGTCTTTGCTTTCCAACCCCACCGGTCCTCCAGAGCATCATGTGAGGTAGGTCCGTGCTCCCGGAGCAGATCTCCAGGGCTGGGTGTCAAGCAGTCCTAGGCCTCCACCTGCCTCCCCGTTTCCGTTTCTCTTCCTCCCTCCGGTGAGCTCGGGTGCGGGAAGGGCCTGCCGGGTCCCTCCGGATCACGGCTTTGGTACGTCACCCTTCACCTTGAGGTGACGGCCTGCCGCGGCAGCCTCCTCTCCTGCTTCTCTTCCAGGATCTGGTGTAGTTGTGATATTTCCACATTGTATGTACGTATGCATGTATGTGGTTTTCGGAGGAGGTTTCTGCCTCCCCTCTCACACTGCCTGCCGTCTTTAATCCCACCAAGCCATCTTTAATTTTTTTTTTTTCTTTTTCAGTTTCAGTTTCACTTGGATAGGGTACCTTTTCCCACCCCTTCAACTTGTAGTTTGTCTGTGTGCTCGGATCTCAAGTGAGCCTCCAGTAAGGGAGCACGTAGGCGGTCTTGAGTTTTCATCCATTCATTCAACCCTGTGTCTTTTGTTTGGAGCATTTAAAGTCTTTCCCTTTACTGTGATAATTGATAGCTGTGTCCTTATGGCACTTCTTCAAGTTGATTTCTGTCTCCTTTTCGCTTGTAGTTCTTCTCTGTGCTTTCATCGTTGCTCTCCTGGTTATGAGCGATAGCTTTGTTGAGTATTATGCTTTCTTACCTGTCTGTCTGTCTGTCTGTCTGTCTGTCTATCTGTCTATCTTATCTATCTGATCTCTCTACTCTCATCTATCTACTGTCATCTCTGTGTCTATCTATCCAAACTATCTAATCTACCACCTATCTGTCTGTCATCTGTCATCTATATGTATCTATATCAATGTGGCTATCTAACCTGTATGTATCTATATCATCTATCTAGTCTGTCATCTTTATCAATCTATCTACCTGTCATCTATCTATGTGTATCTATAGGTGTCTGTCTAATCTGTCCACCTGATCTATCATGTATCATCTATCTAATCTGTCTGTCTGCCTAGTCTGTCTAATCTCTCTGTATGTATCTATATGGTCTATGTAACCTATCATTCTATCTCATCTGTCAGTCTGATCTAATCTATCCATCTATCTAATGTATCTGTCTATCTATCTATGTGTTTGTTCATTTTGTCCATTTTTGTCAACGTACCGTCACTAGGCGCGCAGTCATTCCTCTGTCTCCTTCTCAGTCTTGATTCCTTGTGTTTGTTTCTGTGAGTTAGCTGTGTCTTTGGGTCTTGAGAGGAGTGGCCGTGGGTTGGAACACCTGGGTAGGTGGCCCGAGTCCGCTGGGTGTAGATGGCCGGCTGGACTCTCTAACCAGTGCGGGCTGGGGCCCTCCGGGTGCTCTGCCCTGGCGCTGGCCCTGCCGGGGCGGCTGCGTGAGCTGCGGGGCAGATCCGAGGCCCCACACAGGGAGCACCCCGGCCGGCCTGCTGGGGCCGAGGCAGGTGCACGCCCAGTAGTAGGTCTTTGTGCCTGCGTGCCGATGTCACCTCGATGGCCCTGCTTGGCCGCCCATCTCCAGAGAGCATGTGTAGTCGCAGGTTCAGTGAGCCGCCTTCTTGGGGACACGCGGGGCTGGTGTGGGCTAGTGGCCCGTGGGCTTGCTGAGGTGGCAGGCCAGCTAGCTCGCGGGGAAACTGCTCCCCTCTGTTGTCAAGGTGGAGGTGGAGTTTCAGTGCATTTAGGCATTTAGATGTGAGTGAGGTCTATCTGAAATGGAATAGTAGCATTTAGAGCTGTGTTTTCTGTTGGTGTGGAAAGGGTGCTGAGCATAAAGAGTTGGGTGGCGGTGGCAGGAATTCGAGGAATGTTGATGTCCTTGCATTTATTTATGTTCTGTCAAGGGAAGTGATTCTGAAGTAACCTTTTACTCATGTATGAAGGTGGTGCGTAAGGGTCACCCCACGTCAGTCGTGGTGAGATGAAGTGAGGTGATAGAATTAAAGCCTGTACCCCTTGGCCTTATACGTAGGAGACGCACCGTGGGTGCTCTTTGCTGCTCTCCTGTCCTGGCTTATTGCCTTAACTAACGTGATGGTTCAGAGTGGTCCCAGCGAGATTTCCAGCAAAATCTTTCTACAATTGCATAGAAACACTTGGGATATCCATATCCCCAGAGGCTAGTGGAAAAGTTTACTCTTTCTGGTCACTGTTTGCAGGTTGTTCGCTCTATCGCGCATTTCTTTGTTACTTTTAGACCGATAGGGGCAGTGGTACACGCACACGCACACGCGCGCGCGCGCGCACACACACACACACACACACACACACACACAGAATTAAACATGTTTAAGAACCAAAACGAAAAGAGTGGTTTTCTGTGTCACAGCAGGGATTCCCTAGCCTGCGGCGAGCTCAGAGCAGTGGCAGAGAAGAGGGAAGGGGCCTCGTTAGCCAACCCGGTCTCCCTCCTCTGGACTTGCCTCCCCCTGGGCTGTCATCCCTTAAACGCTCAGCACGCAGGCCTCGCGTGGAGCACGCACAGTCATAAAACGCGGCTACTTCCACATCCCAGTCACTGGGGCGTGGGGCATGTTACATTGTTCGGTGTGGCTCAAAGCGTTATCACTCGTGTATGTGAGTTCTTCCTCGGTAACAGAGTGAAAGAGTAAAGACAGCCAGAGGCATATTAGCAAGAACAGGGTTTAGTGGGAAAATATAATACACCCACACAGATCTGGGAAAGACTTTCTTTAATGGATAGCAGGGAGGATAGGAAGCCCCAAAAAAAGGACATGGGCCTTGTACGGGGCTGGGGGAGACCGGTAGACGGCCGCAAGGGTGGCGGCGTGTCCAGCGCGTCACCGTCGTCGGGGGTAGGGCTGAGCCCGGCGGTTGTGCCACGTGTGGCATCGGGCCGGTGGGGACCGGAAGATGGCCCGCAGGGGCGACGTGGTGTCCATAGGCGCACCGGCCGTGTCAGAGTCCGGCCCCAGGGCGGCGGCGGCGGCCCACGGCGGCGGCGTGGTGTCCATAGGCTCGCCGGCCGTGTCAGAGTCCGGCCCCAGGGCGGCGGCGGCGGCCCACGGCGGCGGCGTGGTGTCCATAGGCTCGCCGGCCGTGTCAGAGTCCGGCCCCAGGGCGGCGGCCCACGGCGGCGGCGTGGTGTCCATAGGCTCGCCGGCCGTGTCAGAGTCCGGCCCCAGGGCGGCGGCGGCGGCCCACGGCGGCGGCGTGGTGTCCATAGGCTCGCCGGCCGTGTCAGAGTCCGGCCCCAGGGCGGCGGCGGCGGCCCACGGCGGCGGCGTGGTGTCCATAGGCTCGCCGGCCGTGTCAGAGTCCGGCCCCAGGGCGGCGGCGGCGGCCCACGGCGGCGGCGTGGTGTCCATAGGCTCGCCGGCCGTGTCAGAGTCCGGCCCCAGGGCGGCGGCGGCGGCCCACGGCGGCGGCGTGGTGTCCATAGGCTCGCCGGCCGTGTCAGAGTCCGGCCCCAGGGCGGCGGTGGTGGCCCACGGCGGCGGCGTGGTGTCCATAGGCTCGCCGGCCGTGCCAGAGTCCGGCCCCAGGGCGGCGGCGGCCCACGGCGGCGGCGTGGTGTCCATAGGCTCGCCGGCCGCGTCAGAGTCCGGCCCCAGGGCGGCGGCGGCCCACGGCGGCGGCTTGGTGTACATAGGCTCGCCATCCGTGTCAGTGTCTGGCCGCAGACCGGTGGCCCACGGGGGCGGCCTGGTGTTCAGAGGCTCGCCCTCCGCGTCAGAGTCCGGCCCCAGCGGCGTGGTGTCCATAGGTCCTTCGTTTGAGGCAGGCATGAGAATAGGGTACGAAGCTAGGGAGAGCTTCCAACTCCTCCTCAGGCCGAGCGCGCACGGAGCTGCCCAGCTAGGGTAGCCTCTGATAGGTCAGCCAGAGGACGCATCACAGAGCAGCCGCCCGGGCAACCGTGATGTCACCCAAGGGGGAGGGGAGCCCCCACTGCCGTGAGCACACCAGCCCCACCCAGAGGAGACCCTGGCCTAGTGTCACAGGGTGTGGCCCCCACGCCAACCCCAGTAGTGTCCCCAGCTTCCCCCCCACCCCCCGGGACTGCCCGCCGAGGGCCGTGCAGGTGTCAGGGCCAGCCAGACCACCATGCAGACCGTTCAGGGCCGCAGTGCTCGCGTCTGTCAGAGCTACGCCCGCCCGGGTGTCGCCTCTGCACGCGCTCGGGACCCGGGGTGCGGCGGCCAGTGCTGTGCCCCCGTGGTCCCTGAGGCCGGGGCTGCCGGGGCGCCGCCCGCCCTCGCCCCGGGCCTTCCCATCTTCTCTGGGAGGCCTGGAGCCAGACATGCTTCCTCCGCCATGGCCAGCCAGGCGGGTGACAGATTCCGAGGAGGGGACCGTCCGCGTGACTTCCCTTTCTAGCTAGCGGGCAGGTTCTTTCTTCGCTTCCCGGAAAGCCTAGGTCAGGGACCACCAGGTTTCAGCATAGCAACATTCCACGTTCTGACTGAGCCTGGCAGCCCAGATTTTTCTCTTTGGTCTCGTTTTGGGGCCTGTGTCTGGTATACGAGTAACACAACACAGTAAACTGGGAAACACTTTTTATTTTCTTACTGTCATTTTCTTATGTTTATTCATTTTGTTATCCTTAATCTACAGTTACATGAAGAACATTATGTTTTCTCGACTCCCCCCTTCACCAAGTCCCCCCCCACAAACCCCGTGACAGTCACTGTCCATCAGTGTAGTAGGATGCTGTAGAATCACTACTCGTCTGCTCTGTGTCGCACAGTCCTCCCTATGCGCGCCCCCCCCACCCCGCCCCACATTATACATGCTAATAATCGTAAGGCCTCCTTTCTTTTTCCCCACCGTTATCCCTCCCTTCCCACCCATCCTCCCCAGTCCCTTTCCATTTGGTAACTGTTAGTCCATTCTTAGGTTCTGTGATTCTGCTGCTGTTTTGTTCCTTCAGTTTCTCTTTGTTCTTATACTCCACATATGAGTGAAATCCCTTGGTACTTGTCTTTCTCCACCTGGCTTATTTCACTGAGCCTAGTCATAATACCCTCTAGCTCCATCCGTGTTGTTGCCAACGGTAGGATTTGTTTTCTTCTTATGGCTGAGTGATACTCCATTGTGTATAATGTGTACCACGTCTTCTTTATCCATTCACCTGCTGATGGACACTTAGGTTGCTTCCATTTCTCGGCTCTTGTAAATAGCGCTGCGATAAGCATAGGGGCGCATCTGTCTTTTTCAAACTGGGCTGCTGCACTCTTAGGGTAAATTCCTAGAAGTGGAATTCCCGGGTCAAGTGGTATTTCTATTTTGAGCTTCCTGAGGAACCTCCATACTGCTTTCCACAATGGTTGAGCTGAGATGTGCATTCCCACCAGCAGTGTCGGAGGGTTCCCCTGTCTCCACATCCTCGCCACCGTCTGTTGTTGTGTGTCTTCCCGATGGTGGCCATCCTGACTGGTGTGAGGTGATATCTCATGGTGGTTTTAATTTGCATTTCTCTGAGGATTGGCGGTGTGGAGGATCTTTTCATGTGCCTGCTGGCCACCTCAATTTCTTCTTTGGAGAAGTGTCTGTTCAGATCCTCTGCCCATTTTTTAATGGGATTATTTGCTTTTCTTGTCTGTTGAGGTGCGTGAGCTCTTTATGTATTTTGGATGTCAACCCTTTATCGGATCTGTCATTGATGAATATATTCTCGCATATACTTTAGGGTACCTTTTTGTTCCATTGAGGGTGTCCTTTGCTGTACAGAAGCTTTTCAGCTTGATGTAGTCCCACCAGTTCATTTTTGCTCTTGCTTCCCTTGCCCGGGGAGGTTATGTTCTTGAAGAAGTCGCTCATGTTTATGTCCAGGAGATTTGTGCCTATATGTTTTTTTTCTGAGAGTTTTATGGTTTCATGACTCACATTCAGGTCTTGGATCCATTTCGAATTTACTCTTCTGTATGGGGTTAGACAGCGATCCAGTTTCATTCTCTTACGTGTAGCTGTCCAGTTTTGCCAGCACCGTCTGTTGAAGAGAGTGTCATTTCCCCATTGTATGTCCCCGGCTCCCTCATCATATATTAATTGACCACATATGTTTGGGTTAATGTCTGGAGTCTCTTATTCTGTTCCACCCGTCTGTGGCTCTGTTCTAGTGCCAGGAGCAAACTGTCTTGATCAAGACTGTGGCTTTGTAGTAGAGCTTGATGTTGGGGAGCGAGATACCGCACCCACACACACACACACACACACACAGACACACACACACACACACACACACACACACACCACACACACACACACCACACACACACACCACACACACACACACACACACCACACACACACACACACACACACACACACACCCTACACACACACACCACACACACACACACACACACACACACACACAGACACACAGAGACATGCTTTCTTCCTCCTTCTCAGGATTGCTTTGGCTATTCGGGATCTTTGGCGTTTCCATATGAATTTTTGACCTATTTGTTCCAGTACGTGGAAGAATGCTGTTGGTGATTTGATAGGGACTGCACCCGATCTGTAGATTGCTTTGGGCAGGATGGCCATTCTGACGATATTTATTCTTCCTAGCCAAGTGCGTGGGATGAGTTTCCATTTGTTAGCGTCCTCTTTAATTTCTCTTAAGAGTGTCTTATAGTTTTCAGGGTATAGGTCTTTCGCTTCCTTGGTTAGGTTTATTCCTAGGTATTTTATTCTTTTTGATGCAGTTGCGAATGGAATTGTTTTCCTGATTTCCCTCTCCTTTGGTTCACTGTTAGTGTACAGGAAAGCCTCAGATTTCTGTGTGTTGATTTTGTGTCCCGCAGCTCTGCTGTATTCCGGTTATCAGTTGTAGCAGTTTTGGAGTGGATTCTTCAGGGTTTCCTTACGTACAGTATCGTGTCATCTGCAGATGGTGACCGCCTAGCTGCTTCTTTACCAGTCTGGATTCCTTGTATTTCTTTGTCTGTTCTAATTGCCGTGGCTGGGACCCCCGGGACTGTGTTGAATAACGGTGGGGAGAGTGGGCACCCCTGTCTCGTTCCCCATCTCAGAGGAACGGCTTTCAGCCTCTCGCTGTTGAGTATGACGTTGGCTGTGGGTTTTGTCATATACGGCCTTTATTAGGTTGAGGTGCTCGCCCTGTATACCCTCTTGGTTGAGAGTTTTTATCGTGAGTGGATGTTGCATTTTGTCGGATGCTTTTTCAGCATCTGTGGAGACGATCGTGTGGTTTTTGTCTTTCTTTCTGTTTATGTGGTGGATGGTGTGGATGGATTTTCGAATGCTGTCACCATCCTTGCATCCCTGGGATGAATCCCACTTGATCAGGGTGTTTGATCCCCTTGATGTATTTTTGAATTTGGTTTTGCTAATATTTTGTTCATTTCCTAGGTATTCTTGCTCCTCATCCGCAGTTCCTGAAAATCCTTCTGAGCCACAACTGTCCAATGGGTGTCTCGTTAGGTTAACGCAGAGGCTTTGGGGCCCTAGCCCAGGGTAGAGGCTGGTCGCCAGGGGCTCCAGGCTTGTGGTTAGCGGGTGGGAACTTGCAGCCCCCAGCCCCCAGGGAAGGAAGAGGAAAGGGATGAGGGCTGGAGGTTGAATCAGCAATGGCCAGCGATTTAGTCAGCCATGACTCTGCAGTGAAGCCCTCCCAGAACCCTATGAGAAGAGCACAGCTCTCTCTCTCTCTCTCATCTCCTGCTTCTCTGTCAGAGCTTCCATGCTTGGGGAACCAGGTCGCCTGCACATGCCACCATGCCATTCCCCAAGTCCCGGGAGGACAGAAGCTCCTTTACTTGGGACCTTGCCGTGTGTGCGCGTGCGTGTGCGTGTGAAGCGCGCGCGTGCGCTGCTGTGTCCTTTATGATAGTCTTTGTTAAACTGGTAAACGTGTTTTCCTGAGCTGCTGAGGCACCCTAGCAACTTGGGCAGTACTTACTAAGGGGGAGGTCGTTGGAACTTCCAATCCTAGCCTGTATGTAGGTGGGAAGCACAAGCTAATTGCATGGGCCTGGCAACCGGGCTCTGGAGTTGGGGGTGGAGGGCAGTCTTGAGGATAGAAACCTTACCCTGGGGAATCTTGTGCTGCGTCCAGGCAGATATCCTCAGAGTTGAGTTCTCAGAAACCCTGCTGGTGTTGGAGAATTGCTTGGTGTTGTATGCATTGGGAACAGGTCCGGTATCCTGAAGGGAGTTCCACTGCTGTGTATGAAAAAGAACGCTGGGTCATGTGGTACCGCTATGGATATTTTTAGGAACCTCCACACTGTTTCCCATAGTAGCTGCACCAATTTACATGGTCACCAACAGTGCACGAGGGTTCCCTTTGTCCACTTCCTCATCAACGCTTGTTATTTCTTGTTTTGCTTTTTTTTGTTTTTTTTTTCTCTTCTTTTGGTACTAGCCATTCTGACTGGTGTGAGGTGATAGCTCGTTGTGATTTTTGCGTGTGTGTGACCGTTAATGTACAATTACATGAGCAACATGGTTACTGGACTCCCCCTCCCACTATCTTATCAAGTCCCCCCCACCCCTTACCCCATTACAGTCACTGTCCTTCGGCGTCGTAAGACGCTGTAGAATCCCTACCTGTCTTCTCTGTGTTATGCTGCCTTCCCCGGGCCCCGGCACCCCCGCCGCCCCACCCCCTACGTTATGTGTGCGAGCCGTAATGCCCCTTTTCCCCACTTATCCCTCCCTCCCCACCCATCCTCCCCAGTCCCTTTCCCTTTGGTAACTGTTAGTCCACTCTTGGGTTCTGTGAGTCTGCTGCCGTTTTGCTCCTTTAGTTTCTGCTTTGTTCTTTTACCCCACAGATGAGTGAAGTCATCTGATGCTTGTCTTTCTCCATCCTGCTCATTTCACTGAGCATAATACCCTCTAGCTCCATCCGTGTTGTCGCAAACGGTAGGATTTCTTTTCTTCTTACGGCTGAATAATATTCCATCTTGCATATGTACCACCTCTTCTTTATCCATCCGCCTACTGACGGACACTCACGTTGCTTCCATTTCTTGGCTATTGTGCGTAGTGCTGTGATAGACATAGGGGTGCGTGTGTCTTTTTCAAACTAGGCTCCTGCATTCTTAGGGTACATTGCTGGGAGTGGAATTCCTGGGTCAAATGGTATTTGTACTTTTCTGTTTTTTGAGGAACCTCCATACTGCTTTCCACAATGGTTGAGCTGAGATGTGCATTCCCACCAGCAGTGTCGGAGGGTTCCCCTCTCTCCACATCCTCGCCACCGTCTGTTGTTGTGTGTCTTCCCGATGGTGGCCATCCTGACTGGTGTGAGGTGATATCTCATGGTGGTTTTAATTTGCATTTCTCTGAGGATTGGCGGTGTGGAGGATCTTTTCATGTGCCTGCTGGCCACCTCAATTTCTTCTTTGGAGAAGTGTCTGTTCAGATCCTCTGCCCATTTTTTAATGGGATTATTTGCTTTTCTTGTCTGTTGAGGTGCGTGAGCTCAACCCTTTATCGGATCTGTCATTGATGAATATATTCTCGCATATACTTTAGGGTACCTTTTTGTTCTATTGAGGGTGTCCTTTGCTGTACAGAAGCTTTTCAGCTTGATGTAGTCCCACCAGTTCATTTTTGCTCTTGTTTCCCTTGCCCGGGGAGGTTATGTTCTTGAAGAAGTCGCTCATGTTTATGTCCAGGAGATTTGTGCCTATATGTTTTTTTTCTGAGAGTTTTATGGTTTCATGACTCACATTCAGGTCTTGGATCCATTTCGAATTTACTCTTCTGTATGGGGTTAGACAGCGATCCAGTTTCATTCTCTTACGTGTAGCTGTCCAGTTTTGCCAGCACCGTCTGTTGAAGAGAGTGTCATTTCCCCATTGTATGTCCCCGGCTCCCTCATCATATATTAATTGACCACATATGTTTGGGTTAATGTCTGGAGTCTCTTATTCTGTTCCACCCGTCTGTGGCTCTGTTCTAGTGCCAGGAGCAAACTGTCTTGATCAAGACTGTGGCTTTGTAGTAGAGCTTGATGTTGGGGAGCGAGATACCGCACCCACACACACACACACACACACAGACCACACACAGACACACACACACACACACACCACACACACACACACCACACACACACACACACCACACACACAGACCACACACACACACACACACACCACACACACACACACACACACACCACACACACACACACACACCACACACACAGACCACACACACACACACACACCACACACACACACACACACACACACCACACACACACACACACACCCCACACACACAGACCACACACACACACACACACACACACACACACACCACACACACACACCACACACACAGACCACACACACACACCACACACACACACACACACACACACACACACACCACACACACACACACACACACACACACACCACACACACACACACACCACACACACCACACACACACACACACCACACACACACACACACACACACACACACAGAGACATGCTTTCTTCCTCCTTCTCAGGATTGCTTTGGCTATTCGGGATCTTTACACACACACACACACAGAGAGACATGCTTTCTTCCTCCTTCTCAGGATTGCTTTGGCTATTCGGGATCTTTGGCGTTTCCATATGAATTTTTGACCTATTTGTTCCAGTACGTGGAAGAATGCTGTTGGTGATTTGATAGGGACTGCACCCGATCTGTAGATTGCTTTGGGCAGGATGGCCATTCTGACGATATTTATTCTTCCTAGCCAAGAGCGTGGGATGAGTTTCCATTTGTTAGCGTCCTCTTTAATTTCTCTTAAGAGTGTCTTATAGTTTTCAGGGTATAGGTCTTTCGCTTCCTTGGTTAGGTTTATTCCTAGGTATTTTATTCTTTTTGATGCAGTTGTGAATGGAATTGTTTTCCTGATTTCCCTCTCCTTTGGTTCACTGTTAGTGTACAGGAAAGCCTCAGATTTCTGTGTGTTGATTTTGTGTCCCGCAGCTCTGCTGTATTCCGGTTATCAGTTGTAGCAGTTTTGGAGTGGTTTCTTCAGGGTTTCCTTACGTACAGTATCGTGTCATCTGCAGATGGTGACCGCCTAGCTGCTTCTTTACCAGTCTGGATTCCTTGTATTTCTTTGTCTGTTCTAATTGCCGTGGCTGGGACCCCCGGGACTGTGTTGAATAACGGTGGGGAGAGTGGGCACCCCTGTCTCGTTCCCCATCTCAGAGGAACGGCTTTCAGCCTCTCGCTGTTGAGTATGACGTTGGCTGTGGGTTTTATCATATACGGCCTTTATTAGGTTGAGGTGCTCGCCCTGTATACCCACTTGGTTGAGAGTTTTTATCGTGAGTGGATGTTGCGTTTTGTCGGATGCTTTTTCAGCATCTGTGGAGACGATCGTGTGGTTTTTGTCTTTCTTTCTGTTTATGTGGTGGATGGTGTGGATGGATTTTCGAATGCTGTCACCATCCTTGCATCCCTGGGATGAATCCCACTTGATCAGGGTGTTTGATCCCCTTGATGTATTTTTGAATTTGGTTTTGCTAATATTTTGTTCATTTCCTAGGTATTCTTGCTCCTCATCCGCAGTTCCTGAAAATCCTTCTGAGCCACAACTGTCCAATGGGTGTCTCGTTAGGTTAACGCAGAGGCTTTGGGGCCCTAGCCCAGGGTAGAGGCTGGTCGCCAGGGGCACCAGGCTTGTGGTTAGCGGGTGGGAGCTTTCAGCCCTCAGCCCCCAGGGAAGGAAGAGGAAAGGGATGAGGGCTGGAGGTTGAATCAGCAATGGGCAGCGATTTAGTCAGTCATGACTCTGCAGTGAAGTCCTCACAGAACCCCATGAGAAGAGCACAGCTCTCTCTCAACTTCAGCTTCTCTATCAGAGCTTCCATGCTTGGGAAACCAGGTCGCCTGCACAGGCCACCATGCCAGAACCCAAGCACCTGGAGGATAGAAGCTGCTTTATTTGGGACCTTGCCGTATGTGTGTGTTCATCTGGCTCTTGTGTGCCTTGTGATATGTACTCTTATTTGAACTGGTAAACGTGTTCCCTGAGCTTCTGAGGCACTCTAGCAACTTGGTCAGACCTAAGGGGGAGGTCTAAGGGGGAGGTCGTTGGAACCTCCAATAATAGCCTGTAGGTGGGAAGCACAGGCTAATTGCGTGGGCCTGGTAACCGGTCTCTGGAGTTGGGGTGGAGGGCAGTCTTGGGGACAGAAACCTTACCCTGGGGAATCTGGTGCTGCCTCCAGGCAGATGTCATCAGAGTTGAGAGTTCTCAGAAACCCTGCTGGTGTTCGAGAATTGCCTGGTGTTGTATGCATTGGAAACAGGCCCGGTATCCTGAAGGGAGTTCCACTGCTGTGTATGAAAAAGAACGCTGGGTCATACCGTACCGCTATGAATATTTTTAGGCACCTCCACACTGTTTTCCACAGTAGCTGAACCAATTTATATGGTCACCAAAAAAGCACGAGGGTTCCCTCCCTTTTCTCCACATCCTCATCAACGTTTGTTATTTCTTGTTTTTTGGTACAAGCCGTTCTGACTGGTGTGAGGTGATAGTTTGTTGTCAGGTTTTTTTTTTGTTATCATTAATCTACAATTACATGAACAACATTATGGTGACTAGATTCCCCCCTATTTCAAGTCGCCACCCCATACCTGATTACATACCATCAGCGTACTCAGATGCTATAGAATCACAACTTGTCTTCTCTGTGTTGTAATGCCTTCCCTATGCGCCAACACCCCTCCCCACACAGACGTTATGTATGGTAATCGTAAGGTCCCCTTTCTTTTTCCCCACCGTTATCCCTCCCTTCCCACCCATCCTCCCCAGTCCCTTTCCCTTTGGTAACTGTTAGTCCATTCTTGGGTTCTGTGATTCTGCTGCTGTTTTGTTCCTTCAGTTTCTCTTTGTTCTTATACTCCACATGTGAGTGAAGTCACTTGGTACTTGTCTTTCCCCACCTGGCTTCTTTCACTGAGCCTAGTCATAATACCCTCTAGCTCCATCCGTGTTGTTGCCAGCGGTAGGATTTGTTTCCTTCTTATGGCTGAGTGATACTCCATTGTGTATAATGTGTACCACGTCTTCTTTATCCATTCACCTGCTGATGGACACTTAGGTTGCTTCCATTTCTCGGCTCTTGTAAATAGCGCTGCGATAAGCATAGGGGCGCATCTGTCTTTTTCAAACTGGGCTGCTGCACTCTTAGGGTAAATTCCTAGAAGTGGAATTCCCGGGTCAAGTGGTATTTCTATTTTGAGCTTCCTGAGGAACCTCCATACTGCTTTCCACAATGGTTGAGCTGAGATGTCCATTCCCACCAGCAGTGTCGGAGGGTTCCCCTCTCTCCACATCCTCGCCACCGTCTGTTGTTGTGTGTCTTCCCGATGGTGGCCATCCTGACTGGTGTGAGGTGATACCTCATGGTGGTTTTAATTTGCATTTCTCTGAGGATTGGCGGTGTGGAGGATCTTTTCATGTGCCTGTTGGCCACCTGAATTTCTTCTTTGGAGAAGTGTCTGTTCAGATCCTCTGCCCATGTTTTAATTGGATTATTTGCTTTTTCTGTGTGGAGGTGCGTGGGCACTTCATACGTATTTTAGATGTCATCAACCCCTTATCGGATATGCCATCTATGAATCTGTCCTCCCATACTGTCGGATGTCTGTGTTCTACTGATGGTTTTTAAACAGAATCTTATACCCCCTGCCATCTCATTCCAACTCTGAGTCAATTTTTTTTTTTTTCCCTCAGAACACCAACCCGCCCAGAAAACTGGAACGAAGAGGAGAAGATGTGATAGAGGAACATCGAGCCTAAACTGAGAGGTGAGATGGTGGAGACTGGTAGTAAGTATCTTTCCATGTGCTGCTTTCAAGGTTCACGGGGAAAAAAGGTTGCCACGGAGGTAAAGCCCGGGATGTGGACGTCACCTGGTATCGGTGGAGCCACCTAGCCACTAGCCATTCATGGGAAGGCTAGCGTGCGGCACTGTTATTTCCTGCGGAGTTACACGTGCGGCGTCCCCCCGTTGCAGTTCGGTCAGGCCCCGTGTGGGACTGCCCTGGCACTGGCCGGGGTGGATCTGAGAGCTGTGCCCGTTCCTGCTGGGCTGCCCCAGCATCCCTCTCAGAACAAGGCCTCCAAAGTGCTCCTGGGAGAGAGACAGAGAGAGAGAGAGACAGAGACAGAGACAGAGAATTATGCCCAAGAGACAGGGGCAACTTTTTGCTGGAGCTCCATGAGCATGTTTCTGATTTTTATGTGGGGATCCCTCTCACAAAGATGGATCGAGTCCAGTTACCAGGTTCCTTTGGCTTTGACGTTTCGTATTTGTAGGTGGCGCCCTGTACAGCGCCCAGAAGCTTTTCCCTCTGGAGCTGCTCAGCCCTTGGGGTGATGGCAGGCAGGGGTCACGGGGGCGGCGCTGGTGCCCGCGGGAGGGAAGAGGTCTTTCCCGCTTCCCGGCCGCAGTGCCTGTGTCCACCGCCAGGGCCAGTTTGCGGAGCACGCGGGGAGAAGCCTCTGTGCTTTGCACCCGTGGCTGCCGTAGGTGGGGCCGTCCTGTCGCTGGCCTGGCGCGATGGAGGGGAGCAGCCGGTTTGCGAGCCGGTGCTGGCGGGGGAGGAAGGTGCAGCAGGCCGCCGTGTTGTGTTATCAGTCACATCACGGTGGGGGGCCTTGGAGCTGCGTAGGCAGCCAGGGTGCGTGGAGCGCCCGGAGCTCCTAAAAGTTCCCCCACCTGCTGGGCAGAGTGCACCCGGACAGGTTTGCGCACCTGTGCTTTCTCCCGAGCGGCGAGCTCTGTGCAACCCTTGCCCCTTTAGCAGCTCTCTCGCTGTTAGGAAGTCTCTCAGACTGCCCGCCTTTCTTTCATCCCACAGCAGCCGGATGTGGATCCCTGTGTTGCGCGAGTGGCAGGAACCTCAAGTCTCTCCAAGTGCTCCGCCTGTCTTTGCTTTCCAACCCCACCGGTCCTCCAGAGCATCATGTGAGGTAGGTCCGTGCTCCCGGAGCAGATCTCCAGGGCTGGGTGTCAAGCAGTCCTAGGCCTCCACCCGCCTCCCCGTTTCCGTTTCTCTTCCTCCCTCCGGTGAGCTCGGGTGCGGGAAGGGCCTGCCGGGTCCCTCCGGATCACGGCTTTGGTACGTCACCCTTCACCTTGAGGTGACGGCCTGCCGCGGCAGCCTCCTCTCCTGCTTCTCTTCCAGGATCTGGTGTAGTTGTGATATTTCCACATTGTATGTACGTATGCATGTATGTGGTTTTCGGAGGAGGTTTCTGCCTCCCCTCTCACACTGCCTGCCGTCTTTAATCCCACCAAGCCATCTTTAATTTTTTTTTTTTCTTTTTCAGTTTCAGTTTCACTTGGATAGGGTACCTTTTCCCACCCCTTCAACTTGTAGTTTGTCTGTGTGCTCGGATCTCAAGTGAGCCTCCAGTAAGGGAGCACGTAGGCGGTCTTGAGTTTTCATCCATTCATTCAACCCTGTGTCTTTTGTTTGGAGCATTTAAAGTCTTTCCCTTTACTGTGATAATTGATAGCTGTGTCCTTATGGCACTTCTTCAAGTTGATTTCTGTCTCCTTTTCGCTTGTAGTTCTTCTCTGTGCTTTCATCGTTGCTCTCCTGGTTATGAGCGATAGCTTTGTTGAGTATTATGCTTTCTTACCTGTCTGTCTGTCTGTCTGTCTGTCTGTCTATCTGTCTATCTTATCTATCTGATCTCTCTACTCTCATCTATCTACTGTCATCTCTGTGTCTATCTATCCAAACTATCTAATCTACCACCTATCTGTCTGTCATCTGTCATCTATATGTATCTATATCAATGTGGCTATCTAACCTGTATGTATCTATATCATCTATCTAGTCTGTCATCTTTATCAATCTATCTACCTGTCATCTATCTATGTGTATCTATAGGTGTCTGTCTAATCTGTCCACCTGATCTATCATGTATCATCTATCTAATCTGTCTGTCTGCCTAGTCTGTCTAATCTCTCTGTATGTATCTATATGGTCTATGTAACCTATCATTCTATCTCATCTGTCAGTCTGATCTAATCTATCCATCTATCTAATGTATCTGTCTATCTATCTATGTGTTTGTTCATTTTGTCCATTTTTGTCAACGTACCGTCACTAGGCGCGCAGTCATTCCTCTGTCTCCTTCTCAGTCTTGATTCCTTGTGTTTGTTTCTGTGAGTTAGCTGTGTCTTTGGGTCTTGAGAGGAGTGGCCGTGGGTTGGAACACCTGGGTAGGTGGCCCGAGTCCGCTGGGTGTAGATGGCCGGCTGGACTCTCTAACCAGTGCGGGCTGGGGCCCTCCGGGTGCTCTGCCCTGGCGCTGGCCCTGCCGGGGCGGCTGCGTGAGCTGCGGGGCAGATCCGAGGCCCCACACAGGGAGCACCCCGGCCGGCCTGCTGGGGCCGAGGCAGGTGCACGCCCAGTAGTAGGTCTTTGTGCCTGCGTGCCGATGTCACCTCGATGGCCCTGCTTGGCCGCCCATCTCCAGAGAGCATGTGTAGTCGCAGGTTCAGTGAGCCGCCTTCTTGGGGACACGCGGGGCTGGTGTGGGCTAGTGGCCCGTGGGCTTGCTGAGGTGGCAGGCCAGCTAGCTCGCGGGGAAACTGCTCCCCTCTGTTGTCAAGGTGGAGGTGGAGTTTCAGTGCATTTAGGCATTTAGATGTGAGTGAGGTCTATCTGAAATGGAATAGTAGCATTTAGAGCTGTGTTTTCTGTTGGTGTGGAAAGGGTGCTGAGCATAAAGAGTTGGGTGGCGGTGGCAGGAATTCGAGGAATGTTGATGTCCTTGCATTTATTTATGTTCTGTCAAGGGAAGTGATTCTGAAGTAACCTTTTACTCATGTATGAAGGTGGTGCGTAAGGGTCACCCCACGTCAGTCGTGGTGAGATGAAGTGAGGTGATAGAATTAAAGCCTGTACCCCTTGGCCTTATACGTAGGAGACGCACCGTGGGTGCTCTTTGCTGCTCTCCTGTCCTGGCTTATTGCCTTAACTAACGTGATGGTTCAGAGTGGTCCCAGCGAGATTTCCAGCAAAATCTTTCTACAATTGCATAGAAACACTTGGTATATCCATATCCCCAGAGGCTAGTGGAAAAGTTTACTCTTTCTGGTCACTGTTTGCAGGTTGTTCGCTCTATCGCGCATTTCTTTGTTACTTTTAGACCGATAGGGGCAGTGGTACACGCACACGCACACGCGCGCGCGCGCGCACACACACACACACACACACACACACACACAGAATTAAACATGTTTAAGAACCAAAACGAAAAGAGTGGTTTTCTGTGTCACAGCAGGGATTCCCTAGCCTGCGGCGAGCTCAGAGCAGTGGCAGAGAAGAGGGAAGGGGCCTCGTTAGCCAACCCGGTCTCCCTCCTCTGGACTTGCCTCCCCCTGGGCTGTCATCCCTTAAACGCTCAGCACGCAGGCCTCGCGTGGAGCACGCACAGTCATAAAACGCGGCTACTTCCACATCCCAGTCACTGGGGCGTGGGGCATGTTACATTGTTCGGTGTGGCTCAAAGCGTTATCACTCGTGTATGTGAGTTCTTCCTCGGTAACAGAGTGAAAGAGTAAAGACAGCCAGAGGCATATTAGCAAGAACAGGGTTTAGTGGGAAAATATAATACACCCACACAGATCTGGGAAAGACTTTCTTTAATGGATAGCAGGGAGGATAGGAAGCCCCAAAAAAAGGACATGGGCCTTGTACGGGGCTGGGGGAGACCGGTAGACGGCCGCAAGGGTGGCGGCGTGTCCAGCGCGTCACCGTCGTCGGGGGTAGGGCTGAGCCCGGCGGTTGTGCCACGTGTGGCATCGGGCCGGTGGGGACCGGAAGATGGCCCGCAGGGGCGACGTGGTGTCCATAGGCGCACCGGCCGTGTCAGAGTCCGGCCCCAGGGCGGCGGCGGCGGCCCACGGCGGCGGCGTGGTGTCCATAGGCTCGCCGGCCGTGTCAGAGTCCGGCCCCAGGGCGGCGGCGGCGGCCCACGGCGGCGGCGTGGTGTCCATAGGCTCGCCGGCCGTGTCAGAGTCCGGCCCCAGGGCGGCGGCCCACGGCGGCGGCGTGGTGTCCATAGGCTCGCCGGCCGTGTCAGAGTCCGGCCCCAGGGCGGCGGCGGCGGCCCACGGCGGCGGCGTGGTGTCCATAGGCTCGCCGGCCGTGTCAGAGTCCGGCCCCAGGGCGGCGGCGGCGGCCCACGGCGGCGGCGTGGTGTCCATAGGCTCGCCGGCCGTGTCAGAGTCCGGCCCCAGGGCGGCGGCGGCGGCCCACGGCGGCGGCGTGGTGTCCATAGGCTCGCCGGCCGTGTCAGAGTCCGGCCCCAGGGCGGCGGCGGCGGCCCACGGCGGCGGCGTGGTGTCCATAGGCTCGCCGGCCGTGTCAGAGTCCGGCCCCAGGGCGGCGGTGGTGGCCCACGGCGGCGGCGTGGTGTCCATAGGCTCGCCGGCCGTGCCAGAGTCCGGCCCCAGGGCGGCGGCGGCCCACGGCGGCGGCGTGGTGTCCATAGGCTCGCCGGCCGCGTCAGAGTCCGGCCCCAGGGCGGCGGCGGCCCACGGCGGCGGCTTGGTGTACATAGGCTCGCCATCCGTGTCAGTGTCTGGCCGCAGACCGGTGGCCCACGGGGGCGGCCTGGTGTTCAGAGGCTCGCCCTCCGCGTCAGAGTCCGGCCCCAGCGGCGTGGTGTCCATAGGTCCTTCGTTTGAGGCAGGCATGAGAATAGGGTACGAAGCTAGGGAGAGCTTCCAACTCCTCCTCAGGCCGAGCGCGCACGGAGCTGCCCAGCTAGGGTAGCCTCTGATAGGTCAGCCAGAGGACGCATCACAGAGCAGCCGCCCGGGCAACCGTGATGTCACCCAAGGGGGAGGGGAGCCCCCACTGCCGTGAGCACACCAGCCCCACCCAGAGGAGACCCTGGCCTAGTGTCACAGGGTGTGGCCCCCACGCCAACCCCAGTAGTGTCCCCAGCTTCCCCCCCACCCCCCGGGACTGCCCGCCGAGGGCCGTGCAGGTGTCAGGGCCAGCCAGACCACCATGCAGACCGTTCAGGGCCGCAGTGCTCGCGTCTGTCAGAGCTACGCCCGCCCGGGTGTCGCCTCTGCACGCGCTCGGGACCCGGGGTGCGGCGGCCAGTGCTGTGCCCCCGTGGTCCCTGAGGCCGGGGCTGCCGGGGCGCCGCCCGCCCTCGCCCCGGGCCTTCCCATCTTCTCTGGGAGGCCTGGAGCCAGACATGCTTCCTCCGCCATGGCCAGCCAGGCGGGTGACAGATTCCGAGGAGGGGACCGTCCGCGTGACTTCCCTTTCTAGCTAGCGGGCAGGTTCTTTCTTCGCTTCCCGGAAAGCCTAGGTCAGGGACCACCAGGTTTCAGCATAGCAACATTCCACGTTCTGACTGAGCCTGGCAGCCCAGATTTTTCTCTTTGGTCTCGTTTTGGGGCCTGTGTCTGGTATACGAGTAACACAACACAGTAAACTGGGAAACACTTTTTATTTTCTTACTGTCATTTTCTTATGTTTATTCATTTTGTTATCCTTAATCTACAGTTACATGAAGAACATTATGTTTTCTCGACTCCCCCCTTCACCAAGTCCCCCCCCACAAACCCCGTGACAGTCACTGTCCATCAGTGTAGTAGGATGCTGTAGAATCACTACTCGTCTGCTCTGTGTCGCACAGTCCTCCCTATGCGCGCCCCCCCCACCCCGCCCCACATTATACATGCTAATAATCGTAAGGCCTCCTTTCTTTTTCCCCACCGTTATCCCTCCCTTCCCACCCATCCTCCCCAGTCCCTTTCCATTTGGTAACTGTTAGTCCATTCTTAGGTTCTGTGATTCTGCTGCTGTTTTGTTCCTTCAGTTTCTCTTTGTTCTTATACTCCACATATGAGTGAAATCCCTTGGTACTTGTCTTTCTCCACCTGGCTTATTTCACTGAGCCTAGTCATAATACCCTCTAGCTCCATCCGTGTTGTTGCCAACGGTAGGATTTGTTTTCTTCTTATGGCTGAGTGATACTCCATTGTGTATAATGTGTACCACGTCTTCTTTATCCATTCACCTGCTGATGGACACTTAGGTTGCTTCCATTTCTCGGCTCTTGTAAATAGCGCTGCGATAAGCATAGGGGCGCATCTGTCTTTTTCAAACTGGGCTGCTGCACTCTTAG
Organism: Manis pentadactyla; assembly: GCF_030020395.1. Classification (NCBI taxonomy): domain Eukaryota; kingdom Metazoa; phylum Chordata; class Mammalia; order Pholidota; family Manidae; genus Manis; species Manis pentadactyla. Next base: position 82,822,894 of record NC_080030.1, read on the forward strand.
GGTAAATTCCTAGAAGTGGAATTCCCGGGTCAAGTGGTATTTCTATTTTGAGCTTCCTGAGGAACCTCCATACTGCTTTCCACAATGGTTGAGCTGAGATGTCCATTCCCACCAGCAGTGTCGGAGGGTTCCCCTCTCTCCACATCCTCGCCACCGTCTGTTGTTGTGTGTCTTCCCGATGGTGGCCATCCTGACTGGTGTGAGGTGATATCTCATGGTGGTTTTAATTTGCATTTCTCTGAGGATTGGCGGTGTGGAGGATCTTTTCATGTGCCTGCTGGCCACCTCAATTTCTTCTTTGGAGAAGTGTCTGTTCAGATCCTCTGCCCATTTTTTAATGGGATTATTTGCTTTTCTTGTCTGTTGAGGTGCGTGAGCTCTTTATGTATTTTGGATGTCAACCCTTTATCGGATCTGTCATTGATGAATATATTCTCGCATATACTTTAGGGTACCTTTTTGTTCCATTGAGGGTGTCCTTTGCTGTACAGAAGCTTTTCAGCTTGATGTAGTCCCACCAGTTCATTTTTGCTCTTGCTTCCCTTGCCCGGGGAGGTTATGTTCTTGAAGAAGTCGCTCATGTTTATGTCCAGGAGATTTGTGCCTATATGTTTTTTTTCTGAGAGTTTTATGGTTTCATGACTCACATTCAGGTCTTGGATCCATTTCGAATTTACTCTTCTGTATGGGGTTAGACAGCGATCCAGTTTCATTCTCTTACGTGTAGCTGTCCAGTTTTGCCAGCACCGTCTGTTGAAGAGAGTGTCATTTCCCCATTGTATGTCCCCGGCTCCCTCATCATATATTAATTGACCACATATGTTTGGGTTAATGTCTGGAGTCTCTTATTCTGTTCCACCCGTCTGTGGCTCTGTTCTAGTGCCAGGAGCAAACTGTCTTGATCAAGACTGTGGCTTTGTAGTAGAGCTTGATGTTGGGGAGCGAGATACCGCACCCACACACACACACACACACACACAGACCACACACAGACACACACACACACACACACACACACACCACACACAGACCACACACACACACACACACACACACCACACACACACACACACACACCACAAACACACACACACACACCACACACACAGACCACACACACACACACACACCACACACACACCACACACACACACACACACACACACACCACACACACACACCACACACACACACACACACCACACACACACACACACACACACACCACAAACACACACACACCACACACACAGACCACACACACACACACACCACACACACACACACCACACACACACACACACACACACCACACACACACACACACCACACACACACACACACACACACACACACACAGACACACAGAGACATGCTTTCTTCCTCCTTCTCAGGATTGCTTTGGCTATTCGGGATCTTTGGCGTTTCCATATGAATTTTTGACCTATTTGTTCCAGTACGTGGAAGAATGCTGTTGGTGATTTGATAGGGACTGCACCCGATCTGTAGATTGCTTTGGGCAGGATGGCCATTCTGACGATATTTATTCTTCCTAGCCAAGTGCGTGGGATGAGTTTCCATTTGTTAGCGTCCTCTTTAATTTCTCTTAAGAGTGTCTTATAGTTTTCAGGGTATAGGTCTTTCGCTTCCTTGGTTAGGTTTATTCCTAGGTATTTTATTCTTTTTGATGCAGTTGCGAATGGAATTGTTTTCCTGATTTCCCTCTCCTTTGGTTCACTGTTAGTGTACAGGAAAGCCTCAGATTTCTGTGTGTTGATTTTGTGTCCCGCAGCTCTGCTGTATTCCGGTTATCAGTTGTAGCAGTTTTGGAGTGGATTCTTCAGGGTTTCCTTACGTACAGTATCGTGTCATCTGCAGATGGTGACCGCCTAGCTGCTTCTTTACCAGTCTGGATTCCTTGTATTTCTTTGTCTGTTCTAATTGCCGTGGCTGGGACCCCCGGGACTGTGTTGAATAACGGTGGGGAGAGTGGGCACCCCTGTCTCGTTCCCCATCTCAGAGGAACGGCTTTCAGCCTCTCGCTGTTGAGTATGACGTTGGCTGTGGGTTTTGTCATATACGGCCTTTATTAGGTTGAGGTGCTCGCCCTGTATACCCTCTTGGTTGAGAGTTTTTATCGTGAGTGGATGTTGCATTTTGTCGGATGCTTTTTCAGCATCTGTGGAGACGATCGTGTGGTTTTTGTCTTTCTTTCTGTTTATGTGGTGGATGGTGTGGATGGATTTTCGAATGCTGTCACCATCCTTGCATCCCTGGGATGAATCCCACTTGATCAGGGTGTTTGATCCCCTTGATGTATTTTTGAATTTGGTTTTGCTAATATTTTGTTCATTTCCTAGGTATTCTTGCTCCTCATCCGCAGTTCCTGAAAATCCTTCTGAGCCACAACTGTCCAATGGGTGTCTCGTTAGGTTAATGCAGAGGCTTTGGGGCCCTAGCCCAGGGTAGAGGCTGGTCGCCAGGGGCTCCAGGCTTGTGGTTAGCGGGTGGGAACTTGCAGCCCCCAGCCCCCAGGGAAGGAAGAGGAAAGGGATGAGGGCTGGAGGTTGAATCAGCAATGGCCAGCGATTTAGTCAGCCATGACTCTGCAGTGAAGCCCTCCCAGAACCCTATGAGAAGAGCACAGCTCTCTCTCTCTCTCTCATCTCCTGCTTCTCTGTCAGAGCTTCCATGCTTGGGGAACCAGGTCGCCTGCACATGCCACCATGCCATTCCCCAAGTCCCGGGAGGACAGAAGCTCCTTTACTTGGGACCTTGCCGTGTGTGCGCGTGCGTGTGCGTGTGAAGCGCGCGCGTGCGCTGCTGTGTCCTTTATGATAGTCTTTGTTAAACTGGTAAACGTGTTTTCCTGAGCTGCTGAGGCACCCTAGCAACTTGGGCAGTACTTACTAAGGGGGAGGTCGTTGGAACTTCCAATCCTAGCCTGTATGTAGGTGGGAAGCACAAGCTAATTGCATGGGCCTGGCAACCGGGCTCTGGAGTTGGGGGTGGAGGGCAGTCTTGAGGATAGAAACCTTACCCTGGGGAATCTTGTGCTGCGTCCAGGCAGATATCCTCAGAGTTGAGTTCTCAGAAACCCTGCTGGTGTTGGAGAATTGCTTGGTGTTGTATGCATTGGGAACAGGTCCGGTATCCTGAAGGGAGTTCCACTGCTGTGTATGAAAAAGAACGCTGGGTCATGTGGTACCGCTATGGATATTTTTAGGAACCTCCACACTGTTTCCCATAGTAGCTGCACCAATTTACATGGTCACCAACAGTGCACGAGGGTTCCCTTTGTCCACTTCCTCATCAACGCTTGTTATTTCTTGTTTTGCTTTTTTTTGTTTTTTTTTTCTCTTCTTTTGGTACTAGCCATTCTGACTGGTGTGAGGTGATAGCTCGTTGTGATTTTTGCGTGTGTGTGACCGTTAATGTACAATTACATGAGCAACATGGTTACTGGACTCCCCCTCCCACTATCTTATCAAGTCCCCCCCACCCCTTACCCCATTACAGTCACTGTCCTTCGGCGTCGTAAGACGCTGTAGAATCCCTACCTGTCTTCTCTGTGTTATGCTGCCTTCCCCGGGCCCCGGCACCCCCGCCGCCCCACCCCCTACGTTATGTGTGCGAGCCGTAATGCCCCTTTTCCCCACTTATCCCTCCCTCCCCACCCATCCTCCCCAGTCCCTTTCCCTTTGGTAACTGTTAGTCCACTCTTGGGTTCTGTGAGTCTGCTGCCGTTTTGCTCCTTTAGTTTCTGCTTTGTTCTTTTACCCCACAGATGAGTGAAGTCATCTGATGCTTGTCTTTCTCCATCCTGCTCATTTCACTGAGCATAATACCCTCTAGCTCCATCCGTGTTGTCGCAAACGGTAGGATTTCTTTTCTTCTTACGGCTGAATAATATTCCATCTTGCATATGTACCACCTCTTCTTTATCCATCCGCCTACTGACGGACACTCACGTTGCTTCCATTTCTTGGCTATTGTGCGTAGTGCTGTGATAGACATAGGGGTGCGTGTGTCTTTTTCAAACTAGGCTCCTGCATTCTTAGGGTACATTGCTGGGAGTGGAATTCCTGGGTCAAATGGTATTTGTACTTTTCTGTTTTTTGAGGAACCTCCATACTGCTTTCCACAATGGTTGAGCTGAGATGTGCATTCCCACCAGCAGTGTCGGAGGGTTCCCCTCTCTCCACATCCTCGCCACCGTCTGTTGTTGTGTGTCTTCCCGATGGTGGCCATCCTGACTGGTGTGAGGTGATATCTCATGGTGGTTTTAATTTGCATTTCTCTGAGGATTGGCGGTGTGGAGGATCTTTTCATGTGCCTGCTGGCCACCTCAATTTCTTCTTTGGAGAAGTGTCTGTTCAGATCCTCTGCCCATTTTTTAATGGGATTATTTGCTTTTCTTGTCTGTTGAGGTGCGTGAGCTCAACCCTTTATCGGATCTGTCATTGATGAATATATTCTCGCATATACTTTAGGGTACCTTTTTGTTCTATTGAGGGTGTCCTTTGCTGTACAGAAGCTTTTCAGCTTGATGTAGTCCCACCAGTTCATTTTTGCTCTTGTTTCCCTTGCCCGGGGAGGTTATGTTCTTGAAGAAGTCGCTCATGTTTATGTCCAGGAGATTTGTGCCTATATGTTTTTTTTCTGAGAGTTTTATGGTTTCATGACTCACATTCAGGTCTTGGATCCATTTCGAATTTACTCTTCTGTATGGGGTTAGACAGCGATCCAGTTTCATTCTCTTACGTGTAGCTGTCCAGTTTTGCCAGCACCGTCTGTTGAAGAGAGTGTCATTTCCCCATTGTATGTCCCCGGCTCCCTCATCATATATTAATTGACCACATATGTTTGGGTTAATGTCTGGAGTCTCTTATTCTGTTCCACCCGTCTGTGGCTCTGTTCTAGTGCCAGGAGCAAACTGTCTTGATCAAGACTGTGGCTTTGTAGTAGAGCTTGATGTTGGGGAGCGAGATACCGCACCCACACACACACACACACACACAGACCACACACAGACACACACACACACACACACACACACACACACACACCACACACACACACACCACACACACACACACACCACACACACAGACCACACACACACACACACACACCACACACACACACACACACACACACACCACACACACACACACACACCACACACACAGACCACACACACACACACACACCACACACACACACACACACACACACCACACACACACACACACACCCCACACACACAGACCACACACACACACACACACACACACACACACACACCACACACACACACCACACACACAGACCACACACACACACCACACACACACACACACACACACACACACACCACACACACACACACACACACACACACACCACACACACACACACACCACACACACCACACACACACACACACCACACACACACACACACACACACACACAGAGACATGCTTTCTTCCTCCTTCTCAGGATTGCTTTGGCTATTCGGGATCTTTACACACACACACACACAGAGAGACATGCTTTCTTCCTCCTTCTCAGGATTGCTTTGGCTATTCGGGATCTTTGGCGTTTCCATATGAATTTTTGACCTATTTGTTCCAGTACGTGGAAGAATGCTGTTGGTGATTTGATAGGGACTGCACCCGATCTGTAGATTGCTTTGGGCAGGATGGCCATTCTGACGATATTTATTCTTCCTAGCCAAGAGCGTGGGATGAGTTTCCATTTGTTAGCGTCCTCTTTAATTTCTCTTAAGAGTGTCTTATAGTTTTCAGGGTATAGGTCTTTCGCTTCCTTGGTTAGGTTTATTCCTAGGTATTTTATTCTTTTTGATGCAGTTGTGAATGGAATTGTTTTCCTGATTTCCCTCTCCTTTGGTTCACTGTTAGTGTACAGGAAAGCCTCAGATTTCTGTGTGTTGATTTTGTGTCCCGCAGCTCTGCTGTATTCCGGTTATCAGTTGTAGCAGTTTTGGAGTGGTTTCTTCAGGGTTTCCTTACGTACAGTATCGTGTCATCTGCAGATGGTGACCGCCTAGCTGCTTCTTTACCAGTCTGGATTCCTTGTATTTCTTTGTCTGTTCTAATTGCCGTGGCTGGGACCCCCGGGACTGTGTTGAATAACGGTGGGGAGAGTGGGCACCCCTGTCTCGTTCCCCATCTCAGAGGAACGGCTTTCAGCCTCTCGCTGTTGAGTATGACGTTGGCTGTGGGTTTTATCATATACGGCCTTTATTAGGTTGAGGTGCTCGCCCTGTATACCCACTTGGTTGAGAGTTTTTATCGTGAGTGGATGTTGCGTTTTGTCGGATGCTTTTTCAGCATCTGTGGAGACGATCGTGTGGTTTTTGTCTTTCTTTCTGTTTATGTGGTGGATGGTGTGGATGGATTTTCGAATGCTGTCACCATCCTTGCATCCCTGGGATGAATCCCACTTGATCAGGGTGTTTGATCCCCTTGATGTATTTTTGAATTTGGTTTTGCTAATATTTTGTTCATTTCCTAGGTATTCTTGCTCCTCATCCGCAGTTCCTGAAAATCCTTCTGAGCCACAACTGTCCAATGGGTGTCTCGTTAGGTTAACGCAGAGGCTTTGGGGCCCTAGCCCAGGGTAGAGGCTGGTCGCCAGGGGCACCAGGCTTGTGGTTAGCGGGTGGGAGCTTTCAGCCCTCAGCCCCCAGGGAAGGAAGAGGAAAGGGATGAGGGCTGGAGGTTGAATCAGCAATGGGCAGCGATTTAGTCAGTCATGACTCTGCAGTGAAGTCCTCACAGAACCCCATGAGAAGAGCACAGCTCTCTCTCAACTTCAGCTTCTCTATCAGAGCTTCCATGCTTGGGAAACCAGGTCGCCTGCACAGGCCACCATGCCAGAACCCAAGCACCTGGAGGATAGAAGCTGCTTTATTTGGGACCTTGCCGTATGTGTGTGTTCATCTGGCTCTTGTGTGCCTTGTGATATGTACTCTTATTTGAACTGGTAAACGTGTTCCCTGAGCTTCTGAGGCACTCTAGCAACTTGGTCAGACCTAAGGGGGAGGTCGTTGGAACCTCCAATAATAGCCTGTAGGTGGGAAGCACAGGCTAATTGCGTGGGCCTGGTAACCGGTCTCTGGAGTTGGGGTGGAGGGCAGTCTTGGGGACAGAAACCTTACCCTGGGGAATCTGGTGCTGCCTCCAGGCAGATGTCATCAGAGTTGAGAGTTCTCAGAAACCCTGCTGGTGTTCGAGAATTGCCTGGTGTTGTATGCATTGGAAACAGGCCCGGTATCCTGAAGGGAGTTCCACTGCTGTGTATGAAAAAGAACGCTGGGTCATACCGTACCGCTATGAATATTTTTAGGCACCTCCACACTGTTTTCCACAGTAGCTGAACCAATTTATATGGTCACCAAAAAAGCACGAGGGTTCCCTCCCTTTTCTCCACATCCTCATCAACGTTTGTTATTTCTTGTTTTTTGGTACAAGCCGTTCTGACTGGTGTGAGGTGATAGTTTGTTGTCAGGTTTTTTTTTTGTTATCATTAATCTACAATTACATGAACAACATTATGGTGACTAGATTCCCCCCTATTTCAAGTCGCCACCCCATACCTGATTACATACCATCAGCGTACTCAGATGCTATAGAATCACAACTTGTCTTCTCTGTGTTGTAATGCCTTCCCTATGCGCCAACACCCCTCCCCACACAGACGTTATGTATGGTAATCGTAAGGTCCCCTTTCTTTTTCCCCACCGTTATCCCTCCCTTCCCACCCATCCTCCCCAGTCCCTTTCCCTTTGGTAACTGTTAGTCCATTCTTGGGTTCTGTGATTCTGCTGCTGTTTTGTTCCTTCAGTTTCTCTTTGTTCTTATACTCCACATGTGAGTGAAGTCACTTGGTACTTGTCTTTCCCCACCTGGCTTCTTTCACTGAGCCTAGTCATAATACCCTCTAGCTCCATCCGTGTTGTTGCCAGCGGTAGGATTTGTTTCCTTCTTATGGCTGAGTGATACTCCATTGTGTATAATGTGTACCACGTCTTCTTTATCCATTCACCTGCTGATGGACACTTAGGTTGCTTCCATTTCTCGGCTCTTGTAAATAGCGCTGCGATAAGCATAGGGGCGCATCTGTCTTTTTCAAACTGGGCTGCTGCACTCTTAGGGTAAATTCCTAGAAGTGGAATTCCCGGGTCAAGTGGTATTTCTATTTTGAGCTTCCTGAGGAACCTCCATACTGCTTTCCACAATGGTTGAGCTGAGATGTCCATTCCCACCAGCAGTGTCGGAGGGTTCCCCTCTCTCCACATCCTCGCCACCGTCTGTTGTTGTGTGTCTTCCCGATGGTGGCCATCCTGACTGGTGTGAGGTGATACCTCATGGTGGTTTTAATTTGCATTTCTCTGAGGATTGGCGGTGTGGAGGATCTTTTCATGTGCCTGTTGGCCACCTGAATTTCTTCTTTGGAGAAGTGTCTGTTCAGATCCTCTGCCCATGTTTTAATTGGATTATTTGCTTTTTCTGTGTGGAGGTGCGTGGGCACTTCATACGTATTTTAGATGTCATCAACCCCTTATCGGATATGCCATCTATGAATCTGTCCTCCCATACTGTCGGATGTCTGTGTTCTACTGATGGTTTTTAAACAGAATCTTATACCCCCTGCCATCTCATTCCAACTCTGAGTCAATTTTTTTTTTTTTCCCTCAGAACACCAACCCGCCCAGAAAACTGGAACGAAGAGGAGAAGATGTGATAGAGGAACATCGAGCCTAAACTGAGAGGTGAGATGGTGGAGACTGGTAGTAAGTATCTTTCCATGTGCTGCTTTCAAGGTTCACGGGGAAAAAAGGTTGCCACGGAGGTAAAGCCCGGGATGTGGACGTCACCTGGTATCGGTGGAGCCACCTAGCCACTAGCCATTCATGGGAAGGCTAGCGTGCGGCACTGTTATTTCCTGCGGAGTTACACGTGCGGCGTCCCCCCGTTGCAGTTCGGTCAGGCCCCGTGTGGGACTGCCCTGGCACTGGCCGGGGTGGATCTGAGAGCTGTGCCCGTTCCTGCTGGGCTGCCCCAGCATCCCTCTCAGAACAAGGCCTCCAAAGTGCTCCTGGGAGAGAGACAGAGAGAGAGAGAGACAGAGACAGAGACAGAGAATTATGCCCAAGAGACAGGGGCAACTTTTTGCTGGAGCTCCATGAGCATGTTTCTGATTTTTATGTGGGGATCCCTCTCACAAAGATGGATCGAGTCCAGTTACCAGGTTCCTTTGGCTTTGACGTTTCGTATTTGTAGGTGGCGCCCTGTACAGCGCCCAGAAGCTTTTCCCTCTGGAGCTGCTCAGCCCTTGGGGTGATGGCAGGCAGGGGTCACGGGGGCGGCGCTGGTGCCCGCGGGAGGGAAGAGGTCTTTCCCGCTTCCCGGCCGCAGTGCCTGTGTCCACCGCCAGGGCCAGTTTGCGGAGCACGCGGGGAGAAGCCTCTGTGCTTTGCACCCGTGGCTGCCGTAGGTGGGGCCGTCCTGTCGCTGGCCTGGCGCGATGGAGGGGAGCAGCCGGTTTGCGAGCCGGTGCTGGCGGGGGAGGAAGGTGCAGCAGGCCGCCGTGTTGTGTTATCAGTCACATCACGGTGGGGGGCCTTGGAGCTGCGTAGGCAGCCAGGGTGCGTGGAGCGCCCGGAGCTCCTAAAAGTTCCCCCACCTGCTGGGCAGAGTGCACCCGGACAGGTTTGCGCACCTGTGCTTTCTCCCGAGCGGCGAGCTCTGTGCAACCCTTGCCCCTTTAGCAGCTCTCTCGCTGTTAGGAAGTCTCTCAGACTGCCCGCCTTTCTTTCATCCCACAGCAGCCGGATGTGGATCCCTGTGTTGCGCGAGTGGCAGGAACCTCAAGTCTCTCCAAGTGCTCCGCCTGTCTTTGCTTTCCAACCCCACCGGTCCTCCAGAGCATCATGTGAGGTAGGTCCGTGCTCCCGGAGCAGATCTCCAGGGCTGGGTGTCAAGCAGTCCTAGGCCTCCACCCGCCTCCCCGTTTCCGTTTCTCTTCCTCCCTCCGGTGAGCTCGGGTGCGGGAAGGGCCTGCCGGGTCCCTCCGGATCACGGCTTTGGTACGTCACCCTTCACCTTGAGGTGACGGCCTGCCGCGGCAGCCTCCTCTCCTGCTTCTCTTCCAGGATCTGGTGTAGTTGTGATATTTCCACATTGTATGTACGTATGCATGTATGTGGTTTTCGGAGGAGGTTTCTGCCTCCCCTCTCACACTGCCTGCCGTCTTTAATCCCACCAAGCCATCTTTAATTTTTTTTTTTTCTTTTTCAGTTTCAGTTTCACTTGGATAGGGTACCTTTTCCCACCCCTTCAACTTGTAGTTTGTCTGTGTGCTCGGATCTCAAGTGAGCCTCCAGTAAGGGAGCACGTAGGCGGTCTTGAGTTTTCATCCATTCATTCAACCCTGTGTCTTTTGTTTGGAGCATTTAAAGTCTTTCCCTTTACTGTGATAATTGATAGCTGTGTCCTTATGGCACTTCTTCAAGTTGATTTCTGTCTCCTTTTCGCTTGTAGTTCTTCTCTGTGCTTTCATCGTTGCTCTCCTGGTTATGAGCGATAGCTTTGTTGAGTATTATGCTTTCTTACCTGTCTGTCTGTCTGTCTGTCTGTCTGTCTATCTGTCTATCTTATCTATCTGATCTCTCTACTCTCATCTATCTACTGTCATCTCTGTGTCTATCTATCCAAACTATCTAATCTACCACCTATCTGTCTGTCATCTGTCATCTATATGTATCTATATCAATGTGGCTATCTAACCTGTATGTATCTATATCATCTATCTAGTCTGTCATCTTTATCAATCTATCTACCTGTCATCTATCTATGTGTATCTATAGGTGTCTGTCTAATCTGTCCACCTGATCTATCATGTATCATCTATCTAATCTGTCTGTCTGCCTAGTCTGTCTAATCTCTCTGTATGTATCTATATGGTCTATGTAACCTATCATTCTATCTCATCTGTCAGTCTGATCTAATCTATCCATCTATCTAATGTATCTGTCTATCTATCTATGTGTTTGTTCATTTTGTCCATTTTTGTCAACGTACCGTCACTAGGCGCGCAGTCATTCCTCTGTCTCCTTCTCAGTCTTGATTCCTTGTGTTTGTTTCTGTGAGTTAGCTGTGTCTTTGGGTCTTGAGAGGAGTGGCCGTGGGTTGGAACACCTGGGTAGGTGGCCCGAGTCCGCTGGGTGTAGATGGCCGGCTGGACTCTCTAACCAGTGCGGGCTGGGGCCCTCCGGGTGCTCTGCCCTGGCGCTGGCCCTGCCGGGGCGGCTGCGTGAGCTGCGGGGCAGATCCGAGGCCCCACACAGGGAGCACCCCGGCCGGCCTGCTGGGGCCGAGGCAGGTGCACGCCCAGTAGTAGGTCTTTGTGCCTGCGTGCCGATGTCACCTCGATGGCCCTGCTTGGCCGCCCATCTCCAGAGAGCATGTGTAGTCGCAGGTTCAGTGAGCCGCCTTCTTGGGGACACGCGGGGCTGGTGTGGGCTAGTGGCCCGTGGGCTTGCTGAGGTGGCAGGCCAGCTAGCTCGCGGGGAAACTGCTCCCCTCTGTTGTCAAGGTGGAGGTGGAGTTTCAGTGCATTTAGGCATTTAGATGTGAGTGAGGTCTATCTGAAATGGAATAGTAGCATTTAGAGCTGTGTTTTCTGTTGGTGTGGAAAGGGTGCTGAGCATAAAGAGTTGGGTGGCGGTGGCAGGAATTCGAGGAATGTTGATGTCCTTGCATTTATTTATGTTCTGTCAAGGGAAGTGATTCTGAAGTAACCTTTTACTCATGTATGAAGGTGGTGCGTAAGGGTCACCCCACGTCAGTCGTGGTGAGATGAAGTGAGGTGATAGAATTAAAGCCTGTACCCCTTGGCCTTATACGTAGGAGACGCACCGTGGGTGCTCTTTGCTGCTCTCCTGTCCTGGCTTATTGCCTTAACTAACGTGATGGTTCAGAGTGGTCCCAGCGAGATTTCCAGCAAAATCTTTCTACAATTGCATAGAAACACTTGGTATATCCATATCCCCAGAGGCTAGTGGAAAAGTTTACTCTTTCTGGTCACTGTTTGCAGGTTGTTCGCTCTATCGCGCATTTCTTTGTTACTTTTAGACCGATAGGGGCAGTGGTACACGCACACGCACACGCGCGCGCGCGCGCACACACACACACACACACACAGAATTAAACATGTTTAAGAACCAAAACGAAAAGAGTGGTTTTCTGTGTCACAGCAGGGATTCCCTAGCCTGCGGCGAGCTCAGAGCAGTGGCAGAGAAGAGGGAAGGGGCCTCGTTAGCCAACCCGGTCTCCCTCCTCTGGACTTGCCTCCCCCTGGGCTGTCATCCCTTAAACGCTCAGCACGCAGGCCTCGCGTGGAGCACGCACAGTCATAAAACGCGGCTACTTCCACATCCCAGTCACTGGGGCGTGGGGCATGTTACATTGTTCGGTGTGGCTCAAAGCGTTATCACTCGTGTATGTGAGTTCTTCCTCGGTAACAGAGTGAAAGAGTAAAGACAGCCAGAGGCATATTAGCAAGAACAGGGTTTAGTGGGAAAATATAATACACCCACACAGATCTGGGAAAGACTTTCTTTAATGGATAGCAGGGAGGATAGGAAGCCCCAAAAAAAGGACATGGGCCTTGTACGGGGCTGGGGGAGACCGGTAGACGGCCGCAAGGGTGGCGGCGTGTCCAGCGCGTCACCGTCGTCGGGGGTAGGGCTGAGCCCGGCGGTTGTGCCACGTGTGGCATCGGGCCGGTGGGGACCGGAAGATGGCCCGCAGGGGCGACGTGGTGTCCATAGGCGCACCGGCCGTGTCAGAGTCCGGCCCCAGGGCGGCGGCGGCGGCCCACGGCGGCGGCGTGGTGTCCATAGGCTCGCCGGCCGTGTCAGAGTCCGGCCCCAGGGCGGCGGCGGCGGCCCACGGCGGCGGCGTGGTGTCCATAGGCTCGCCGGCCGTGTCAGAGTCCGGCCCCAGGGCGGCGGCCCACGGCGGCGGCGTGGTGTCCATAGGCTCGCCGGCCGTGTCAGAGTCCGGCCCCAGGGCGGCGGCGGCGGCCCACGGCGGCGGCGTGGTGTCCATAGGCTCGCCGGCCGTGTCAGAGTCCGGCCCCAGGGCGGCGGCGGCGGCCCACGGCGGCGGCGTGGTGTCCATAGGCTCGCCGGCCGTGTCAGAGTCCGGCCCCAGGGCGGCGGCGGCGGCCCACGGCGGCGGCGTGGTGTCCATAGGCTCGCCGGCCGTGTCAGAGTCCGGCCCCAGGGCGGCGGCGGCGGCCCACGGCGGCGGCGTGGTGTCCATAGGCTCGCCGGCCGTGTCAGAGTCCGGCCCCAGGGCGGCGGTGGTGGCCCACGGCGGCGGCGTGGTGTCCATAGGCTCGCCGGCCGTGCCAGAGTCCGGCCCCAGGGCGGCGGCGGCCCACGGCGGCGGCGTGGTGTCCATAGGCTCGCCGGCCGCGTCAGAGTCCGGCCCCAGGGCGGCGGCGGCCCACGGCGGCGGCTTGGTGTACATAGGCTCGCCATCCGTGTCAGTGTCTGGCCGCAGACCGGTGGCCCACGGGGGCGGCCTGGTGTTCAGAGGCTCGCCCTCCGCGTCAGAGTCCGGCCCCAGCGGCGTGGTGTCCATAGGTCCTTCGTTTGAGGCAGGCATGAGAATAGGGTACGAAGCTAGGGAGAGCTTCCAACTCCTCCTCAGGCCGAGCGCGCACGGAGCTGCCCAGCTAGGGTAGCCTCTGATAGGTCAGCCAGAGGACGCATCACAGAGCAGCCGCCCGGGCAACCGTGATGTCACCCAAGGGGGAGGGGAGCCCCCACTGCCGTGAGCACACCAGCCCCACCCAGAGGAGACCCTGGCCTAGTGTCACAGGGTGTGGCCCCCACGCCAACCCCAGTAGTGTCCCCAGCTTCCCCCCCACCCCCCGGGACTGCCCGCCGAGGGCCGTGCAGGTGTCAGGGCCAGCCAGACCACCATGCAGACCGTTCAGGGCCGCAGTGCTCGCGTCTGTCAGAGCTACGCCCGCCCGGGTGTCGCCTCTGCACGCGCTCGGGACCCGGGGTGCGGCGGCCAGTGCTGTGCCCCCGTGGTCCCTGAGGCCGGGGCTGCCGGGGCGCCGCCCGCCCTCGCCCCGGGCCTTCCCATCTTCTCTGGGAGGCCTGGAGCCAGACATGCTTCCTCCGCCATGGCCAGCCAGGCGGGTGACAGATTCCGAGGAGGGGACCGTCCGCGTGACTTCCCTTTCTAGCTAGCGGGCAGGTTCTTTCTTCGCTTCCCGGAAAGCCTAGGTCAGGGACCACCAGGTTTCAGCATAGCAACATTCCACGTTCTGACTGAGCCTGGCAGCCCAGATTTTTCTCTTTGGTCTCGTTTTGGGGCCTGTGTCTGGTATACGAGTAACACAACACAGTAAACTGGGAAACACTTTTTATTTTCTTACTGTCATTTTCTTATGTTTATTCATTTTGTTATCCTTAATCTACAGTTACATGAAGAACATTATGTTTTCTCGACTCCCCCCTTCACCAAGTCCCCCCCCACAAACCCCGTGACAGTCACTGTCCATCAGTGTAGTAGGATGCTGTAGAATCACTACTCGTCTGCTCTGTGTCGCACAGTCCTCCCTATGCGCGCCCCCCCCACCCCGCCCCACATTATACATGCTAATAATCGTAAGGCCTCCTTTCTTTTTCCCCACCGTTATCCCTCCCTTCCCACCCATCCTCCCCAGTCCCTTTCCATTTGGTAACTGTTAGTCCATTCTTAGGTTCTGTGATTCTGCTGCTGTTTTGTTCCTTCAGTTTCTCTTTGTTCTTATACTCCACATATGAGTGAAATCCCTTGGTACTTGTCTTTCTCCACCTGGCTTATTTCACTGAGCCTAGTCATAATACCCTCTAGCTCCATCCGTGTTGTTGCCAACGGTAGGATTTGTTTTCTTCTTATGGCTGAGTGATACTCCATTGTGTATAATGTGTACCACGTCTTCTTTATCCATTCACCTGCTGATGGACACTTAGGTTGCTTCCATTTCTCGGCTCTTGTAAATAGCGCTGCGATAAGCATAGGGGCGCATCTGTCTTTTTCAAACTGGGCTGCTGCACTCTTAGGGTAAATTCCTAGAAGTGGAATTCCCGGGTCAAGTGGTATTTCTATTTTGAGCTTCCTGAGGAACCTCCATACTGCTTTCCACAATGGTTGAGCTGAGATGTCCATTCCCACCAGCAGTGTCGGAGGGTTCCCCTCTCTCCACATCCTCGCCACCGTCTGTTGTTGTGTGTCTTCCCGATGGTGGCCATCCTGACTGGTGTGAGGTGATATCTCATGGTGGTTTTAATTTGCATTTCTCTGAGGATTGGCGGTGTGGAGGATCTTTTCATGTGCCTGCTGGCCACCTCAATTTCTTCTTTGGAGAAGTGTCTGTTCAGATCCTCTGCCCATTTTTTAATGGGATTATTTGCTTTTCTTGTCTGTTGAGGTGCGTGAGCTCTTTATGTATTTTGGATGTCAACCCTTTATCGGATCTGTCATTGATGAATATATTCTCGCATATACTTTAGGGTACCTTTTTGTTCCATTGAGGGTGTCCTTTGCTGTACAGAAGCTTTTCAGCTTGATGTAGTCCCACCAGTTCATTTTTGCTCTTGCTTCCCTTGCCCGGGGAGGTTATGTTCTTGAAGAAGTCGCTCATGTTTATGTCCAGGAGATTTGTGCCTATATGTTTTTTTTCTGAGAGTTTTATGGTTTCATGACTCACATTCAGGTCTTGGATCCATTTCGAATTTACTCTTCTGTATGGGGTTAGACAGCGATCCAGTTTCATTCTCTTACGTGTAGCTGTCCAGTTTTGCCAGCACCGTCTGTTGAAGAGAGTGTCATTTCCCCATTGTATGTCCCCGGCTCCCTCATCATATATTAATTGACCACATATGTTTGGGTTAATGTCTGGAGTCTCTTATTCTGTTCCACCCGTCTGTGGCTCTGTTCTAGTGCCAGGAGCAAACTGTCTTGATCAAGACTGTGGCTTTGTAGTAGAGCTTGATGTTGGGGAGCGAGATACCGCACCCACACACACACACACACACACACAGACCACACACAGACACACACACACACACACACACACACACCACACACAGACCACACACACACACACACACACACACCACACACACACACACACACACCACAAACACACACACACACACCACACACACAGACCACACACACACACACACACCACACACACACCACACACACACACACACACACACACACCACACACACACACCACACACACACACACACACCACACACACACACACACACACACACCACAAACACACACACACCACACACACAGACCACACACACACACACACCACACACACACACACCACACACACACACACACACACACCACACACACACACACACCACACACACACACACACACACACACACACACAGACACACAGAGACATGCTTTCTTCCTCCTTCTCAGGATTGCTTTGGCTATTCGGGATCTTTGGCGTTTCCATATGAATTTTTGACCTATTTGTTCCAGTACGTGGAAGAATGCTGTTGGTGATTTGATAGGGACTGCACCCGATCTGTAGATTGCTTTGGGCAGGATGGCCATTCTGACGATATTTATTCTTCCTAGCCAAGTGCGTGGGATGAGTTTCCATTTGTTAGCGTCCTCTTTAATTTCTCTTAAGAGTGTCTTATAGTTTTCAGGGTATAGGTCTTTCGCTTCCTTGGTTAGGTTTATTCCTAGGTATTTTATTCTTTTTGATGCAGTTGCGAATGGAATTGTTTTCCTGATTTCCCTCTCCTTTGGTTCACTGTTAGTGTACAGGAAAGCCTCAGATTTCTGTGTGTTGATTTTGTGTCCCGCAGCTCTGCTGTATTCCGGTTATCAGTTGTAGCAGTTTTGGAGTGGATTCTTCAGGGTTTCCTTACGTACAGTATCGTGTCATCTGCAGATGGTGACCGCCTAGCTGCTTCTTTACCAGTCTGGATTCCTTGTATTTCTTTGTCTGTTCTAATTGCCGTGGCTGGGACCCCCGGGACTGTGTTGAATAACGGTGGGGAGAGTGGGCACCCCTGTCTCGTTCCCCATCTCAGAGGAACGGCTTTCAGCCTCTCGCTGTTGAGTATGACGTTGGCTGTGGGTTTTGTCATATACGGCCTTTATTAGGTTGAGGTGCTCGCCCTGTATACCCTCTTGGTTGAGAGTTTTTATCGTGAGTGGATGTTGCATTTTGTCGGATGCTTTTTCAGCATCTGTGGAGACGATCGTGTGGTTTTTGTCTTTCTTTCTGTTTATGTGGTGGATGGTGTGGATGGATTTTCGAATGCTGTCACCATCCTTGCATCCCTGGGATGAATCCCACTTGATCAGGGTGTTTGATCCCCTTGATGTATTTTTGAATTTGGTTTTGCTAATATTTTGTTCATTTCCTAGGTATTCTTGCTCCTCATCCGCAGTTCCTGAAAATCCTTCTGAGCCACAACTGTCCAATGGGTGTCTCGTTAGGTTAATGCAGAGGCTTTGGGGCCCTAGCCCAGGGTAGAGGCTGGTCGCCAGGGGCTCCAGGCTTGTGGTTAGCGGGTGGGAACTTGCAGCCCCCAGCCCCCAGGGAAGGAAGAGGAAAGGGATGAGGGCTGGAGGTTGAATCAGCAATGGCCAGCGATTTAGTCAGCCATGACTCTGCAGTGAAGCCCTCCCAGAACCCTATGAGAAGAGCACAGCTCTCTCTCTCTCTCTCATCTCCTGCTTCTCTGTCAGAGCTTCCATGCTTGGGGAACCAGGTCGCCTGCACATGCCACCATGCCATTCCCCAAGTCCCGGGAGGACAGAAGCTCCTTTACTTGGGACCTTGCCGTGTGTGCGCGTGCGTGTGCGTGTGAAGCGCGCGCGTGCGCTGCTGTGTCCTTTATGATAGTCTTTGTTAAACTGGTAAACGTGTTTTCCTGAGCTGCTGAGGCACCCTAGCAACTTGGGCAGTACTTACTAAGGGGGAGGTCGTTGGAACTTCCAATCCTAGCCTGTATGTAGGTGGGAAGCACAAGCTAATTGCATGGGCCTGGCAACCGGGCTCTGGAGTTGGGGGTGGAGGGCAGTCTTGAGGATAGAAACCTTACCCTGGGGAATCTTGTGCTGCGTCCAGGCAGATATCCTCAGAGTTGAGTTCTCAGAAACCCTGCTGGTGTTGGAGAATTGCTTGGTGTTGTATGCATTGGGAACAGGTCCGGTATCCTGAAGGGAGTTCCACTGCTGTGTATGAAAAAGAACGCTGGGTCATGTGGTACCGCTATGGATATTTTTAGGAACCTCCACACTGTTTCCCATAGTAGCTGCACCAATTTACATGGTCACCAACAGTGCACGAGGGTTCCCTTTGTCCACTTCCTCATCAACGCTTGTTATTTCTTGTTTTGCTTTTTTTTGTTTTTTTTTTCTCTTCTTTTGGTACTAGCCATTCTGACTGGTGTGAGGTGATAGCTCGTTGTGATTTTTGCGTGTGTGTGACCGTTAATGTACAATTACATGAGCAACATGGTTACTGGACTCCCCCTCCCACTATCTTATCAAGTCCCCCCCACCCCTTACCCCATTACAGTCACTGTCCTTCGGCGTCGTAAGACGCTGTAGAATCCCTACCTGTCTTCTCTGTGTTATGCTGCCTTCCCCGGGCCCCGGCACCCCCGCCGCCCCACCCCCTACGTTATGTGTGCGAGCCGTAATGCCCCTTTTCCCCACTTATCCCTCCCTCCCCACCCATCCTCCCCAGTCCCTTTCCCTTTGGTAACTGTTAGTCCACTCTTGGGTTCTGTGAGTCTGCTGCCGTTTTGCTCCTTTAGTTTCTGCTTTGTTCTTTTACCCCACAGATGAGTGAAGTCATCTGATGCTTGTCTTTCTCCATCCTGCTCATTTCACTGAGCATAATACCCTCTAGCTCCATCCGTGTTGTCGCAAACGGTAGGATTTCTTTTCTTCTTACGGCTGAATAATATTCCATCTTGCATATGTACCACCTCTTCTTTATCCATCCGCCTACTGACGGACACTCACGTTGCTTCCATTTCTTGGCTATTGTGCGTAGTGCTGTGATAGACATAGGGGTGCGTGTGTCTTTTTCAAACTAGGCTCCTGCATTCTTAGGGTACATTGCTGGGAGTGGAATTCCTGGGTCAAATGGTATTTGTACTTTTCTGTTTTTTGAGGAACCTCCATACTGCTTTCCACAATGGTTGAGCTGAGATGTGCATTCCCACCAGCAGTGTCGGAGGGTTCCCCTCTCTCCACATCCTCGCCACCGTCTGTTGTTGTGTGTCTTCCCGATGGTGGCCATCCTGACTGGTGTGAGGTGATATCTCATGGTGGTTTTAATTTGCATTTCTCTGAGGATTGGCGGTGTGGAGGATCTTTTCATGTGCCTGCTGGCCACCTCAATTTCTTCTTTGGAGAAGTGTCTGTTCAGATCCTCTGCCCATTTTTTAATGGGATTATTTGCTTTTCTTGTCTGTTGAGGTGCGTGAGCTCAACCCTTTATCGGATCTGTCATTGATGAATATATTCTCGCATATACTTTAGGGTACCTTTTTGTTCTATTGAGGGTGTCCTTTGCTGTACAGAAGCTTTTCAGCTTGATGTAGTCCCACCAGTTCATTTTTGCTCTTGTTTCCCTTGCCCGGGGAGGTTATGTTCTTGAAGAAGTCGCTCATGTTTATGTCCAGGAGATTTGTGCCTATATGTTTTTTTTCTGAGAGTTTTATGGTTTCATGACTCACATTCAGGTCTTGGATCCATTTCGAATTTACTCTTCTGTATGGGGTTAGACAGCGATCCAGTTTCATTCTCTTACGTGTAGCTGTCCAGTTTTGCCAGCACCGTCTGTTGAAGAGAGTGTCATTTCCCCATTGTATGTCCCCGGCTCCCTCATCATATATTAATTGACCACATATGTTTGGGTTAATGTCTGGAGTCTCTTATTCTGTTCCACCCGTCTGTGGCTCTGTTCTAGTGCCAGGAGCAAACTGTCTTGATCAAGACTGTGGCTTTGTAGTAGAGCTTGATGTTGGGGAGCGAGATACCGCACCCACACACACACACACACACACAGACCACACACAGACACACACACACACACACACCACACACACACACACCACACACACACACACACCACACACACAGACCACACACACACACACACACACCACACACACACACACACACACACACACCACACACACACACACACACCACACACACAGACCACACACACACACACACACCACACACACACACACACACACACACCACACACACACACACACACCCCACACACACAGACCACACACACACACACACACACACACACACACACACCACACACACACACCACACACACAGACCACACACACACACCACACACACACACACACACACACACACACACCACACACACACACACACACACACACACACCACACACACACACACACCACACACACCACACACACACACACACCACACACACACACACACACACACACACAGAGACATGCTTTCTTCCTCCTTCTCAGGATTGCTTTGGCTATTCGGGATCTTTACACACACACACACACAGAGAGACATGCTTTCTTCCTCCTTCTCAGGATTGCTTTGGCTATTCGGGATCTTTGGCGTTTCCATATGAATTTTTGACCTATTTGTTCCAGTACGTGGAAGAATGCTGTTGGTGATTTGATAGGGACTGCACCCGATCTGTAGATTGCTTTGGGCAGGATGGCCATTCTGACGATATTTATTCTTCCTAGCCAAGAGCGTGGGATGAGTTTCCATTTGTTAGCGTCCTCTTTAATTTCTCTTAAGAGTGTCTTATAGTTTTCAGGGTATAGGTCTTTCGCTTCCTTGGTTAGGTTTATTCCTAGGTATTTTATTCTTTTTGATGCAGTTGTGAATGGAATTGTTTTCCTGATTTCCCTCTCCTTTGGTTCACTGTTAGTGTACAGGAAAGCCTCAGATTTCTGTGTGTTGATTTTGTGTCCCGCAGCTCTGCTGTATTCCGGTTATCAGTTGTAGCAGTTTTGGAGTGGTTTCTTCAGGGTTTCCTTACGTACAGTATCGTGTCATCTGCAGATGGTGACCGCCTAGCTGCTTCTTTACCAGTCTGGATTCCTTGTATTTCTTTGTCTGTTCTAATTGCCGTGGCTGGGACCCCCGGGACTGTGTTGAATAACGGTGGGGAGAGTGGGCACCCCTGTCTCGTTCCCCATCTCAGAGGAACGGCTTTCAGCCTCTCGCTGTTGAGTATGACGTTGGCTGTGGGTTTTATCATATACGGCCTTTATTAGGTTGAGGTGCTCGCCCTGTATACCCACTTGGTTGAGAGTTTTTATCGTGAGTGGATGTTGCGTTTTGTCGGATGCTTTTTCAGCATCTGTGGAGACGATCGTGTGGTTTTTGTCTTTCTTTCTGTTTATGTGGTGGATGGTGTGGATGGATTTTCGAATGCTGTCACCATCCTTGCATCCCTGGGATGAATCCCACTTGATCAGGGTGTTTGATCCCCTTGATGTATTTTTGAATTTGGTTTTGCTAATATTTTGTTCATTTCCTAGGTATTCTTGCTCCTCATCCGCAGTTCCTGAAAATCCTTCTGAGCCACAACTGTCCAATGGGTGTCTCGTTAGGTTAACGCAGAGGCTTTGGGGCCCTAGCCCAGGGTAGAGGCTGGTCGCCAGGGGCACCAGGCTTGTGGTTAGCGGGTGGGAGCTTTCAGCCCTCAGCCCCCAGGGAAGGAAGAGGAAAGGGATGAGGGCTGGAGGTTGAATCAGCAATGGGCAGCGATTTAGTCAGTCATGACTCTGCAGTGAAGTCCTCACAGAACCCCATGAGAAGAGCACAGCTCTCTCTCAACTTCAGCTTCTCTATCAGAGCTTCCATGCTTGGGAAACCAGGTCGCCTGCACAGGCCACCATGCCAGAACCCAAGCACCTGGAGGATAGAAGCTGCTTTATTTGGGACCTTGCCGTATGTGTGTGTTCATCTGGCTCTTGTGTGCCTTGTGATATGTACTCTTATTTGAACTGGTAAACGTGTTCCCTGAGCTTCTGAGGCACTCTAGCAACTTGGTCAGACCTAAGGGGGAGGTCGTTGGAACCTCCAATAATAGCCTGTAGGTGGGAAGCACAGGCTAATTGCGTGGGCCTGGTAACCGGTCTCTGGAGTTGGGGTGGAGGGCAGTCTTGGGGACAGAAACCTTACCCTGGGGAATCTGGTGCTGCCTCCAGGCAGATGTCATCAGAGTTGAGAGTTCTCAGAAACCCTGCTGGTGTTCGAGAATTGCCTGGTGTTGTATGCATTGGAAACAGGCCCGGTATCCTGAAGGGAGTTCCACTGCTGTGTATGAAAAAGAACGCTGGGTCATACCGTACCGCTATGAATATTTTTAGGCACCTCCACACTGTTTTCCACAGTAGCTGAACCAATTTATATGGTCACCAAAAAAGCACGAGGGTTCCCTCCCTTTTCTCCACATCCTCATCAACGTTTGTTATTTCTTGTTTTTTGGTACAAGCCGTTCTGACTGGTGTGAGGTGATAGTTTGTTGTCAGGTTTTTTTTTTGTTATCATTAATCTACAATTACATGAACAACATTATGGTGACTAGATTCCCCCCTATTTCAAGTCGCCACCCCATACCTGATTACATACCATCAGCGTACTCAGATGCTATAGAATCACAACTTGTCTTCTCTGTGTTGTAATGCCTTCCCTATGCGCCAACACCCCTCCCCACACAGACGTTATGTATGGTAATCGTAAGGTCCCCTTTCTTTTTCCCCACCGTTATCCCTCCCTTCCCACCCATCCTCCCCAGTCCCTTTCCCTTTGGTAACTGTTAGTCCATTCTTGGGTTCTGTGATTCTGCTGCTGTTTTGTTCCTTCAGTTTCTCTTTGTTCTTATACTCCACATGTGAGTGAAGTCACTTGGTACTTGTCTTTCCCCACCTGGCTTCTTTCACTGAGCCTAGTCATAATACCCTCTAGCTCCATCCGTGTTGTTGCCAGCGGTAGGATTTGTTTCCTTCTTATGGCTGAGTGATACTCCATTGTGTATAATGTGTACCACGTCTTCTTTATCCATTCACCTGCTGATGGACACTTAGGTTGCTTCCATTTCTCGGCTCTTGTAAATAGCGCTGCGATAAGCATAGGGGCGCATCTGTCTTTTTCAAACTGGGCTGCTGCACTCTTAGGGTAAATTCCTAGAAGTGGAATTCCCGGGTCAAGTGGTATTTCTATTTTGAGCTTCCTGAGGAACCTCCATACTGCTTTCCACAATGGTTGAGCTGAGATGTGCATTCCCACCAGCAGTGTCGGAGGGTTCCCCTGTCTCCACATCCTCGCCACCGTCTGTTGTTGTGTGTCTTCCCGATGGTGGCCATCCTGACTGGTGTGAGGTGATACCTCATGGTGGTTTTAATTTGCATTTCTCTGAGGATTGGCGGTGTGGAGGATCTTTTCATGTGCCTGTTGGCCACCTGAATTTCTTCTTTGGAGAAGTGTCTGTTCAGATCCTCTGCCCATGTTTTAATTGGATTATTTGCTTTTTCTGTGTGGAGGTGCGTGGGCACTTCATACGTATTTTAGATGTCATCAACCCCTTATCGGATATGCCATCTATGAATCTGTCCTCCCATACTGTCGGATGTCTGTGTTCTACTGATGGTTTTTAAACAGAATCTTATACCCCCTGCCATCTCATTCCAACTCTGAGTCAATTTTTTTTTTTTTCCCTCAGAACACCAACCCGCCCAGAAAACTGGAACGAAGAGGAGAAGATGTGATAGAGGAACATCGAGCCTAAACTGAGAGGTGAGATGGTGGAGACTGGTAGTAAGTATCTTTCCATGTGCTGCTTTCAAGGTTCACGGGGAAAAAAGGTTGCCACGGAGGTAAAGCCCGGGATGTGGACGTCACCTGGTATCGGTGGAGCCACCTAGCCACTAGCCATTCATGGGAAGGCTAGCGTGCGGCACTGTTATTTCCTGCGGAGTTACACGTGCGGCGTCCCCCCGTTGCAGTTCGGTCAGGCCCCGTGTGGGACTGCCCTGGCACTGGCCGGGGTGGATCTGAGAGCTGTGCCCGTTCCTGCTGGGCTGCCCCAGCATCCCTCTCAGAACAAGGCCTCCAAAGTGCTCCTGGGAGAGAGACAGAGAGAGAGAGAGACAGAGACAGAGACAGAGAATTATGCCCAAGAGACAGGGGCAACTTTTTGCTGGAGCTCCATGAGCATGTTTCTGATTTTTATGTGGGGATCCCTCTCACAAAGATGGATCGAGTCCAGTTACCAGGTTCCTTTGGCTTTGACGTTTCGTATTTGTAGGTGGCGCCCTGTACAGCGCCCAGAAGCTTTTCCCTCTGGAGCTGCTCAGCCCTTGGGGTGATGGCAGGCAGGGGTCACGGGGGCGGCGCTGGTGCCCGCGGGAGGGAAGAGGTCTTTCCCGCTTCCCGGCCGCAGTGCCTGTGTCCACCGCCAGGGCCAGTTTGCGGAGCACGCGGGGAGAAGCCTCTGTGCTTTGCACCCGTGGCTGCCGTAGGTGGGGCCGTCCTGTCGCTGGCCTGGCGCGATGGAGGGGAGCAGCCGGTTTGCGAGCCGGTGCTGGCGGGGGAGGAAGGTGCAGCAGGCCGCCGTGTTGTGTTATCAGTCACATCACGGTGGGGGGCCTTGGAGCTGCGTAGGCAGCCAGGGTGCGTGGAGCGCCCGGAGCTCCTAAAAGTTCCCCCACCTGCTGGGCAGAGTGCACCCGGACAGGTTTGCGCACCTGTGCTTTCTCCCGAGCGGCGAGCTCTGTGCAACCCTTGCCCCTTTAGCAGCTCTCTCGCTGTTAGGAAGTCTCTCAGACTGCCCGCCTTTCTTTCATCCCACAGCAGCCGGATGTGGATCCCTGTGTTGCGCGAGTGGCAGGAACCTCAAGTCTCTCCAAGTGCTCCGCCTGTCTTTGCTTTCCAACCCCACCGGTCCTCCAGAGCATCATGTGAGGTAGGTCCGTGCTCCCGGAGCAGATCTCCAGGGCTGGGTGTCAAGCAGTCCTAGGCCTCCACCCGCCTCCCCGTTTCCGTTTCTCTTCCTCCCTCCGGTGAGCTCGGGTGCGGGAAGGGCCTGCCGGGTCCCTCCGGATCACGGCTTTGGTACGTCACCCTTCACCTTGAGGTGACGGCCTGCCGCGGCAGCCTCCTCTCCTGCTTCTCTTCCAGGATCTGGTGTAGTTGTGATATTTCCACATTGTATGTACGTATGCATGTATGTGGTTTTCGGAGGAGGTTTCTGCCTCCCCTCTCACACTGCCTGCCGTCTTTAATCCCACCAAGCCATCTTTAATTTTTTTTTTTTCTTTTTCAGTTTCAGTTTCACTTGGATAGGGTACCTTTTCCCACCCCTTCAACTTGTAGTTTGTCTGTGTGCTCGGATCTCAAGTGAGCCTCCAGTAAGGGAGCACGTAGGCGGTCTTGAGTTTTCATCCATTCATTCAACCCTGTGTCTTTTGTTTGGAGCATTTAAAGTCTTTCCCTTTACTGTGATAATTGATAGCTGTGTCCTTATGGCACTTCTTCAAGTTGATTTCTGTCTCCTTTTCGCTTGTAGTTCTTCTCTGTGCTTTCATCGTTGCTCTCCTGGTTATGAGCGATAGCTTTGTTGAGTATTATGCTTTCTTACCTGTCTGTCTGTCTGTCTGTCTGTCTGTCTATCTGTCTATCTTATCTATCTGATCTCTCTACTCTCATCTATCTACTGTCATCTCTGTGTCTATCTATCCAAACTATCTAATCTACCACCTATCTGTCTGTCATCTGTCATCTATATGTATCTATATCAATGTGGCTATCTAACCTGTATGTATCTATATCATCTATCTAGTCTGTCATCTTTATCAATCTATCTACCTGTCATCTATCTATGTGTATCTATAGGTGTCTGTCTAATCTGTCCACCTGATCTATCATGTATCATCTATCTAATCTGTCTGTCTGCCTAGTCTGTCTAATCTCTCTGTATGTATCTATATGGTCTATGTAACCTATCATTCTATCTCATCTGTCAGTCTGATCTAATCTATCCATCTATCTAATGTATCTGTCTATCTATCTATGTGTTTGTTCATTTTGTCCATTTTTGTCAACGTACCGTCACTAGGCGCGCAGTCATTCCTCTGTCTCCTTCTCAGTCTTGATTCCTTGTGTTTGTTTCTGTGAGTTAGCTGTGTCTTTGGGTCTTGAGAGGAGTGGCCGTGGGTTGGAACACCTGGGTAGGTGGCCCGAGTCCGCTGGGTGTAGATGGCCGGCTGGACTCTCTAACCAGTGCGGGCTGGGGCCCTCCGGGTGCTCTGCCCTGGCGCTGGCCCTGCCGGGGCGGCTGCGTGAGCTGCGGGGCAGATCCGAGGCCCCACACAGGGAGCACCCCGGCCGGCCTGCTGGGGCCGAGGCAGGTGCACGCCCAGTAGTAGGTCTTTGTGCCTGCGTGCCGATGTCACCTCGATGGCCCTGCTTGGCCGCCCATCTCCAGAGAGCATGTGTAGTCGCAGGTTCAGTGAGCCGCCTTCTTGGGGACACGCGGGGCTGGTGTGGGCTAGTGGCCCGTGGGCTTGCTGAGGTGGCAGGCCAGCTAGCTCGCGGGGAAACTGCTCCCCTCTGTTGTCAAGGTGGAGGTGGAGTTTCAGTGCATTTAGGCATTTAGATGTGAGTGAGGTCTATCTGAAATGGAATAGTAGCATTTAGAGCTGTGTTTTCTGTTGGTGTGGAAAGGGTGCTGAGCATAAAGAGTTGGGTGGCGGTGGCAGGAATTCGAGGAATGTTGATGTCCTTGCATTTATTTATGTTCTGTCAAGGGAAGTGATTCTGAAGTAACCTTTTACTCATGTATGAAGGTGGTGCGTAAGGGTCACCCCACGTCAGTCGTGGTGAGATGAAGTGAGGTGATAGAATTAAAGCCTGTACCCCTTGGCCTTATACGTAGGAGACGCACCGTGGGTGCTCTTTGCTGCTCTCCTGTCCTGGCTTATTGCCTTAACTAACGTGATGGTTCAGAGTGGTCCCAGCGAGATTTCCAGCAAAATCTTTCTACAATTGCATAGAAACACTTGGTATATCCATATCCCCAGAGGCTAGTGGAAAAGTTTACTCTTTCTGGTCACTGTTTGCAGGTTGTTCGCTCTATCGCGCATTTCTTTGTTACTTTTAGACCGATAGGGGCAGTGGTACACGCACACGCACACGCGCGCGCGCGCGCACACACACACACACACACACACACACACACAGAATTAAACATGTTTAAGAACCAAAACGAAAAGAGTGGTTTTCTGTGTCACAGCAGGGATTCCCTAGCCTGCGGCGAGCTCAGAGCAGTGGCAGAGAAGAGGGAAGGGGCCTCGTTAGCCAACCCGGTCTCCCTCCTCTGGACTTGCCTCCCCCTGGGCTGTCATCCCTTAAACGCTCAGCACGCAGGCCTCGCGTGGAGCACGCACAGTCATAAAACGCGGCTACTTCCACATCCCAGTCACTGGGGCGTGGGGCATGTTACATTGTTCGGTGTGGCTCAAAGCGTTATCACTCGTGTATGTGAGTTCTTCCTCGGTAACAGAGTGAAAGAGTAAAGACAGCCAGAGGCATATTAGCAAGAACAGGGTTTAGTGGGAAAATATAATACACCCACACAGATCTGGGAAAGACTTTCTTTAATGGATAGCAGGGAGGATAGGAAGCCCCAAAAAAAGGACATGGGCCTTGTACGGGGCTGGGGGAGACCGGTAGACGGCCGCAAGGGTGGCGGCGTGTCCAGCGCGTCACCGTCGTCGGGGGTAGGGCTGAGCCCGGCGGTTGTGCCACGTGTGGCATCGGGCCGGTGGGGACCGGAAGATGGCCCGCAGGGGCGACGTGGTGTCCATAGGCGCACCGGCCGTGTCAGAGTCCGGCCCCAGGGCGGCGGCGGCGGCCCACGGCGGCGGCGTGGTGTCCATAGGCTCGCCGGCCGTGTCAGAGTCCGGCCCCAGGGCGGCGGCGGCGGCCCACGGCGGCGGCGTGGTGTCCATAGGCTCGCCGGCCGTGTCAGAGTCCGGCCCCAGGGCGGCGGCCCACGGCGGCGGCGTGGTGTCCATAGGCTCGCCGGCCGTGTCAGAGTCCGGCCCCAGGGCGGCGGCGGCGGCCCACGGCGGCGGCGTGGTGTCCATAGGCTCGCCGGCCGTGTCAGAGTCCGGCCCCAGGGCGGCGGCGGCGGCCCACGGCGGCGGCGTGGTGTCCATAGGCTCGCCGGCCGTGTCAGAGTCCGGCCCCAGGGCGGCGGCGGCGGCCCACGGCGGCGGCGTGGTGTCCATAGGCTCGCCGGCCGTGTCAGAGTCCGGCCCCAGGGCGGCGGTGGTGGCCCACGGCGGCGGCGTGGTGTCCATAGGCTCGCCGGCCGTGCCAGAGTCCGGCCCCAGGGCGGCGGCGGCCCACGGCGGCGGCGTGGTGTCCATAGGCTCGCCGGCCGCGTCAGAGTCCGGCCCCAGGGCGGCGGCGGCCCACGGCGGCGGCTTGGTGTACATAGGCTCGCCATCCGTGTCAGTGTCTGGCCGCAGACCGGTGGCCCACGGGGGCGGCCTGGTGTTCAGAGGCTCGCCCTCCGCGTCAGAGTCCGGCCCCAGCGGCGTGGTGTCCATAGGTCCTTCGTTTGAGGCAGGCATGAGAATAGGGTACGAAGCTAGGGAGAGCTTCCAACTCCTCCTCAGGCCGAGCGCGCACGGAGCTGCCCAGCTAGGGTAGCCTCTGATAGGTCAGCCAGAGGACGCATCACAGAGCAGCCGCCCGGGCAACCGTGATGTCACCCAAGGGGGAGGGGAGCCCCCACTGCCGTGAGCACACCAGCCCCACCCAGAGGAGACCCTGGCCTAGTGTCACAGGGTGTGGCCCCCACGCCAACCCCAGTAGTGTCCCCAGCTTCCCCCCCACCCCCCGGGACTGCCCGCCGAGGGCCGTGCAGGTGTCAGGGCCAGCCAGACCACCATGCAGACCGTTCAGGGCCGCAGTGCTCGCGTCTGTCAGAGCTACGCCCGCCCGGGTGTCGCCTCTGCACGCGCTCGGGACCCGGGGTGCGGCGGCCAGTGCTGTGCCCCCGTGGTCCCTGAGGCCGGGGCTGCCGGGGCGCCGCCCGCCCTCGCCCCGGGCCTTCCCATCTTCTCTGGGAGGCCTGGAGCCAGACATGCTTCCTCCGCCATGGCCAGCCAGGCGGGTGACAGATTCCGAGGAGGGGACCGTCCGCGTGACTTCCCTTTCTAGCTAGCGGGCAGGTTCTTTCTTCGCTTCCCGGAAAGCCTAGGTCAGGGACCACCAGGTTTCAGCATAGCAACATTCCACGTTCTGACTGAGCCTGGCAGCCCAGATTTTTCTCTTTGGTCTCGTTTTGGGGCCTGTGTCTGGTATACGAGTAACACAACACAGTAAACTGGGAAACACTTTTTATTTTCTTACTGTCATTTTCTTATGTTTATTCATTTTGTTATCCTTAATCTACAGTTACATGAAGAACATTATGTTTTCTCGACTCCCCCCTTCACCAAGTCCCCCCCCACAAACCCCGTGACAGTCACTGTCCATCAGTGTAGTAGGATGCTGTAGAATCACTACTCGTCTGCTCTGTGTCGCACAGTCCTCCCTATGCGCGCCCCCCCCACCCCGCCCCACATTATACATGCTAATAATCGTAAGGCCTCCTTTCTTTTTCCCCACCGTTATCCCTCCCTTCCCACCCATCCTCCCCAGTCCCTTTCCATTTGGTAACTGTTAGTCCATTCTTAGGTTCTGTGATTCTGCTGCTGTTTTGTTCCTTCAGTTTCTCTTTGTTCTTATACTCCACATATGAGTGAAATCCCTTGGTACTTGTCTTTCTCCACCTGGCTTATTTCACTGAGCCTAGTCATAATACCCTCTAGCTCCATCCGTGTTGTTGCCAACGGTAGGATTTGTTTTCTTCTTATGGCTGAGTGATACTCCATTGTGTATAATGTGTACCACGTCTTCTTTATCCATTCACCTGCTGATGGACACTTAGGTTGCTTCCATTTCTCGGCTCTTGTAAATAGCGCTGCGATAAGCATAGGGGCGCATCTGTCTTTTTCAAACTGGGCTGCTGCACTCTTAGGGTAAATTCCTAGAAGTGGAATTCCCGGGTCAAGTGGTATTTCTATTTTGAGCTTCCTGAGGAACCTCCATACTGCTTTCCACAATGGTTGAGCTGAGATGTCCATTCCCACCAGCAGTGTCGGAGGGTTCCCCTCTCTCCACATCCTCGCCACCGTCTGTTGTTGTGTGTCTTCCCGATGGTGGCCATCCTGACTGGTGTGAGGTGATATCTCATGGTGGTTTTAATTTGCATTTCTCTGAGGATTGGCGGTGTGGAGGATCTTTTCATGTGCCTGCTGGCCACCTCAATTTCTTCTTTGGAGAAGTGTCTGTTCAGATCCTCTGCCCATTTTTTAATGGGATTATTTGCTTTTCTTGTCTGTTGAGGTGCGTGAGCTCTTTATGTATTTTGGATGTCAACCCTTTATCGGATCTGTCATTGATGAATATATTCTCGCATATACTTTAGGGTACCTTTTTGTTCCATTGAGGGTGTCCTTTGCTGTACAGAAGCTTTTCAGCTTGATGTAGTCCCACCAGTTCATTTTTGCTCTTGCTTCCCTTGCCCGGGGAGGTTATGTTCTTGAAGAAGTCGCTCATGTTTATGTCCAGGAGATTTGTGCCTATATGTTTTTTTTCTGAGAGTTTTATGGTTTCATGACTCACATTCAGGTCTTGGATCCATTTCGAATTTACTCTTCTGTATGGGGTTAGACAGCGATCCAGTTTCATTCTCTTACGTGTAGCTGTCCAGTTTTGCCAGCACCGTCTGTTGAAGAGAGTGTCATTTCCCCATTGTATGTCCCCGG
Source organism: Manis pentadactyla (assembly GCF_030020395.1). Lineage (NCBI taxonomy): Eukaryota > Metazoa > Chordata > Mammalia > Pholidota > Manidae > Manis > Manis pentadactyla. Next base: position 82,853,930 of record NC_080030.1, read on the forward strand.
CTCCCTCATCATATATTAATTGACCACATATGTTTGGGTTAATGTCTGGAGTCTCTTATTCTGTTCCACCCGTCTGTGGCTCTGTTCTAGTGCCAGGAGCAAACTGTCTTGATCAAGACTGTGGCTTTGTAGTAGAGCTTGATGTTGGGGAGCGAGATACCGCACCCACACACACACACACACACACACAGACCACACACAGACACACACACACACACACACACACACACACCACACACAGACCACACACACACACACACACACACCACACACACACACACACACACCACAAACACACACACACACACCACACACACAGACCACACACACACACACACACCACACACACACCACACACACACACACACACACACACACCACACACACACACCACACACACACACACACACCACACACACACACACACACACACACCACAAACACACACACACCACACACACAGACCACACACACACACACACCACACACACACACACCACACACACACACACACACACACCACACACACACACACACCACACACACACACACACACACACACACACACAGACACACAGAGACATGCTTTCTTCCTCCTTCTCAGGATTGCTTTGGCTATTCGGGATCTTTGGCGTTTCCATATGAATTTTTGACCTATTTGTTCCAGTACGTGGAAGAATGCTGTTGGTGATTTGATAGGGACTGCACCCGATCTGTAGATTGCTTTGGGCAGGATGGCCATTCTGACGATATTTATTCTTCCTAGCCAAGTGCGTGGGATGAGTTTCCATTTGTTAGCGTCCTCTTTAATTTCTCTTAAGAGTGTCTTATAGTTTTCAGGGTATAGGTCTTTCGCTTCCTTGGTTAGGTTTATTCCTAGGTATTTTATTCTTTTTGATGCAGTTGCGAATGGAATTGTTTTCCTGATTTCCCTCTCCTTTGGTTCACTGTTAGTGTACAGGAAAGCCTCAGATTTCTGTGTGTTGATTTTGTGTCCCGCAGCTCTGCTGTATTCCGGTTATCAGTTGTAGCAGTTTTGGAGTGGATTCTTCAGGGTTTCCTTACGTACAGTATCGTGTCATCTGCAGATGGTGACCGCCTAGCTGCTTCTTTACCAGTCTGGATTCCTTGTATTTCTTTGTCTGTTCTAATTGCCGTGGCTGGGACCCCCGGGACTGTGTTGAATAACGGTGGGGAGAGTGGGCACCCCTGTCTCGTTCCCCATCTCAGAGGAACGGCTTTCAGCCTCTCGCTGTTGAGTATGACGTTGGCTGTGGGTTTTGTCATATACGGCCTTTATTAGGTTGAGGTGCTCGCCCTGTATACCCTCTTGGTTGAGAGTTTTTATCGTGAGTGGATGTTGCATTTTGTCGGATGCTTTTTCAGCATCTGTGGAGACGATCGTGTGGTTTTTGTCTTTCTTTCTGTTTATGTGGTGGATGGTGTGGATGGATTTTCGAATGCTGTCACCATCCTTGCATCCCTGGGATGAATCCCACTTGATCAGGGTGTTTGATCCCCTTGATGTATTTTTGAATTTGGTTTTGCTAATATTTTGTTCATTTCCTAGGTATTCTTGCTCCTCATCCGCAGTTCCTGAAAATCCTTCTGAGCCACAACTGTCCAATGGGTGTCTCGTTAGGTTAATGCAGAGGCTTTGGGGCCCTAGCCCAGGGTAGAGGCTGGTCGCCAGGGGCTCCAGGCTTGTGGTTAGCGGGTGGGAACTTGCAGCCCCCAGCCCCCAGGGAAGGAAGAGGAAAGGGATGAGGGCTGGAGGTTGAATCAGCAATGGCCAGCGATTTAGTCAGCCATGACTCTGCAGTGAAGCCCTCCCAGAACCCTATGAGAAGAGCACAGCTCTCTCTCTCTCTCTCATCTCCTGCTTCTCTGTCAGAGCTTCCATGCTTGGGGAACCAGGTCGCCTGCACATGCCACCATGCCATTCCCCAAGTCCCGGGAGGACAGAAGCTCCTTTACTTGGGACCTTGCCGTGTGTGCGCGTGCGTGTGCGTGTGAAGCGCGCGCGTGCACTGCTGTGTCCTTTATGATAGTCTTTGTTAAACTGGTAAACGTGTTTTCCTGAGCTGCTGAGGCACCCTAGCAACTTGGGCAGTACTTACTAAGGGGGAGGTCGTTGGAACTTCCAATCCTAGCCTGTATGTAGGTGGGAAGCACAAGCTAATTGCATGGGCCTGGCAACCGGGCTCTGGAGTTGGGGGTGGAGGGCAGTCTTGAGGATAGAAACCTTACCCTGGGGAATCTTGTGCTGCGTCCAGGCAGATATCCTCAGAGTTGAGTTCTCAGAAACCCTGCTGGTGTTGGAGAATTGCTTGGTGTTGTATGCATTGGGAACAGGTCCGGTATCCTGAAGGGAGTTCCACTGCTGTGTATGAAAAAGAACGCTGGGTCATGTGGTACCGCTATGGATATTTTTAGGAACCTCCACACTGTTTCCCATAGTAGCTGCACCAATTTACATGGTCACCAACAGTGCACGAGGGTTCCCTTTGTCCACTTCCTCATCAACGCTTGTTATTTCTTGTTTTGCTTTTTTTTGTTTTTTTTTTCTCTTCTTTTGGTACTAGCCATTCTGACTGGTGTGAGGTGATAGCTCGTTGTGATTTTTGCGTGTGTGTGACCGTTAATGTACAATTACATGAGCAACATGGTTACTGGACTCCCCCTCCCACTATCTTATCAAGTCCCCCCCACCCCTTACCCCATTACAGTCACTGTCCTTCGGCGTCGTAAGACGCTGTAGAATCCCTACCTGTCTTCTCTGTGTTATGCTGCCTTCCCCGGGCCCCGGCACCCCCGCCGCCCCACCCCCTACGTTATGTGTGCGAGCCGTAATGCCCCTTTTCCCCACTTATCCCTCCCTCCCCACCCATCCTCCCCAGTCCCTTTCCCTTTGGTAACTGTTAGTCCACTCTTGGGTTCTGTGAGTCTGCTGCCGTTTTGCTCCTTTAGTTTCTGCTTTGTTCTTTTACCCCACAGATGAGTGAAGTCATCTGATGCTTGTCTTTCTCCATCCTGCTCATTTCACTGAGCATAATACCCTCTAGCTCCATCCGTGTTGTCGCAAACGGTAGGATTTCTTTTCTTCTTACGGCTGAATAATATTCCATCTTGCATATGTACCACCTCTTCTTTATCCATCCGCCTACTGACGGACACTCACGTTGCTTCCATTTCTTGGCTATTGTGCGTAGTGCTGTGATAGACATAGGGGTGCGTGTGTCTTTTTCAAACTAGGCTCCTGCATTCTTAGGGTACATTGCTGGGAGTGGAATTCCTGGGTCAAATGGTATTTGTACTTTTCTGTTTTTTGAGGAACCTCCATACTGCTTTCCACAATGGTTGAGCTGAGATGTGCATTCCCACCAGCAGTGTCGGAGGGTTCCCCTCTCTCCACATCCTCGCCACCGTCTGTTGTTGTGTGTCTTCCCGATGGTGGCCATCCTGACTGGTGTGAGGTGATATCTCATGGTGGTTTTAATTTGCATTTCTCTGAGGATTGGCGGTGTGGAGGATCTTTTCATGTGCCTGCTGGCCACCTCAATTTCTTCTTTGGAGAAGTGTCTGTTCAGATCCTCTGCCCATTTTTTAATGGGATTATTTGCTTTTCTTGTCTGTTGAGGTGCGTGAGCTCAACCCTTTATCGGATCTGTCATTGATGAATATATTCTCGCATATACTTTAGGGTACCTTTTTGTTCTATTGAGGGTGTCCTTTGCTGTACAGAAGCTTTTCAGCTTGATGTAGTCCCACCAGTTCATTTTTGCTCTTGTTTCCCTTGCCCGGGGAGGTTATGTTCTTGAAGAAGTCGCTCATGTTTATGTCCAGGAGATTTGTGCCTATATGTTTTTTTTCTGAGAGTTTTATGGTTTCATGACTCACATTCAGGTCTTGGATCCATTTCGAATTTACTCTTCTGTATGGGGTTAGACAGCGATCCAGTTTCATTCTCTTACGTGTAGCTGTCCAGTTTTGCCAGCACCGTCTGTTGAAGAGAGTGTCATTTCCCCATTGTATGTCCCCGGCTCCCTCATCATATATTAATTGACCACATATGTTTGGGTTAATGTCTGGAGTCTCTTATTCTGTTCCACCCGTCTGTGGCTCTGTTCTAGTGCCAGGAGCAAACTGTCTTGATCAAGACTGTGGCTTTGTAGTAGAGCTTGATGTTGGGGAGCGAGATACCGCACCCACACACACACACACACACACAGACCACACACAGACACACACACACACACACACACACACACACACACCACACACACACACACCACACACACACACACACCACACACACAGACCACACACACACACACACACACCACACACACACACACACACACACACACCACACACACACACACACACCACACACACAGACCACACACACACACACACACCACACACACACACACACACACACCACACACACACACACACACCCCACACACACAGACCACACACACACACACACACACACACACACACACACCACACACACACACCACACACACAGACCACACACACACACCACACACACACACACACACACACACACACACACCACACACACACACACACACACACACACACACACACCACACACACCACACACACACACACACCACACACACACACACACACACACACACAGAGACATGCTTTCTTCCTCCTTCTCAGGATTGCTTTGGCTATTCGGGATCTTTACACACACACACACACAGAGAGACATGCTTTCTTCCTCCTTCTCAGGATTGCTTTGGCTATTCGGGATCTTTGGCGTTTCCATATGAATTTTTGACCTATTTGTTCCAGTACGTGGAAGAATGCTGTTGGTGATTTGATAGGGACTGCACCCGATCTGTAGATTGCTTTGGGCAGGATGGCCATTCTGACGATATTTATTCTTCCTAGCCAAGAGCGTGGGATGAGTTTCCATTTGTTAGCGTCCTCTTTAATTTCTCTTAAGAGTGTCTTATAGTTTTCAGGGTATAGGTCTTTCGCTTCCTTGGTTAGGTTTATTCCTAGGTATTTTATTCTTTTTGATGCAGTTGTGAATGGAATTGTTTTCCTGATTTCCCTCTCCTTTGGTTCACTGTTAGTGTACAGGAAAGCCTCAGATTTCTGTGTGTTGATTTTGTGTCCCGCAGCTCTGCTGTATTCCGGTTATCAGTTGTAGCAGTTTTGGAGTGGTTTCTTCAGGGTTTCCTTACGTACAGTATCGTGTCATCTGCAGATGGTGACCGCCTAGCTGCTTCTTTACCAGTCTGGATTCCTTGTATTTCTTTGTCTGTTCTAATTGCCGTGGCTGGGACCCCCGGGACTGTGTTGAATAACGGTGGGGAGAGTGGGCACCCCTGTCTCGTTCCCCATCTCAGAGGAACGGCTTTCAGCCTCTCGCTGTTGAGTATGACGTTGGCTGTGGGTTTTATCATATACGGCCTTTATTAGGTTGAGGTGCTCGCCCTGTATACCCACTTGGTTGAGAGTTTTTATCGTGAGTGGATGTTGCGTTTTGTCGGATGCTTTTTCAGCATCTGTGGAGACGATCGTGTGGTTTTTGTCTTTCTTTCTGTTTATGTGGTGGATGGTGTGGATGGATTTTCGAATGCTGTCACCATCCTTGCATCCCTGGGATGAATCCCACTTGATCAGGGTGTTTGATCCCCTTGATGTATTTTTGAATTTGGTTTTGCTAATATTTTGTTCATTTCCTAGGTATTCTTGCTCCTCATCCGCAGTTCCTGAAAATCCTTCTGAGCCACAACTGTCCAATGGGTGTCTCGTTAGGTTAACGCAGAGGCTTTGGGGCCCTAGCCCAGGGTAGAGGCTGGTCGCCAGGGGCACCAGGCTTGTGGTTAGCGGGTGGGAGCTTTCAGCCCTCAGCCCCCAGGGAAGGAAGAGGAAAGGGATGAGGGCTGGAGGTTGAATCAGCAATGGGCAGCGATTTAGTCAGTCATGACTCTGCAGTGAAGTCCTCACAGAACCCCATGAGAAGAGCACAGCTCTCTCTCAACTTCAGCTTCTCTATCAGAGCTTCCATGCTTGGGAAACCAGGTCGCCTGCACAGGCCACCATGCCAGAACCCAAGCACCTGGAGGATAGAAGCTGCTTTATTTGGGACCTTGCCGTATGTGTGTGTTCATCTGGCTCTTGTGTGCCTTGTGATATGTACTCTTATTTGAACTGGTAAACGTGTTCCCTGAGCTTCTGAGGCACTCTAGCAACTTGGTCAGACCTAAGGGGGAGGTCGTTGGAACCTCCAATAATAGCCTGTAGGTGGGAAGCACAGGCTAATTGCGTGGGCCTGGTAACCGGTCTCTGGAGTTGGGGTGGAGGGCAGTCTTGGGGACAGAAACCTTACCCTGGGGAATCTGGTGCTGCCTCCAGGCAGATGTCATCAGAGTTGAGAGTTCTCAGAAACCCTGCTGGTGTTCGAGAATTGCCTGGTGTTGTATGCATTGGAAACAGGCCCGGTATCCTGAAGGGAGTTCCACTGCTGTGTATGAAAAAGAACGCTGGGTCATACCGTACCGCTATGAATATTTTTAGGCACCTCCACACTGTTTTCCACAGTAGCTGAACCAATTTATATGGTCACCAAAAAAGCACGAGGGTTCCCTCCCTTTTCTCCACATCCTCATCAACGTTTGTTATTTCTTGTTTTTTGGTACAAGCCGTTCTGACTGGTGTGAGGTGATAGTTTGTTGTCAGGTTTTTTTTTTGTTATCATTAATCTACAATTACATGAACAACATTATGGTGACTAGATTCCCCCCTATTTCAAGTCGCCACCCCATACCTGATTACATACCATCAGCGTACTCAGATGCTATAGAATCACAACTTGTCTTCTCTGTGTTGTAATGCCTTCCCTATGCGCCAACACCCCTCCCCACACAGACGTTATGTATGGTAATCGTAAGGTCCCCTTTCTTTTTCCCCACCGTTATCCCTCCCTTCCCACCCATCCTCCCCAGTCCCTTTCCCTTTGGTAACTGTTAGTCCATTCTTGGGTTCTGTGATTCTGCTGCTGTTTTGTTCCTTCAGTTTCTCTTTGTTCTTATACTCCACATGTGAGTGAAGTCACTTGGTACTTGTCTTTCCCCACCTGGCTTCTTTCACTGAGCCTAGTCATAATACCCTCTAGCTCCATCCGTGTTGTTGCCAGCGGTAGGATTTGTTTCCTTCTTATGGCTGAGTGATACTCCATTGTGTATAATGTGTACCACGTCTTCTTTATCCATTCACCTGCTGATGGACACTTAGGTTGCTTCCATTTCTCGGCTCTTGTAAATAGCGCTGCGATAAGCATAGGGGCGCATCTGTCTTTTTCAAACTGGGCTGCTGCACTCTTAGGGTAAATTCCTAGAAGTGGAATTCCCGGGTCAAGTGGTATTTCTATTTTGAGCTTCCTGAGGAACCTCCATACTGCTTTCCACAATGGTTGAGCTGAGATGTGCATTCCCACCAGCAGTGTCGGAGGGTTCCCCTGTCTCCACATCCTCGCCACCGTCTGTTGTTGTGTGTCTTCCCGATGGTGGCCATCCTGACTGGTGTGAGGTGATACCTCATGGTGGTTTTAATTTGCATTTCTCTGAGGATTGGCGGTGTGGAGGATCTTTTCATGTGCCTGTTGGCCACCTGAATTTCTTCTTTGGAGAAGTGTCTGTTCAGATCCTCTGCCCATGTTTTAATTGGATTATTTGCTTTTTCTGTGTGGAGGTGCGTGGGCACTTCATACGTATTTTAGATGTCATCAACCCCTTATCGGATATGCCATCTATGAATCTGTCCTCCCATACTGTCGGATGTCTGTGTTCTACTGATGGTTTTTAAACAGAATCTTATACCCCCTGCCATCTCATTCCAACTCTGAGTCAATTTTTTTTTTTTTCCCTCAGAACACCAACCCGCCCAGAAAACTGGAACGAAGAGGAGAAGATGTGATAGAGGAACATCGAGCCTAAACTGAGAGGTGAGATGGTGGAGACTGGTAGTAAGTATCTTTCCATGTGCTGCTTTCAAGGTTCACGGGGAAAAAAGGTTGCCACGGAGGTAAAGCCCGGGATGTGGACGTCACCTGGTATCGGTGGAGCCACCTAGCCACTAGCCATTCATGGGAAGGCTAGCGTGCGGCACTGTTATTTCCTGCGGAGTTACACGTGCGGCGTCCCCCCGTTGCAGTTCGGTCAGGCCCCGTGTGGGACTGCCCTGGCACTGGCCGGGGTGGATCTGAGAGCTGTGCCCGTTCCTGCTGGGCTGCCCCAGCATCCCTCTCAGAACAAGGCCTCCAAAGTGCTCCTGGGAGAGAGACAGAGAGAGAGAGAGACAGAGACAGAGACAGAGAATTATGCCCAAGAGACAGGGGCAACTTTTTGCTGGAGCTCCATGAGCATGTTTCTGATTTTTATGTGGGGATCCCTCTCACAAAGATGGATCGAGTCCAGTTACCAGGTTCCTTTGGCTTTGACGTTTCGTATTTGTAGGTGGCGCCCTGTACAGCGCCCAGAAGCTTTTCCCTCTGGAGCTGCTCAGCCCTTGGGGTGATGGCAGGCAGGGGTCACGGGGGCGGCGCTGGTGCCCGCGGGAGGGAAGAGGTCTTTCCCGCTTCCCGGCCGCAGTGCCTGTGTCCACCGCCAGGGCCAGTTTGCGGAGCACGCGGGGAGAAGCCTCTGTGCTTTGCACCCGTGGCTGCCGTAGGTGGGGCCGTCCTGTCGCTGGCCTGGCGCGATGGAGGGGAGCAGCCGGTTTGCGAGCCGGTGCTGGCGGGGGAGGAAGGTGCAGCAGGCCGCCGTGTTGTGTTATCAGTCACATCACGGTGGGGGGCCTTGGAGCTGCGTAGGCAGCCAGGGTGCGTGGAGCGCCCGGAGCTCCTAAAAGTTCCCCCACCTGCTGGGCAGAGTGCACCCGGACAGGTTTGCGCACCTGTGCTTTCTCCCGAGCGGCGAGCTCTGTGCAACCCTTGCCCCTTTAGCAGCTCTCTCGCTGTTAGGAAGTCTCTCAGACTGCCCGCCTTTCTTTCATCCCACAGCAGCCGGATGTGGATCCCTGTGTTGCGCGAGTGGCAGGAACCTCAAGTCTCTCCAAGTGCTCCGCCTGTCTTTGCTTTCCAACCCCACCGGTCCTCCAGAGCATCATGTGAGGTAGGTCCGTGCTCCCGGAGCAGATCTCCAGGGCTGGGTGTCAAGCAGTCCTAGGCCTCCACCCGCCTCCCCGTTTCCGTTTCTCTTCCTCCCTCCGGTGAGCTCGGGTGCGGGAAGGGCCTGCCGGGTCCCTCCGGATCACGGCTTTGGTACGTCACCCTTCACCTTGAGGTGACGGCCTGCCGCGGCAGCCTCCTCTCCTGCTTCTCTTCCAGGATCTGGTGTAGTTGTGATATTTCCACATTGTATGTACGTATGCATGTATGTGGTTTTCGGAGGAGGTTTCTGCCTCCCCTCTCACACTGCCTGCCGTCTTTAATCCCACCAAGCCATCTTTAATTTTTTTTTTTTCTTTTTCAGTTTCAGTTTCACTTGGATAGGGTACCTTTTCCCACCCCTTCAACTTGTAGTTTGTCTGTGTGCTCGGATCTCAAGTGAGCCTCCAGTAAGGGAGCACGTAGGCGGTCTTGAGTTTTCATCCATTCATTCAACCCTGTGTCTTTTGTTTGGAGCATTTAAAGTCTTTCCCTTTACTGTGATAATTGATAGCTGTGTCCTTATGGCACTTCTTCAAGTTGATTTCTGTCTCCTTTTCGCTTGTAGTTCTTCTCTGTGCTTTCATCGTTGCTCTCCTGGTTATGAGCGATAGCTTTGTTGAGTATTATGCTTTCTTACCTGTCTGTCTGTCTGTCTGTCTGTCTGTCTATCTGTCTATCTTATCTATCTGATCTCTCTACTCTCATCTATCTACTGTCATCTCTGTGTCTATCTATCCAAACTATCTAATCTACCACCTATCTGTCTGTCATCTGTCATCTATATGTATCTATATCAATGTGGCTATCTAACCTGTATGTATCTATATCATCTATCTAGTCTGTCATCTTTATCAATCTATCTACCTGTCATCTATCTATGTGTATCTATAGGTGTCTGTCTAATCTGTCCACCTGATCTATCATGTATCATCTATCTAATCTGTCTGTCTGCCTAGTCTGTCTAATCTCTCTGTATGTATCTATATGGTCTATGTAACCTATCATTCTATCTCATCTGTCAGTCTGATCTAATCTATCCATCTATCTAATGTATCTGTCTATCTATCTATGTGTTTGTTCATTTTGTCCATTTTTGTCAACGTACCGTCACTAGGCGCGCAGTCATTCCTCTGTCTCCTTCTCAGTCTTGATTCCTTGTGTTTGTTTCTGTGAGTTAGCTGTGTCTTTGGGTCTTGAGAGGAGTGGCCGTGGGTTGGAACACCTGGGTAGGTGGCCCGAGTCCGCTGGGTGTAGATGGCCGGCTGGACTCTCTAACCAGTGCGGGCTGGGGCCCTCCGGGTGCTCTGCCCTGGCGCTGGCCCTGCCGGGGCGGCTGCGTGAGCTGCGGGGCAGATCCGAGGCCCCACACAGGGAGCACCCCGGCCGGCCTGCTGGGGCCGAGGCAGGTGCACGCCCAGTAGTAGGTCTTTGTGCCTGCGTGCCGATGTCACCTCGATGGCCCTGCTTGGCCGCCCATCTCCAGAGAGCATGTGTAGTCGCAGGTTCAGTGAGCCGCCTTCTTGGGGACACGCGGGGCTGGTGTGGGCTAGTGGCCCGTGGGCTTGCTGAGGTGGCAGGCCAGCTAGCTCGCGGGGAAACTGCTCCCCTCTGTTGTCAAGGTGGAGGTGGAGTTTCAGTGCATTTAGGCATTTAGATGTGAGTGAGGTCTATCTGAAATGGAATAGTAGCATTTAGAGCTGTGTTTTCTGTTGGTGTGGAAAGGGTGCTGAGCATAAAGAGTTGGGTGGCGGTGGCAGGAATTCGAGGAATGTTGATGTCCTTGCATTTATTTATGTTCTGTCAAGGGAAGTGATTCTGAAGTAACCTTTTACTCATGTATGAAGGTGGTGCGTAAGGGTCACCCCACGTCAGTCGTGGTGAGATGAAGTGAGGTGATAGAATTAAAGCCTGTACCCCTTGGCCTTATACGTAGGAGACGCACCGTGGGTGCTCTTTGCTGCTCTCCTGTCCTGGCTTATTGCCTTAACTAACGTGATGGTTCAGAGTGGTCCCAGCGAGATTTCCAGCAAAATCTTTCTACAATTGCATAGAAACACTTGGGATATCCATATCCCCAGAGGCTAGTGGAAAAGTTTACTCTTTCTGGTCACTGTTTGCAGGTTGTTCGCTCTATCGCGCATTTCTTTGTTACTTTTAGACCGATAGGGGCAGTGGTACACGCACACGCACACGCGCGCGCGCGCGCACACACACACACACACACACACACACACACAGAATTAAACATGTTTAAGAACCAAAACGAAAAGAGTGGTTTTCTGTGTCACAGCAGGGATTCCCTAGCCTGCGGCGAGCTCAGAGCAGTGGCAGAGAAGAGGGAAGGGGCCTCGTTAGCCAACCCGGTCTCCCTCCTCTGGACTTGCCTCCCCCTGGGCTGTCATCCCTTAAACGCTCAGCACGCAGGCCTCGCGTGGAGCACGCACAGTCATAAAACGCGGCTACTTCCACATCCCAGTCACTGGGGCGTGGGGCATGTTACATTGTTCGGTGTGGCTCAAAGCGTTATCACTCGTGTATGTGAGTTCTTCCTCGGTAACAGAGTGAAAGAGTAAAGACAGCCAGAGGCATATTAGCAAGAACAGGGTTTAGTGGGAAAATATAATACACCCACACAGATCTGGGAAAGACTTTCTTTAATGGATAGCAGGGAGGATAGGAAGCCCCAAAAAAAGGACATGGGCCTTGTACGGGGCTGGGGGAGACCGGTAGACGGCCGCAAGGGTGGCGGCGTGTCCAGCGCGTCACCGTCGTCGGGGGTAGGGCTGAGCCCGGCGGTTGTGCCACGTGTGGCATCGGGCCGGTGGGGACCGGAAGATGGCCCGCAGGGGCGACGTGGTGTCCATAGGCGCACCGGCCGTGTCAGAGTCCGGCCCCAGGGCGGCGGCGGCGGCCCACGGCGGCGGCGTGGTGTCCATAGGCTCGCCGGCCGTGTCAGAGTCCGGCCCCAGGGCGGCGGCGGCGGCCCACGGCGGCGGCGTGGTGTCCATAGGCTCGCCGGCCGTGTCAGAGTCCGGCCCCAGGGCGGCGGCCCACGGCGGCGGCGTGGTGTCCATAGGCTCGCCGGCCGTGTCAGAGTCCGGCCCCAGGGCGGCGGCGGCGGCCCACGGCGGCGGCGTGGTGTCCATAGGCTCGCCGGCCGTGTCAGAGTCCGGCCCCAGGGCGGCGGCGGCGGCCCACGGCGGCGGCGTGGTGTCCATAGGCTCGCCGGCCGTGTCAGAGTCCGGCCCCAGGGCGGCGGCGGCGGCCCACGGCGGCGGCGTGGTGTCCATAGGCTCGCCGGCCGTGTCAGAGTCCGGCCCCAGGGCGGCGGTGGTGGCCCACGGCGGCGGCGTGGTGTCCATAGGCTCGCCGGCCGTGCCAGAGTCCGGCCCCAGGGCGGCGGCGGCGTGGTGTCCATAGGCTCGCCGGCCGCGTCAGAGTCCGGCCCCAGGGCGGCGGCGGCCCACGGCGGCGGCTTGGTGTACATAGGCTCGCCATCCGTGTCAGTGTCTGGCCGCAGACCGGTGGCCCACGGGGGCGGCCTGGTGTTCAGAGGCTCGCCCTCCGCGTCAGAGTCCGGCCCCAGCGGCGTGGTGTCCATAGGTCCTTCGTTTGAGGCAGGCATGAGAATAGGGTACGAAGCTAGGGAGAGCTTCCAACTCCTCCTCAGGCCGAGCGCGCACGGAGCTGCCCAGCTAGGGTAGCCTCTGATAGGTCAGCCAGAGGACGCATCACAGAGCAGCCGCCCGGGCAACCGTGATGTCACCCAAGGGGGAGGGGAGCCCCCACTGCCGTGAGCACACCAGCCCCACCCAGAGGAGACCCTGGCCTAGTGTCACAGGGTGTGGCCCCCACGCCAACCCCAGTAGTGTCCCCAGCTTCCCCCCCACCCCCCGGGACTGCCCGCCGAGGGCCGTGCAGGTGTCAGGGCCAGCCAGACCACCATGCAGACCGTTCAGGGCCGCAGTGCTCGCGTCTGTCAGAGCTACGCCCGCCCGGGTGTCGCCTCTGCACGCGCTCGGGACCCGGGGTGCGGCGGCCAGTGCTGTGCCCCCGTGGTCCCTGAGGCCGGGGCTGCCGGGGCGCCGCCCGCCCTCGCCCCGGGCCTTCCCATCTTCTCTGGGAGGCCTGGAGCCAGACATGCTTCCTCCGCCATGGCCAGCCAGGCGGGTGACAGATTCCGAGGAGGGGACCGTCCGCGTGACTTCCCTTTCTAGCTAGCGGGCAGGTTCTTTCTTCGCTTCCCGGAAAGCCTAGGTCAGGGACCACCAGGTTTCAGCATAGCAACATTCCACGTTCTGACTGAGCCTGGCAGCCCAGATTTTTCTCTTTGGTCTCGTTTTGGGGCCTGTGTCTGGTATACGAGTAACACAACACAGTAAACTGGGAAACACTTTTTATTTTCTTACTGTCATTTTCTTATGTTTATTCATTTTGTTATCCTTAATCTACAGTTACATGAAGAACATTATGTTTTCTCGACTCCCCCCTTCACCAAGTCCCCCCCCACAAACCCCGTGACAGTCACTGTCCATCAGTGTAGTAGGATGCTGTAGAATCACTACTCGTCTGCTCTGTGTCGCACAGTCCTCCCTATGCGCGCCCCCCCCACCCCGCCCCACATTATACATGCTAATAATCGTAAGGCCTCCTTTCTTTTTCCCCACCGTTATCCCTCCCTTCCCACCCATCCTCCCCAGTCCCTTTCCATTTGGTAACTGTTAGTCCATTCTTAGGTTCTGTGATTCTGCTGCTGTTTTGTTCCTTCAGTTTCTCTTTGTTCTTATACTCCACATATGAGTGAAATCCCTTGGTACTTGTCTTTCTCCACCTGGCTTATTTCACTGAGCCTAGTCATAATACCCTCTAGCTCCATCCGTGTTGTTGCCAACGGTAGGATTTGTTTTCTTCTTATGGCTGAGTGATACTCCATTGTGTATAATGTGTACCACGTCTTCTTTATCCATTCACCTGCTGATGGACACTTAGGTTGCTTCCATTTCTCGGCTCTTGTAAATAGCGCTGCGATAAGCATAGGGGCGCATCTGTCTTTTTCAAACTGGGCTGCTGCACTCTTAGGGTAAATTCCTAGAAGTGGAATTCCCGGGTCAAGTGGTATTTCTATTTTGAGCTTCCTGAGGAACCTCCATACTGCTTTCCACAATGGTTGAGCTGAGATGTCCATTCCCACCAGCAGTGTCGGAGGGTTCCCCTCTCTCCACATCCTCGCCACCGTCTGTTGTTGTGTGTCTTCCCGATGGTGGCCATCCTGACTGGTGTGAGGTGATATCTCATGGTGGTTTTAATTTGCATTTCTCTGAGGATTGGCGGTGTGGAGGATCTTTTCATGTGCCTGCTGGCCACCTCAATTTCTTCTTTGGAGAAGTGTCTGTTCAGATCCTCTGCCCATTTTTTAATGGGATTATTTGCTTTTCTTGTCTGTTGAGGTGCGTGAGCTCTTTATGTATTTTGGATGTCAACCCTTTATCGGATCTGTCATTGATGAATATATTCTCGCATATACTTTAGGGTACCTTTTTGTTCCATTGAGGGTGTCCTTTGCTGTACAGAAGCTTTTCAGCTTGATGTAGTCCCACCAGTTCATTTTTGCTCTTGCTTCCCTTGCCCGGGGAGGTTATGTTCTTGAAGAAGTCGCTCATGTTTATGTCCAGGAGATTTGTGCCTATATGTTTTTTTTCTGAGAGTTTTATGGTTTCATGACTCACATTCAGGTCTTGGATCCATTTCGAATTTACTCTTCTGTATGGGGTTAGACAGCGATCCAGTTTCATTCTCTTACGTGTAGCTGTCCAGTTTTGCCAGCACCGTCTGTTGAAGAGAGTGTCATTTCCCCATTGTATGTCCCCGGCTCCCTCATCATATATTAATTGACCACATATGTTTGGGTTAATGTCTGGAGTCTCTTATTCTGTTCCACCCGTCTGTGGCTCTGTTCTAGTGCCAGGAGCAAACTGTCTTGATCAAGACTGTGGCTTTGTAGTAGAGCTTGATGTTGGGGAGCGAGATACCGCACCCACACACACACACACACACACACAGACCACACACAGACACACACACACACACACACACACACCACACACAGACCACACACACACACACACACACACCACACACACACACACACACACCACAAACACACACACACACACCACACACACAGACCACACACACACACACACACCACACACACACCACACACACACACACACACACACACACCACACACACACCACACACACACACACACACACCACACACACACACACACACACACACCACAAACACACACACACCACACACACAGACCACACACACACACACACCACACACACACACACCACACACACACACACACACACACCACACACACACACACACCACACACACACACACACACACACACACACACAGACACACAGAGACATGCTTTCTTCCTCCTTCTCAGGATTGCTTTGGCTATTCGGGATCTTTGGCGTTTCCATATGAATTTTTGACCTATTTGTTCCAGTACGTGGAAGAATGCTGTTGGTGATTTGATAGGGACTGCACCCGATCTGTAGATTGCTTTGGGCAGGATGGCCATTCTGACGATATTTATTCTTCCTAGCCAAGTGCGTGGGATGAGTTTCCATTTGTTAGCGTCCTCTTTAATTTCTCTTAAGAGTGTCTTATAGTTTTCAGGGTATAGGTCTTTCGCTTCCTTGGTTAGGTTTATTCCTAGGTATTTTATTCTTTTTGATGCAGTTGCGAATGGAATTGTTTTCCTGATTTCCCTCTCCTTTGGTTCACTGTTAGTGTACAGGAAAGCCTCAGATTTCTGTGTGTTGATTTTGTGTCCCGCAGCTCTGCTGTATTCCGGTTATCAGTTGTAGCAGTTTTGGAGTGGATTCTTCAGGGTTTCCTTACGTACAGTATCGTGTCATCTGCAGATGGTGACCGCCTAGCTGCTTCTTTACCAGTCTGGATTCCTTGTATTTCTTTGTCTGTTCTAATTGCCGTGGCTGGGACCCCCGGGACTGTGTTGAATAACGGTGGGGAGAGTGGGCACCCCTGTCTCGTTCCCCATCTCAGAGGAACGGCTTTCAGCCTCTCGCTGTTGAGTATGACGTTGGCTGTGGGTTTTGTCATATACGGCCTTTATTAGGTTGAGGTGCTCGCCCTGTATACCCTCTTGGTTGAGAGTTTTTATCGTGAGTGGATGTTGCATTTTGTCGGATGCTTTTTCAGCATCTGTGGAGACGATCGTGTGGTTTTTGTCTTTCTTTCTGTTTATGTGGTGGATGGTGTGGATGGATTTTCGAATGCTGTCACCATCCTTGCATCCCTGGGATGAATCCCACTTGATCAGGGTGTTTGATCCCCTTGATGTATTTTTGAATTTGGTTTTGCTAATATTTTGTTCATTTCCTAGGTATTCTTGCTCCTCATCCGCAGTTCCTGAAAATCCTTCTGAGCCACAACTGTCCAATGGGTGTCTCGTTAGGTTAATGCAGAGGCTTTGGGGCCCTAGCCCAGGGTAGAGGCTGGTCGCCAGGGGCTCCAGGCTTGTGGTTAGCGGGTGGGAACTTGCAGCCCCCAGCCCCCAGGGAAGGAAGAGGAAAGGGATGAGGGCTGGAGGTTGAATCAGCAATGGCCAGCGATTTAGTCAGCCATGACTCTGCAGTGAAGCCCTCCCAGAACCCTATGAGAAGAGCACAGCTCTCTCTCTCTCTCTCATCTCCTGCTTCTCTGTCAGAGCTTCCATGCTTGGGGAACCAGGTCGCCTGCACATGCCACCATGCCATTCCCCAAGTCCCGGGAGGACAGAAGCTCCTTTACTTGGGACCTTGCCGTGTGTGCGCGTGCGTGTGCGTGTGAAGCGCGCGCGTGCGCTGCTGTGTCCTTTATGATAGTCTTTGTTAAACTGGTAAACGTGTTTTCCTGAGCTGCTGAGGCACCCTAGCAACTTGGGCAGTACTTACTAAGGGGGAGGTCGTTGGAACTTCCAATCCTAGCCTGTATGTAGGTGGGAAGCACAAGCTAATTGCATGGGCCTGGCAACCGGGCTCTGGAGTTGGGGGTGGAGGGCAGTCTTGAGGATAGAAACCTTACCCTGGGGAATCTTGTGCTGCGTCCAGGCAGATATCCTCAGAGTTGAGTTCTCAGAAACCCTGCTGGTGTTGGAGAATTGCTTGGTGTTGTATGCATTGGGAACAGGTCCGGTATCCTGAAGGGAGTTCCACTGCTGTGTATGAAAAAGAACGCTGGGTCATGTGGTACCGCTATGGATATTTTTAGGAACCTCCACACTGTTTCCCATAGTAGCTGCACCAATTTACATGGTCACCAACAGTGCACGAGGGTTCCCTTTGTCCACTTCCTCATCAACGCTTGTTATTTCTTGTTTTGCTTTTTTTTGTTTTTTTTTTCTCTTCTTTTGGTACTAGCCATTCTGACTGGTGTGAGGTGATAGCTCGTTGTGATTTTTGCGTGTGTGTGACCGTTAATGTACAATTACATGAGCAACATGGTTACTGGACTCCCCCTCCCACTATCTTATCAAGTCCCCCCCACCCCTTACCCCATTACAGTCACTGTCCTTCGGCGTCGTAAGACGCTGTAGAATCCCTACCTGTCTTCTCTGTGTTATGCTGCCTTCCCCGGGCCCCGGCACCCCCGCCGCCCCACCCCCTACGTTATGTGTGCGAGCCGTAATGCCCCTTTTCCCCACTTATCCCTCCCTCCCCACCCATCCTCCCCAGTCCCTTTCCCTTTGGTAACTGTTAGTCCACTCTTGGGTTCTGTGAGTCTGCTGCCGTTTTGCTCCTTTAGTTTCTGCTTTGTTCTTTTACCCCACAGATGAGTGAAGTCATCTGATGCTTGTCTTTCTCCATCCTGCTCATTTCACTGAGCATAATACCCTCTAGCTCCATCCGTGTTGTCGCAAACGGTAGGATTTCTTTTCTTCTTACGGCTGAATAATATTCCATCTTGCATATGTACCACCTCTTCTTTATCCATCCGCCTACTGACGGACACTCACGTTGCTTCCATTTCTTGGCTATTGTGCGTAGTGCTGTGATAGACATAGGGGTGCGTGTGTCTTTTTCAAACTAGGCTCCTGCATTCTTAGGGTACATTGCTGGGAGTGGAATTCCTGGGTCAAATGGTATTTGTACTTTTCTGTTTTTTGAGGAACCTCCATACTGCTTTCCACAATGGTTGAGCTGAGATGTGCATTCCCACCAGCAGTGTCGGAGGGTTCCCCTCTCTCCACATCCTCGCCACCGTCTGTTGTTGTGTGTCTTCCCGATGGTGGCCATCCTGACTGGTGTGAGGTGATATCTCATGGTGGTTTTAATTTGCATTTCTCTGAGGATTGGCGGTGTGGAGGATCTTTTCATGTGCCTGCTGGCCACCTCAATTTCTTCTTTGGAGAAGTGTCTGTTCAGATCCTCTGCCCATTTTTTAATGGGATTATTTGCTTTTCTTGTCTGTTGAGGTGCGTGAGCTCAACCCTTTATCGGATCTGTCATTGATGAATATATTCTCGCATATACTTTAGGGTACCTTTTTGTTCTATTGAGGGTGTCCTTTGCTGTACAGAAGCTTTTCAGCTTGATGTAGTCCCACCAGTTCATTTTTGCTCTTGTTTCCCTTGCCCGGGGAGGTTATGTTCTTGAAGAAGTCGCTCATGTTTATGTCCAGGAGATTTGTGCCTATATGTTTTTTTTCTGAGAGTTTTATGGTTTCATGACTCACATTCAGGTCTTGGATCCATTTCGAATTTACTCTTCTGTATGGGGTTAGACAGCGATCCAGTTTCATTCTCTTACGTGTAGCTGTCCAGTTTTGCCAGCACCGTCTGTTGAAGAGAGTGTCATTTCCCCATTGTATGTCCCCGGCTCCCTCATCATATATTAATTGACCACATATGTTTGGGTTAATGTCTGGAGTCTCTTATTCTGTTCCACCCGTCTGTGGCTCTGTTCTAGTGCCAGGAGCAAACTGTCTTGATCAAGACTGTGGCTTTGTAGTAGAGCTTGATGTTGGGGAGCGAGATACCGCACCCACACACACACACACACACACAGACCACACACAGACACACACACACACACACACCACACACACACACACCACACACACACACACACCACACACACAGACCACACACACACACACACACACCACACACACACACACACACACACACACCACACACACACACACACCCCACACACACAGACCACACACACACACACACACCACACACACACACACACACACACACCACACACACACACACACACCCCACACACACAGACCACACACACACACACACACACACACACACACACACCACACACACACACCACACACACAGACCACACACACACACCACACACACACACACACACACACACACACACACCACACACACACACACACACACACACACACCACACACACACACACACCACACACACCACACACACACACACACCACACACACACACACACACACACACACAGAGACATGCTTTCTTCCTCCTTCTCAGGATTGCTTTGGCTATTCGGGATCTTTACACACACACACACACAGAGAGACATGCTTTCTTCCTCCTTCTCAGGATTGCTTTGGCTATTCGGGATCTTTGGCGTTTCCATATGAATTTTTGACCTATTTGTTCCAGTACGTGGAAGAATGCTGTTGGTGATTTGATAGGGACTGCACCCGATCTGTAGATTGCTTTGGGCAGGATGGCCATTCTGACGATATTTATTCTTCCTAGCCAAGAGCGTGGGATGAGTTTCCATTTGTTAGCGTCCTCTTTAATTTCTCTTAAGAGTGTCTTATAGTTTTCAGGGTATAGGTCTTTCGCTTCCTTGGTTAGGTTTATTCCTAGGTATTTTATTCTTTTTGATGCAGTTGTGAATGGAATTGTTTTCCTGATTTCCCTCTCCTTTGGTTCACTGTTAGTGTACAGGAAAGCCTCAGATTTCTGTGTGTTGATTTTGTGTCCCGCAGCTCTGCTGTATTCCGGTTATCAGTTGTAGCAGTTTTGGAGTGGTTTCTTCAGGGTTTCCTTACGTACAGTATCGTGTCATCTGCAGATGGTGACCGCCTAGCTGCTTCTTTACCAGTCTGGATTCCTTGTATTTCTTTGTCTGTTCTAATTGCCGTGGCTGGGACCCCCGGGACTGTGTTGAATAACGGTGGGGAGAGTGGGCACCCCTGTCTCGTTCCCCATCTCAGAGGAACGGCTTTCAGCCTCTCGCTGTTGAGTATGACGTTGGCTGTGGGTTTTATCATATACGGCCTTTATTAGGTTGAGGTGCTCGCCCTGTATACCCACTTGGTTGAGAGTTTTTATCGTGAGTGGATGTTGCGTTTTGTCGGATGCTTTTTCAGCATCTGTGGAGACGATCGTGTGGTTTTTGTCTTTCTTTCTGTTTATGTGGTGGATGGTGTGGATGGATTTTCGAATGCTGTCACCATCCTTGCATCCCTGGGATGAATCCCACTTGATCAGGGTGTTTGATCCCCTTGATGTATTTTTGAATTTGGTTTTGCTAATATTTTGTTCATTTCCTAGGTATTCTTGCTCCTCATCCGCAGTTCCTGAAAATCCTTCTGAGCCACAACTGTCCAATGGGTGTCTCGTTAGGTTAACGCAGAGGCTTTGGGGCCCTAGCCCAGGGTAGAGGCTGGTCGCCAGGGGCACCAGGCTTGTGGTTAGCGGGTGGGAGCTTTCAGCCCTCAGCCCCCAGGGAAGGAAGAGGAAAGGGATGAGGGCTGGAGGTTGAATCAGCAATGGGCAGCGATTTAGTCAGTCATGACTCTGCAGTGAAGTCCTCACAGAACCCCATGAGAAGAGCACAGCTCTCTCTCAACTTCAGCTTCTCTATCAGAGCTTCCATGCTTGGGAAACCAGGTCGCCTGCACAGGCCACCATGCCAGAACCCAAGCACCTGGAGGATAGAAGCTGCTTTATTTGGGACCTTGCCGTATGTGTGTGTTCATCTGGCTCTTGTGTGCCTTGTGATATGTACTCTTATTTGAACTGGTAAACGTGTTCCCTGAGCTTCTGAGGCACTCTAGCAACTTGGTCAGACCTAAGGGGGAGGTCGTTGGAACCTCCAATAATAGCCTGTAGGTGGGAAGCACAGGCTAATTGCGTGGGCCTGGTAACCGGTCTCTGGAGTTGGGGTGGAGGGCAGTCTTGGGGACAGAAACCTTACCCTGGGGAATCTGGTGCTGCCTCCAGGCAGATGTCATCAGAGTTGAGAGTTCTCAGAAACCCTGCTGGTGTTCGAGAATTGCCTGGTGTTGTATGCATTGGAAACAGGCCCGGTATCCTGAAGGGAGTTCCACTGCTGTGTATGAAAAAGAACGCTGGGTCATACCGTACCGCTATGAATATTTTTAGGCACCTCCACACTGTTTTCCACAGTAGCTGAACCAATTTATATGGTCACCAAAAAAGCACGAGGGTTCCCTCCCTTTTCTCCACATCCTCATCAACGTTTGTTATTTCTTGTTTTTTGGTACAAGCCGTTCTGACTGGTGTGAGGTGATAGTTTGTTGTCAGGTTTTTTTTTTGTTATCATTAATCTACAATTACATGAACAACATTATGGTGACTAGATTCCCCCCTATTTCAAGTCGCCACCCCATACCTGATTACATACCATCAGCGTACTCAGATGCTATAGAATCACAACTTGTCTTCTCTGTGTTGTAATGCCTTCCCTATGCGCCAACACCCCTCCCCACACAGACGTTATGTATGGTAATCGTAAGGTCCCCTTTCTTTTTCCCCACCGTTATCCCTCCCTTCCCACCCATCCTCCCCAGTCCCTTTCCCTTTGGTAACTGTTAGTCCATTCTTGGGTTCTGTGATTCTGCTGCTGTTTTGTTCCTTCAGTTTCTCTTTGTTCTTATACTCCACATGTGAGTGAAGTCACTTGGTACTTGTCTTTCCCCACCTGGCTTCTTTCACTGAGCCTAGTCATAATACCCTCTAGCTCCATCCGTGTTGTTGCCAGCGGTAGGATTTGTTTCCTTCTTATGGCTGAGTGATACTCCATTGTGTATAATGTGTACCACGTCTTCTTTATCCATTCACCTGCTGATGGACACTTAGGTTGCTTCCATTTCTCGGCTCTTGTAAATAGCGCTGCGATAAGCATAGGGGCGCATCTGTCTTTTTCAAACTGGGCTGCTGCACTCTTAGGGTAAATTCCTAGAAGTGGAATTCCCGGGTCAAGTGGTATTTCTATTTTGAGCTTCCTGAGGAACCTCCATACTGCTTTCCACAATGGTTGAGCTGAGATGTGCATTCCCACCAGCAGTGTCGGAGGGTTCCCCTGTCTCCACATCCTCGCCACCGTCTGTTGTTGTGTGTCTTCCCGATGGTGGCCATCCTGACTGGTGTGAGGTGATACCTCATGGTGGTTTTAATTTGCATTTCTCTGAGGATTGGCGGTGTGGAGGATCTTTTCATGTGCCTGTTGGCCACCTGAATTTCTTCTTTGGAGAAGTGTCTGTTCAGATCCTCTGCCCATGTTTTAATTGGATTATTTGCTTTTTCTGTGTGGAGGTGCGTGGGCACTTCATACGTATTTTAGATGTCATCAACCCCTTATCGGATATGCCATCTATGAATCTGTCCTCCCATACTGTCGGATGTCTGTGTTCTACTGATGGTTTTTAAACAGAATCTTATACCCCCTGCCATCTCATTCCAACTCTGAGTCAATTTTTTTTTTTTTCCCTCAGAACACCAACCCGCCCAGAAAACTGGAACGAAGAGGAGAAGATGTGATAGAGGAACATCGAGCCTAAACTGAGAGGTGAGATGGTGGAGACTGGTAGTAAGTATCTTTCCATGTGCTGCTTTCAAGGTTCACGGGGAAAAAAGGTTGCCACGGAGGTAAAGCCCGGGATGTGGACGTCACCTGGTATCGGTGGAGCCACCTAGCCACTAGCCATTCATGGGAAGGCTAGCGTGCGGCACTGTTATTTCCTGCGGAGTTACACGTGCGGCGTCCCCCCGTTGCAGTTCGGTCAGGCCCCGTGTGGGACTGCCCTGGCACTGGCCGGGGTGGATCTGAGAGCTGTGCCCGTTCCTGCTGGGCTGCCCCAGCATCCCTCTCAGAACAAGGCCTCCAAAGTGCTCCTGGGAGAGAGACAGAGAGAGAGAGAGACAGAGACAGAGACAGAGAATTATGCCCAAGAGACAGGGGCAACTTTTTGCTGGAGCTCCATGAGCATGTTTCTGATTTTTATGTGGGGATCCCTCTCACAAAGATGGATCGAGTCCAGTTACCAGGTTCCTTTGGCTTTGACGTTTCGTATTTGTAGGTGGCGCCCTGTACAGCGCCCAGAAGCTTTTCCCTCTGGAGCTGCTCAGCCCTTGGGGTGATGGCAGGCAGGGGTCACGGGGGCGGCGCTGGTGCCCGCGGGAGGGAAGAGGTCTTTCCCGCTTCCCGGCCGCAGTGCCTGTGTCCACCGCCAGGGCCAGTTTGCGGAGCACGCGGGGAGAAGCCTCTGTGCTTTGCACCCGTGGCTGCCGTAGGTGGGGCCGTCCTGTCGCTGGCCTGGCGCGATGGAGGGGAGCAGCCGGTTTGCGAGCCGGTGCTGGCGGGGGAGGAAGGTGCAGCAGGCCGCCGTGTTGTGTTATCAGTCACATCACGGTGGGGGGCCTTGGAGCTGCGTAGGCAGCCAGGGTGCGTGGAGCGCCCGGAGCTCCTAAAAGTTCCCCCACCTGCTGGGCAGAGTGCACCCGGACAGGTTTGCGCACCTGTGCTTTCTCCCGAGCGGCGAGCTCTGTGCAACCCTTGCCCCTTTAGCAGCTCTCTCGCTGTTAGGAAGTCTCTCAGACTGCCCGCCTTTCTTTCATCCCACAGCAGCCGGATGTGGATCCCTGTGTTGCGCGAGTGGCAGGAACCTCAAGTCTCTCCAAGTGCTCCGCCTGTCTTTGCTTTCCAACCCCACCGGTCCTCCAGAGCATCATGTGAGGTAGGTCCGTGCTCCCGGAGCAGATCTCCAGGGCTGGGTGTCAAGCAGTCCTAGGCCTCCACCCGCCTCCCCGTTTCCGTTTCTCTTCCTCCCTCCGGTGAGCTCGGGTGCGGGAAGGGCCTGCCGGGTCCCTCCGGATCACGGCTTTGGTACGTCACCCTTCACCTTGAGGTGACGGCCTGCCGCGGCAGCCTCCTCTCCTGCTTCTCTTCCAGGATCTGGTGTAGTTGTGATATTTCCACATTGTATGTACGTATGCATGTATGTGGTTTTCGGAGGAGGTTTCTGCCTCCCCTCTCACACTGCCTGCCGTCTTTAATCCCACCAAGCCATCTTTAATTTTTTTTTTTTCTTTTTCAGTTTCAGTTTCACTTGGATAGGGTACCTTTTCCCACCCCTTCAACTTGTAGTTTGTCTGTGTGCTCGGATCTCAAGTGAGCCTCCAGTAAGGGAGCACGTAGGCGGTCTTGAGTTTTCATCCATTCATTCAACCCTGTGTCTTTTGTTTGGAGCATTTAAAGTCTTTCCCTTTACTGTGATAATTGATAGCTGTGTCCTTATGGCACTTCTTCAAGTTGATTTCTGTCTCCTTTTCGCTTGTAGTTCTTCTCTGTGCTTTCATCGTTGCTCTCCTGGTTATGAGCGATAGCTTTGTTGAGTATTATGCTTTCTTACCTGTCTGTCTGTCTGTCTGTCTGTCTGTCTATCTGTCTATCTTATCTATCTGATCTCTCTACTCTCATCTATCTACTGTCATCTCTGTGTCTATCTATCCAAACTATCTAATCTACCACCTATCTGTCTGTCATCTGTCATCTATATGTATCTATATCAATGTGGCTATCTAACCTGTATGTATCTATATCATCTATCTAGTCTGTCATCTTTATCAATCTATCTACCTGTCATCTATCTATGTGTATCTATAGGTGTCTGTCTAATCTGTCCACCTGATCTATCATGTATCATCTATCTAATCTGTCTGTCTGCCTAGTCTGTCTAATCTCTCTGTATGTATCTATATGGTCTATGTAACCTATCATTCTATCTCATCTGTCAGTCTGATCTAATCTATCCATCTATCTAATGTATCTGTCTATCTATCTATGTGTTTGTTCATTTTGTCCATTTTTGTCAACGTACCGTCACTAGGCGCGCAGTCATTCCTCTGTCTCCTTCTCAGTCTTGATTCCTTGTGTTTGTTTCTGTGAGTTAGCTGTGTCTTTGGGTCTTGAGAGGAGTGGCCGTGGGTTGGAACACCTGGGTAGGTGGCCCGAGTCCGCTGGGTGTAGATGGCCGGCTGGACTCTCTAACCAGTGCGGGCTGGGGCCCTCCGGGTGCTCTGCCCTGGCGCTGGCCCTGCCGGGGCGGCTGCGTGAGCTGCGGGGCAGATCCGAGGCCCCACACAGGGAGCACCCCGGCCGGCCTGCTGGGGCCGAGGCAGGTGCACGCCCAGTAGTAGGTCTTTGTGCCTGCGTGCCGATGTCACCTCGATGGCCCTGCTTGGCCGCCCATCTCCAGAGAGCATGTGTAGTCGCAGGTTCAGTGAGCCGCCTTCTTGGGGACACGCGGGGCTGGTGTGGGCTAGTGGCCCGTGGGCTTGCTGAGGTGGCAGGCCAGCTAGCTCGCGGGGAAACTGCTCCCCTCTGTTGTCAAGGTGGAGGTGGAGTTTCAGTGCATTTAGGCATTTAGATGTGAGTGAGGTCTATCTGAAATGGAATAGTAGCATTTAGAGCTGTGTTTTCTGTTGGTGTGGAAAGGGTGCTGAGCATAAAGAGTTGGGTGGCGGTGGCAGGAATTCGAGGAATGTTGATGTCCTTGCATTTATTTATGTTCTGTCAAGGGAAGTGATTCTGAAGTAACCTTTTACTCATGTATGAAGGTGGTGCGTAAGGGTCACCCCACGTCAGTCGTGGTGAGATGAAGTGAGGTGATAGAATTAAAGCCTGTACCCCTTGGCCTTATACGTAGGAGACGCACCGTGGGTGCTCTTTGCTGCTCTCCTGTCCTGGCTTATTGCCTTAACTAACGTGATGGTTCAGAGTGGTCCCAGCGAGATTTCCAGCAAAATCTTTCTACAATTGCATAGAAACACTTGGGATATCCATATCCCCAGAGGCTAGTGGAAAAGTTTACTCTTTCTGGTCACTGTTTGCAGGTTGTTCGCTCTATCGCGCATTTCTTTGTTACTTTTAGACCGATAGGGGCAGTGGTACACGCACACGCACACGCGCGCGCGCGCGCACACACACACACACACACACACACACACACAGAATTAAACATGTTTAAGAACCAAAACGAAAAGAGTGGTTTTCTGTGTCACAGCAGGGATTCCCTAGCCTGCGGCGAGCTCAGAGCAGTGGCAGAGAAGAGGGAAGGGGCCTCGTTAGCCAACCCGGTCTCCCTCCTCTGGACTTGCCTCCCCCTGGGCTGTCATCCCTTAAACGCTCAGCACGCAGGCCTCGCGTGGAGCACGCACAGTCATAAAACGCGGCTACTTCCACATCCCAGTCACTGGGGCGTGGGGCATGTTACATTGTTCGGTGTGGCTCAAAGCGTTATCACTCGTGTATGTGAGTTCTTCCTCGGTAACAGAGTGAAAGAGTAAAGACAGCCAGAGGCATATTAGCAAGAACAGGGTTTAGTGGGAAAATATAATACACCCACACAGATCTGGGAAAGACTTTCTTTAATGGATAGCAGGGAGGATAGGAAGCCCCAAAAAAAGGACATGGGCCTTGTACGGGGCTGGGGGAGACCGGTAGACGGCCGCAAGGGTGGCGGCGTGTCCAGCGCGTCACCGTCGTCGGGGGTAGGGCTGAGCCCGGCGGTTGTGCCACGTGTGGCATCGGGCCGGTGGGGACCGGAAGATGGCCCGCAGGGGCGACGTGGTGTCCATAGGCGCACCGGCCGTGTCAGAGTCCGGCCCCAGGGCGGCGGCGGCGGCCCACGGCGGCGGCGTGGTGTCCATAGGCTCGCCGGCCGTGTCAGAGTCCGGCCCCAGGGCGGCGGCGGCGGCCCACGGCGGCGGCGTGGTGTCCATAGGCTCGCCGGCCGTGTCAGAGTCCGGCCCCAGGGCGGCGGCCCACGGCGGCGGCGTGGTGTCCATAGGCTCGCCGGCCGTGTCAGAGTCCGGCCCCAGGGCGGCGGCGGCGGCCCACGGCGGCGGCGTGGTGTCCATAGGCTCGCCGGCCGTGTCAGAGTCCGGCCCCAGGGCGGCGGCGGCGGCCCACGGCGGCGGCGTGGTGTCCATAGGCTCGCCGGCCGTGTCAGAGTCCGGCCCCAGGGCGGCGGCGGCGGCCCACGGCGGCGGCGTGGTGTCCATAGGCTCGCCGGCCGTGTCAGAGTCCGGCCCCAGGGCGGCGGTGGTGGCCCACGGCGGCGGCGTGGTGTCCATAGGCTCGCCGGCCGTGCCAGAGTCCGGCCCCAGGGCGGCGGCGGCCCACGGCGGCGGCGTGGTGTCCATAGGCTCGCCGGCCGCGTCAGAGTCCGGCCCCAGGGCGGCGGCGGCCCACGGCGGCGGCTTGGTGTACATAGGCTCGCCATCCGTGTCAGTGTCTGGCCGCAGACCGGTGGCCCACGGGGGCGGCCTGGTGTTCAGAGGCTCGCCCTCCGCGTCAGAGTCCGGCCCCAGCGGCGTGGTGTCCATAGGTCCTTCGTTTGAGGCAGGCATGAGAATAGGGTACGAAGCTAGGGAGAGCTTCCAACTCCTCCTCAGGCCGAGCGCGCACGGAGCTGCCCAGCTAGGGTAGCCTCTGATAGGTCAGCCAGAGGACGCATCACAGAGCAGCCGCCCGGGCAACCGTGATGTCACCCAAGGGGGAGGGGAGCCCCCACTGCCGTGAGCACACCAGCCCCACCCAGAGGAGACCCTGGCCTAGTGTCACAGGGTGTGGCCCCCACGCCAACCCCAGTAGTGTCCCCAGCTTCCCCCCCACCCCCCGGGACTGCCCGCCGAGGGCCGTGCAGGTGTCAGGGCCAGCCAGACCACCATGCAGACCGTTCAGGGCCGCAGTGCTCGCGTCTGTCAGAGCTACGCCCGCCCGGGTGTCGCCTCTGCACGCGCTCGGGACCCGGGGTGCGGCGGCCAGTGCTGTGCCCCCGTGGTCCCTGAGGCCGGGGCTGCCGGGGCGCCGCCCGCCCTCGCCCCGGGCCTTCCCATCTTCTCTGGGAGGCCTGGAGCCAGACATGCTTCCTCCGCCATGGCCAGCCAGGCGGGTGACAGATTCCGAGGAGGGGACCGTCCGCGTGACTTCCCTTTCTAGCTAGCGGGCAGGTTCTTTCTTCGCTTCCCGGAAAGCCTAGGTCAGGGACCACCAGGTTTCAGCATAGCAACATTCCACGTTCTGACTGAGCCTGGCAGCCCAGATTTTTCTCTTTGGTCTCGTTTTGGGGCCTGTGTCTGGTATACGAGTAACACAACACAGTAAACTGGGAAACACTTTTTATTTTCTTACTGTCATTTTCTTATGTTTATTCATTTTGTTATCCTTAATCTACAGTTACATGAAGAACATTATGTTTTCTCGACTCCCCCCTTCACCAAGTCCCCCCCCACAAACCCCGTGACAGTCACTGTCCATCAGTGTAGTAGGATGCTGTAGAATCACTACTCGTCTGCTCTGTGTCGCACAGTCCTCCCTATGCGCGCCCCCCCCACCCCGCCCCACATTATACATGCTAATAATCGTAAGGCCTCCTTTCTTTTTCCCCACCGTTATCCCTCCCTTCCCACCCATCCTCCCCAGTCCCTTTCCATTTGGTAACTGTTAGTCCATTCTTAGGTTCTGTGATTCTGCTGCTGTTTTGTTCCTTCAGTTTCTCTTTGTTCTTATACTCCACATATGAGTGAAATCCCTTGGTACTTGTCTTTCTCCACCTGGCTTATTTCACTGAGCCTAGTCATAATACCCTCTAGCTCCATCCGTGTTGTTGCCAACGGTAGGATTTGTTTTCTTCTTATGGCTGAGTGATACTCCATTGTGTATAATGTGTACCACGTCTTCTTTATCCATTCACCTGCTGATGGACACTTAGGTTGCTTCCATTTCTCGGCTCTTGTAAATAGCGCTGCGATAAGCATAGGGGCGCATCTGTCTTTTTCAAACTGGGCTGCTGCACTCTTAGGGTAAATTCCTAGAAGTGGAATTCCCGGGTCAAGTGGTATTTCTATTTTGAGCTTCCTGAGGAACCTCCATACTGCTTTCCACAATGGTTGAGCTGAGATGTCCATTCCCACCAGCAGTGTCGGAGGGTTCCCCTCTCTCCACATCCTCGCCACCGTCTGTTGTTGTGTGTCTTCCCGATGGTGGCCATCCTGACTGGTGTGAGGTGATATCTCATGGTGGTTTTAATTTGCATTTCTCTGAGGATTGGCGGTGTGGAGGATCTTTTCATGTGCCTGCTGGCCACCTCAATTTCTTCTTTGGAGAAGTGTCTGTTCAGATCCTCTGCCCATTTTTTAATGGGATTATTTGCTTTTCTTGTCTGTTGAGGTGCGTGAGCTCTTTATGTATTTTGGATGTCAACCCTTTATCGGATCTGTCATTGATGAATATATTCTCGCATATACTTTAGGGTACCTTTTTGTTCCATTGAGGGTGTCCTTTGCTGTACAGAAGCTTTTCAGCTTGATGTAGTCCCACCAGTTCATTTTTGCTCTTGCTTCCCTTGCCCGGGGAGGTTATGTTCTTGAAGAAGTCGCTCATGTTTATGTCCAGGAGATTTGTGCCTATATGTTTTTTTTCTGAGAGTTTTATGGTTTCATGACTCACATTCAGGTCTTGGATCCATTTCGAATTTACTCTTCTGTATGGGGTTAGACAGCGATCCAGTTTCATTCTCTTACGTGTAGCTGTCCAGTTTTGCCAGCACCGTCTGTTGAAGAGAGTGTCATTTCCCCATTGTATGTCCCCGGCTCCCTCATCATATATTAATTGACCACATATGTTTGGGTTAATGTCTGGAGTCTCTTATTCTGTTCCACCCGTCTGTGGCTCTGTTCTAGTGCCAGGAGCAAACTGTCTTGATCAAGACTGTGGCTTTGTAGTAGAGCTTGATGTTGGGGAGCGAGATACCGCACCCACACACACACACACACACACACAGACCACACACAGACACACACACACACACACACACACACACCACACACAGACCACACACACACACACACACACACCACACACACACACACACACACCACAAACACACACACACACACCACACACACAGACCACACACACACACACACACCACACACACACCACACACACACACACACACACACACACCACACACACACACCACACACACACACACACACCACACACACACACACACACACACCACAAACACACACACACCACACACACAGACCACACACACACACACACCACACACACACACACCACACACACACACACACACACACCACACACACACACACACCACACACACACACACACACACACACACACACAGACACACAGAGACATGCTTTCTTCCTCCTTCTCAGGATTGCTTTGGCTATTCGGGATCTTTGGCGTTTCCATATGAATTTTTGACCTATTTGTTCCAGTACGTGGAAGAATGCTGTTGGTGATTTGATAGGGACTGCACCCGATCTGTAGATTGCTTTGGGCAGGATGGCCATTCTGACGATATTTATTCTTCCTAGCCAAGTGCGTGGGATGAGTTTCCATTTGTTAGCGTCCTCTTTAATTTCTCTTAAGAGTGTCTTATAGTTTTCAGGGTATAGGTCTTTCGCTTCCTTGGTTAGGTTTATTCCTAGGTATTTTATTCTTTTTGATGCAGTTGCGAATGGAATTGTTTTCCTGATTTCCCTCTCCTTTGGTTCACTGTTAGTGTACAGGAAAGCCTCAGATTTCTGTGTGTTGATTTTGTGTCCCGCAGCTCTGCTGTATTCCGGTTATCAGTTGTAGCAGTTTTGGAGTGGATTCTTCAGGGTTTCCTTACGTACAGTATCGTGTCATCTGCAGATGGTGACCGCCTAGCTGCTTCTTTACCAGTCTGGATTCCTTGTATTTCTTTGTCTGTTCTAATTGCCGTGGCTGGGACCCCCGGGACTGTGTTGAATAACGGTGGGGAGAGTGGGCACCCCTGTCTCGTTCCCCATCTCAGAGGAACGGCTTTCAGCCTCTCGCTGTTGAGTATGACGTTGGCTGTGGGTTTTGTCATATACGGCCTTTATTAGGTTGAGGTGCTCGCCCTGTATACCCTCTTGGTTGAGAGTTTTTATCGTGAGTGGATGTTGCATTTTGTCGGATGCTTTTTCAGCATCTGTGGAGACGATCGTGTGGTTTTTGTCTTTCTTTCTGTTTATGTGGTGGATGGTGTGGATGGATTTTCGAATGCTGTCACCATCCTTGCATCCCTGGGATGAATCCCACTTGATCAGGGTGTTTGATCCCCTTGATGTATTTTTGAATTTGGTTTTGCTAATATTTTGTTCATTTCCTAGGTATTCTTGCTCCTCATCCGCAGTTCCTGAAAATCCTTCTGAGCCACAACTGTCCAATGGGTGTCTCGTTAGGTTAATGCAGAGGCTTTGGGGCCCTAGCCCAGGGTAGAGGCTGGTCGCCAGGGGCTCCAGGCTTGTGGTTAGCGGGTGGGAACTTGCAGCCCCCAGCCCCCAGGGAAGGAAGAGGAAAGGGATGAGGGCTGGAGGTTGAATCAGCAATGGCCAGCGATTTAGTCAGCCATGACTCTGCAGTGAAGCCCTCCCAGAACCCTATGAGAAGAGCACAGCTCTCTCTCTCTCTCTCATCTCCTGCTTCTCTGTCAGAGCTTCCATGCTTGGGGAACCAGGTCGCCTGCACATGCCACCATGCCATTCCCCAAGTCCCGGGAGGACAGAAGCTCCTTTACTTGGGACCTTGCCGTGTGTGCGCGTGCGTGTGCGTGTGAAGCGCGCGCGTGCGCTGCTGTGTCCTTTATGATAGTCTTTGTTAAACTGGTAAACGTGTTTTCCTGAGCTGCTGAGGCACCCTAGCAACTTGGGCAGTACTTACTAAGGGGGAGGTCGTTGGAACTTCCAATCCTAGCCTGTATGTAGGTGGGAAGCACAAGCTAATTGCATGGGCCTGGCAACCGGGCTCTGGAGTTGGGGGTGGAGGGCAGTCTTGAGGATAGAAACCTTACCCTGGGGAATCTTGTGCTGCGTCCAGGCAGATATCCTCAGAGTTGAGTTCTCAGAAACCCTGCTGGTGTTGGAGAATTGCTTGGTGTTGTATGCATTGGGAACAGGTCCGGTATCCTGAAGGGAGTTCCACTGCTGTGTATGAAAAAGAACGCTGGGTCATGTGGTACCGCTATGGATATTTTTAGGAACCTCCACACTGTTTCCCATAGTAGCTGCACCAATTTACATGGTCACCAACAGTGCACGAGGGTTCCCTTTGTCCACTTCCTCATCAACGCTTGTTATTTCTTGTTTTGCTTTTTTTTGTTTTTTTTTTCTCTTCTTTTGGTACTAGCCATTCTGACTGGTGTGAGGTGATAGCTCGTTGTGATTTTTGCGTGTGTGTGACCGTTAATGTACAATTACATGAGCAACATGGTTACTGGACTCCCCCTCCCACTATCTTATCAAGTCCCCCCCACCCCTTACCCCATTACAGTCACTGTCCTTCGGCGTCGTAAGACGCTGTAGAATCCCTACCTGTCTTCTCTGTGTTATGCTGCCTTCCCCGGGCCCCGGCACCCCCGCCGCCCCACCCCCTACGTTATGTGTGCGAGCCGTAATGCCCCTTTTCCCCACTTATCCCTCCCTCCCCACCCATCCTCCCCAGTCCCTTTCCCTTTGGTAACTGTTAGTCCACTCTTGGGTTCTGTGAGTCTGCTGCCGTTTTGCTCCTTTAGTTTCTGCTTTGTTCTTTTACCCCACAGATGAGTGAAGTCATCTGATGCTTGTCTTTCTCCATCCTGCTCATTTCACTGAGCATAATACCCTCTAGCTCCATCCGTGTTGTCGCAAACGGTAGGATTTCTTTTCTTCTTACGGCTGAATAATATTCCATCTTGCATATGTACCACCTCTTCTTTATCCATCCGCCTACTGACGGACACTCACGTTGCTTCCATTTCTTGGCTATTGTGCGTAGTGCTGTGATAGACATAGGGGTGCGTGTGTCTTTTTCAAACTAGGCTCCTGCATTCTTAGGGTACATTGCTGGGAGTGGAATTCCTGGGTCAAATGGTATTTGTACTTTTCTGTTTTTTGAGGAACCTCCATACTGCTTTCCACAATGGTTGAGCTGAGATGTGCATTCCCACCAGCAGTGTCGGAGGGTTCCCCTCTCTCCACATCCTCGCCACCGTCTGTTGTTGTGTGTCTTCCCGATGGTGGCCATCCTGACTGGTGTGAGGTGATATCTCATGGTGGTTTTAATTTGCATTTCTCTGAGGATTGGCGGTGTGGAGGATCTTTTCATGTGCCTGCTGGCCACCTCAATTTCTTCTTTGGAGAAGTGTCTGTTCAGATCCTCTGCCCATTTTTTAATGGGATTATTTGCTTTTCTTGTCTGTTGAGGTGCGTGAGCTCAACCCTTTATCGGATCTGTCATTGATGAATATATTCTCGCATATACTTTAGGGTACCTTTTTGTTCTATTGAGGGTGTCCTTTGCTGTACAGAAGCTTTTCAGCTTGATGTAGTCCCACCAGTTCATTTTTGCTCTTGTTTCCCTTGCCCGGGGAGGTTATGTTCTTGAAGAAGTCGCTCATGTTTATGTCCAGGAGATTTGTGCCTATATGTTTTTTTTCTGAGAGTTTTATGGTTTCATGACTCACATTCAGGTCTTGGATCCATTTCGAATTTACTCTTCTGTATGGGGTTAGACAGTGATCCAGTTTCATTCTCTTACGTGTAGCTGTCCAGTTTTGCCAGCACCGTCTGTTGAAGAGAGTGTCATTTCCCCATTGTATGTCCCCGGCTCCCTCATCATATATTAATTGACCACATATGTTTGGGTTAATGTCTGGAGTCTCTTATTCTGTTCCACCCGTCTGTGGCTCTGTTCTAGTGCCAGGAGCAAACTGTCTTGATCAAGACTGTGGCTTTGTAGTAGAGCTTGATGTTGGGGAGCGAGATACCGCACCCACACACACACACACACACACAGACCACACACAGACACACACACACACACACACACACACACACACACACCACACACACACACACCACACACACACACACACCACACACACAGACCACACACACACACACACACACCACACACACACACACACACACACACACCACACACACACACACACACCACACACACAGACCACACACACACACACACACCACACACACACACACACACACACCACACACACACACACACACCCCACACACACAGACCACACACACACACACACACACACACACACACACACCACACACACACACCACACACACAGACCACACACACACACCACACACACACACACACACACACACACACACACCACACACACACACACACACACACACACACCACACACACACACACACCACACACACCACACACACACACACACCACACACACACACACACACACACACACAGAGACATGCTTTCTTCCTCCTTCTCAGGATTGCTTTGGCTATTCGGGATCTTTACACACACACACACACAGAGAGACATGCTTTCTTCCTCCTTCTCAGGATTGCTTTGGCTATTCGGGATCTTTGGCGTTTCCATATGAATTTTTGACCTATTTGTTCCAGTACGTGGAAGAATGCTGTTGGTGATTTGATAGGGACTGCACCCGATCTGTAGATTGCTTTGGGCAGGATGGCCATTCTGACGATATTTATTCTTCCTAGCCAAGAGCGTGGGATGAGTTTCCATTTGTTAGCGTCCTCTTTAATTTCTCTTAAGAGTGTCTTATAGTTTTCAGGGTATAGGTCTTTCGCTTCCTTGGTTAGGTTTATTCCTAGGTATTTTATTCTTTTTGATGCAGTTGTGAATGGAATTGTTTTCCTGATTTCCCTCTCCTTTGGTTCACTGTTAGTGTACAGGAAAGCCTCAGATTTCTGTGTGTTGATTTTGTGTCCCGCAGCTCTGCTGTATTCCGGTTATCAGTTGTAGCAGTTTTGGAGTGGTTTCTTCAGGGTTTCCTTACGTACAGTATCGTGTCATCTGCAGATGGTGACCGCCTAGCTGCTTCTTTACCAGTCTGGATTCCTTGTATTTCTTTGTCTGTTCTAATTGCCGTGGCTGGGACCCCCGGGACTGTGTTGAATAACGGTGGGGAGAGTGGGCACCCCTGTCTCGTTCCCCATCTCAGAGGAACGGCTTTCAGCCTCTCGCTGTTGAGTATGACGTTGGCTGTGGGTTTTATCATATACGGCCTTTATTAGGTTGAGGTGCTCGCCCTGTATACCCACTTGGTTGAGAGTTTTTATCGTGAGTGGATGTTGCGTTTTGTCGGATGCTTTTTCAGCATCTGTGGAGACGATCGTGTGGTTTTTGTCTTTCTTTCTGTTTATGTGGTGGATGGTGTGGATGGATTTTCGAATGCTGTCACCATCCTTGCATCCCTGGGATGAATCCCACTTGATCAGGGTGTTTGATCCCCTTGATGTATTTTTGAATTTGGTTTTGCTAATATTTTGTTCATTTCCTAGGTATTCTTGCTCCTCATCCGCAGTTCCTGAAAATCCTTCTGAGCCACAACTGTCCAATGGGTGTCTCGTTAGGTTAACGCAGAGGCTTTGGGGCCCTAGCCCAGGGTAGAGGCTGGTCGCCAGGGGCACCAGGCTTGTGGTTAGCGGGTGGGAGCTTTCAGCCCTCAGCCCCCAGGGAAGGAAGAGGAAAGGGATGAGGGCTGGAGGTTGAATCAGCAATGGGCAGCGATTTAGTCAGTCATGACTCTGCAGTGAAGTCCTCACAGAACCCCATGAGAAGAGCACAGCTCTCTCTCAACTTCAGCTTCTCTATCAGAGCTTCCATGCTTGGGAAACCAGGTCGCCTGCACAGGCCACCATGCCAGAACCCAAGCACCTGGAGGATAGAAGCTGCTTTATTTGGGACCTTGCCGTATGTGTGTGTTCATCTGGCTCTTGTGTGCCTTGTGATATGTACTCTTATTTGAACTGGTAAACGTGTTCCCTGAGCTTCTGAGGCACTCTAGCAACTTGGTCAGACCTAAGGGGGAGGTCGTTGGAACCTCCAATAATAGCCTGTAGGTGGGAAGCACAGGCTAATTGCGTGGGCCTGGTAACCGGTCTCTGGAGTTGGGGTGGAGGGCAGTCTTGGGGACAGAAACCTTACCCTGGGGAATCTGGTGCTGCCTCCAGGCAGATGTCATCAGAGTTGAGAGTTCTCAGAAACCCTGCTGGTGTTCGAGAATTGCCTGGTGTTGTATGCATTGGAAACAGGCCCGGTATCCTGAAGGGAGTTCCACTGCTGTGTATGAAAAAGAACGCTGGGTCATACCGTACCGCTATGAATATTTTTAGGCACCTCCACACTGTTTTCCACAGTAGCTGAACCAATTTATATGGTCACCAAAAAAGCACGAGGGTTCCCTCCCTTTTCTCCACATCCTCATCAACGTTTGTTATTTCTTGTTTTTTGGTACAAGCCGTTCTGACTGGTGTGAGGTGATAGTTTGTTGTCAGGTTTTTTTTTTGTTATCATTAATCTACAATTACATGAACAACATTATGGTGACTAGATTCCCCCCTATTTCAAGTCGCCACCCCATACCTGATTACATACCATCAGCGTACTCAGATGCTATAGAATCACAACTTGTCTTCTCTGTGTTGTAATGCCTTCCCTATGCGCCAACACCCCTCCCCACACAGACGTTATGTATGGTAATCGTAAGGTCCCCTTTCTTTTTCCCCACCGTTATCCCTCCCTTCCCACCCATCCTCCCCAGTCCCTTTCCCTTTGGTAACTGTTAGTCCATTCTTGGGTTCTGTGATTCTGCTGCTGTTTTGTTCCTTCAGTTTCTCTTTGTTCTTATACTCCACATGTGAGTGAAGTCACTTGGTACTTGTCTTTCCCCACCTGGCTTCTTTCACTGAGCCTAGTCATAATACCCTCTAGCTCCATCCGTGTTGTTGCCAGCGGTAGGATTTGTTTCCTTCTTATGGCTGAGTGATACTCCATTGTGTATAATGTGTACCACGTCTTCTTTATCCATTCACCTGCTGATGGACACTTAGGTTGCTTCCATTTCTCGGCTCTTGTAAATAGCGCTGCGATAAGCATAGGGGCGCATCTGTCTTTTTCAAACTGGGCTGCTGCACTCTTAGGGTAAATTCCTAGAAGTGGAATTCCCGGGTCAAGTGGTATTTCTATTTTGAGCTTCCTGAGGAACCTCCATACTGCTTTCCACAATGGTTGAGCTGAGATGTGCATTCCCACCAGCAGTGTCGGAGGGTTCCCCTGTCTCCACATCCTCGCCACCGTCTGTTGTTGTGTGTCTTCCCGATGGTGGCCATCCTGACTGGTGTGAGGTGATACCTCATGGTGGTTTTAATTTGCATTTCTCTGAGGATTGGCGGTGTGGAGGATCTTTTCATGTGCCTGTTGGCCACCTGAATTTCTTCTTTGGAGAAGTGTCTGTTCAGATCCTCTGCCCATGTTTTAATTGGATTATTTGCTTTTTCTGTGTGGAGGTGCGTGGGCACTTCATACGTATTTTAGATGTCATCAACCCCTTATCGGATATGCCATCTATGAATCTGTCCTCCCATACTGTCGGATGTCT
Source organism: Manis pentadactyla (assembly GCF_030020395.1). Classification (NCBI taxonomy): domain Eukaryota; kingdom Metazoa; phylum Chordata; class Mammalia; order Pholidota; family Manidae; genus Manis; species Manis pentadactyla. Next base: position 82,891,933 of record NC_080030.1, read on the forward strand.
GTGTTCTACTGATGGTTTTTAAACAGAATCTTATACCCCCTGCCATCTCATTCCAACTCTGAGTCAATTTTTTTTTTTTTCCCTCAGAACACCAACCCGCCCAGAAAACTGGAACGAAGAGGAGAAGATGTGATAGAGGAACATCGAGCCTAAACTGAGAGGTGAGATGGTGGAGACTGGTAGTAAGTATCTTTCCATGTGCTGCTTTCAAGGTTCACGGGGAAAAAAGGTTGCCACGGAGGTAAAGCCCGGGATGTGGACGTCACCTGGTATCGGTGGAGCCACCTAGCCACTAGCCATTCATGGGAAGGCTAGCGTGCGGCACTGTTATTTCCTGCGGAGTTACACGTGCGGCGTCCCCCCGTTGCAGTTCGGTCAGGCCCCGTGTGGGACTGCCCTGGCACTGGCCGGGGTGGATCTGAGAGCTGTGCCCGTTCCTGCTGGGCTGCCCCAGCATCCCTCTCAGAACAAGGCCTCCAAAGTGCTCCTGGGAGAGAGACAGAGAGAGAGAGAGACAGAGACAGAGACAGAGAATTATGCCCAAGAGACAGGGGCAACTTTTTGCTGGAGCTCCATGAGCATGTTTCTGATTTTTATGTGGGGATCCCTCTCACAAAGATGGATCGAGTCCAGTTACCAGGTTCCTTTGGCTTTGACGTTTCGTATTTGTAGGTGGCGCCCTGTACAGCGCCCAGAAGCTTTTCCCTCTGGAGCTGCTCAGCCCTTGGGGTGATGGCAGGCAGGGGTCACGGGGGCGGCGCTGGTGCCCGCGGGAGGGAAGAGGTCTTTCCCGCTTCCCGGCCGCAGTGCCTGTGTCCACCGCCAGGGCCAGTTTGCGGAGCACGCGGGGAGAAGCCTCTGTGCTTTGCACCCGTGGCTGCCGTAGGTGGGGCCGTCCTGTCGCTGGCCTGGCGCGATGGAGGGGAGCAGCCGGTTTGCGAGCCGGTGCTGGCGGGGGAGGAAGGTGCAGCAGGCCGCCGTGTTGTGTTATCAGTCACATCACGGTGGGGGGCCTTGGAGCTGCGTAGGCAGCCAGGGTGCGTGGAGCGCCCGGAGCTCCTAAAAGTTCCCCCACCTGCTGGGCAGAGTGCACCCGGACAGGTTTGCGCACCTGTGCTTTCTCCCGAGCGGCGAGCTCTGTGCAACCCTTGCCCCTTTAGCAGCTCTCTCGCTGTTAGGAAGTCTCTCAGACTGCCCGCCTTTCTTTCATCCCACAGCAGCCGGATGTGGATCCCTGTGTTGCGCGAGTGGCAGGAACCTCAAGTCTCTCCAAGTGCTCCGCCTGTCTTTGCTTTCCAACCCCACCGGTCCTCCAGAGCATCATGTGAGGTAGGTCCGTGCTCCCGGAGCAGATCTCCAGGGCTGGGTGTCAAGCAGTCCTAGGCCTCCACCCGCCTCCCCGTTTCCGTTTCTCTTCCTCCCTCCGGTGAGCTCGGGTGCGGGAAGGGCCTGCCGGGTCCCTCCGGATCACGGCTTTGGTACGTCACCCTTCACCTTGAGGTGACGGCCTGCCGCGGCAGCCTCCTCTCCTGCTTCTCTTCCAGGATCTGGTGTAGTTGTGATATTTCCACATTGTATGTACGTATGCATGTATGTGGTTTTCGGAGGAGGTTTCTGCCTCCCCTCTCACACTGCCTGCCGTCTTTAATCCCACCAAGCCATCTTTAATTTTTTTTTTTTCTTTTTCAGTTTCAGTTTCACTTGGATAGGGTACCTTTTCCCACCCCTTCAACTTGTAGTTTGTCTGTGTGCTCGGATCTCAAGTGAGCCTCCAGTAAGGGAGCACGTAGGCGGTCTTGAGTTTTCATCCATTCATTCAACCCTGTGTCTTTTGTTTGGAGCATTTAAAGTCTTTCCCTTTACTGTGATAATTGATAGCTGTGTCCTTATGGCACTTCTTCAAGTTGATTTCTGTCTCCTTTTCGCTTGTAGTTCTTCTCTGTGCTTTCATCGTTGCTCTCCTGGTTATGAGCGATAGCTTTGTTGAGTATTATGCTTTCTTACCTGTCTGTCTGTCTGTCTGTCTGTCTGTCTATCTGTCTATCTTATCTATCTGATCTCTCTACTCTCATCTATCTACTGTCATCTCTGTGTCTATCTATCCAAACTATCTAATCTACCACCTATCTGTCTGTCATCTGTCATCTATATGTATCTATATCAATGTGGCTATCTAACCTGTATGTATCTATATCATCTATCTAGTCTGTCATCTTTATCAATCTATCTACCTGTCATCTATCTATGTGTATCTATAGGTGTCTGTCTAATCTGTCCACCTGATCTATCATGTATCATCTATCTAATCTGTCTGTCTGCCTAGTCTGTCTAATCTCTCTGTATGTATCTATATGGTCTATGTAACCTATCATTCTATCTCATCTGTCAGTCTGATCTAATCTATCCATCTATCTAATGTATCTGTCTATCTATCTATGTGTTTGTTCATTTTGTCCATTTTTGTCAACGTACCGTCACTAGGCGCGCAGTCATTCCTCTGTCTCCTTCTCAGTCTTGATTCCTTGTGTTTGTTTCTGTGAGTTAGCTGTGTCTTTGGGTCTTGAGAGGAGTGGCCGTGGGTTGGAACACCTGGGTAGGTGGCCCGAGTCCGCTGGGTGTAGATGGCCGGCTGGACTCTCTAACCAGTGCGGGCTGGGGCCCTCCGGGTGCTCTGCCCTGGCGCTGGCCCTGCCGGGGCGGCTGCGTGAGCTGCGGGGCAGATCCGAGGCCCCACACAGGGAGCACCCCGGCCGGCCTGCTGGGGCCGAGGCAGGTGCACGCCCAGTAGTAGGTCTTTGTGCCTGCGTGCCGATGTCACCTCGATGGCCCTGCTTGGCCGCCCATCTCCAGAGAGCATGTGTAGTCGCAGGTTCAGTGAGCCGCCTTCTTGGGGACACGCGGGGCTGGTGTGGGCTAGTGGCCCGTGGGCTTGCTGAGGTGGCAGGCCAGCTAGCTCGCGGGGAAACTGCTCCCCTCTGTTGTCAAGGTGGAGGTGGAGTTTCAGTGCATTTAGGCATTTAGATGTGAGTGAGGTCTATCTGAAATGGAATAGTAGCATTTAGAGCTGTGTTTTCTGTTGGTGTGGAAAGGGTGCTGAGCATAAAGAGTTGGGTGGCGGTGGCAGGAATTCGAGGAATGTTGATGTCCTTGCATTTATTTATGTTCTGTCAAGGGAAGTGATTCTGAAGTAACCTTTTACTCATGTATGAAGGTGGTGCGTAAGGGTCACCCCACGTCAGTCGTGGTGAGATGAAGTGAGGTGATAGAATTAAAGCCTGTACCCCTTGGCCTTATACGTAGGAGACGCACCGTGGGTGCTCTTTGCTGCTCTCCTGTCCTGGCTTATTGCCTTAACTAACGTGATGGTTCAGAGTGGTCCCAGCGAGATTTCCAGCAAAATCTTTCTACAATTGCATAGAAACACTTGGGATATCCATATCCCCAGAGGCTAGTGGAAAAGTTTACTCTTTCTGGTCACTGTTTGCAGGTTGTTCGCTCTATCGCGCATTTCTTTGTTACTTTTAGACCGATAGGGGCAGTGGTACACGCACACGCACACGCGCGCGCGCGCGCACACACACACACACACACACACACACACACAGAATTAAACATGTTTAAGAACCAAAACGAAAAGAGTGGTTTTCTGTGTCACAGCAGGGATTCCCTAGCCTGCGGCGAGCTCAGAGCAGTGGCAGAGAAGAGGGAAGGGGCCTCGTTAGCCAACCCGGTCTCCCTCCTCTGGACTTGCCTCCCCCTGGGCTGTCATCCCTTAAACGCTCAGCACGCAGGCCTCGCGTGGAGCACGCACAGTCATAAAACGCGGCTACTTCCACATCCCAGTCACTGGGGCGTGGGGCATGTTACATTGTTCGGTGTGGCTCAAAGCGTTATCACTCGTGTATGTGAGTTCTTCCTCGGTAACAGAGTGAAAGAGTAAAGACAGCCAGAGGCATATTAGCAAGAACAGGGTTTAGTGGGAAAATATAATACACCCACACAGATCTGGGAAAGACTTTCTTTAATGGATAGCAGGGAGGATAGGAAGCCCCAAAAAAAGGACATGGGCCTTGTACGGGGCTGGGGGAGACCGGTAGACGGCCGCAAGGGTGGCGGCGTGTCCAGCGCGTCACCGTCGTCGGGGGTAGGGCTGAGCCCGGCGGTTGTGCCACGTGTGGCATCGGGCCGGTGGGGACCGGAAGATGGCCCGCAGGGGCGACGTGGTGTCCATAGGCGCACCGGCCGTGTCAGAGTCCGGCCCCAGGGCGGCGGCGGCGGCCCACGGCGGCGGCGTGGTGTCCATAGGCTCGCCGGCCGTGTCAGAGTCCGGCCCCAGGGCGGCGGCGGCGGCCCACGGCGGCGGCGTGGTGTCCATAGGCTCGCCGGCCGTGTCAGAGTCCGGCCCCACGGCGGCGGCCCACGGCGGCGGCGTGGTGTCCATAGGCTCGCCGGCCGTGTCAGAGTCCGGCCCCAGGGCGGCGGCGGCGGCCCACGGCGGCGGCGTGGTGTCCATAGGCTCGCCGGCCGTGTCAGAGTCCGGCCCCAGGGCGGCGGCGGCGGCCCACGGCGGCGGCGTGGTGTCCATAGGCTCGCCGGCCGTGTCAGAGTCCGGCCCCAGGGCGGCGGCGGCGGCCCACGGCGGCGGCGTGGTGTCCATAGGCTCGCCGGCCGTGTCAGAGTCCGGCCCCAGGGCGGCGGCGGCGGCCCACGGCGGCGGCGTGGTGTCCATAGGCTCGCCGGCCGTGTCAGAGTCCGGCCCCAGGGCGGCGGTGGTGGCCCACGGCGGCGGCGTGGTGTCCATAGGCTCGCCGGCCGTGCCAGAGTCCGGCCCCAGGGCGGCGGCGGCCCACGGCGGCGGCGTGGTGTCCATAGGCTCGCCGGCCGCGTCAGAGTCCGGCCCCAGGGCGGCGGCGGCCCACGGCGGCGGCTTGGTGTACATAGGCTCGCCATCCGTGTCAGTGTCTGGCCGCAGACCGGTGGCCCACGGGGGCGGCCTGGTGTTCAGAGGCTCGCCCTCCGCGTCAGAGTCCGGCCCCAGCGGCGTGGTGTCCATAGGTCCTTCGTTTGAGGCAGGCATGAGAATAGGGTACGAAGCTAGGGAGAGCTTCCAACTCCTCCTCAGGCCGAGCGCGCACGGAGCTGCCCAGCTAGGGTAGCCTCTGATAGGTCAGCCAGAGGACGCATCACAGAGCAGCCGCCCGGGCAACCGTGATGTCACCCAAGGGGGAGGGGAGCCCCCACTGCCGTGAGCACACCAGCCCCACCCAGAGGAGACCCTGGCCTAGTGTCACAGGGTGTGGCCCCCACGCCAACCCCAGTAGTGTCCCCAGCTTCCCCCCCACCCCCCGGGACTGCCCGCCGAGGGCCGTGCAGGTGTCAGGGCCAGCCAGACCACCATGCAGACCGTTCAGGGCCGCAGTGCTCGCGTCTGTCAGAGCTACGCCCGCCCGGGTGTCGCCTCTGCACGCGCTCGGGACCCGGGGTGCGGCGGCCAGTGCTGTGCCCCCGTGGTCCCTGAGGCCGGGGCTGCCGGGGCGCCGCCCGCCCTCGCCCCGGGCCTTCCCATCTTCTCTGGGAGGCCTGGAGCCAGACATGCTTCCTCCGCCATGGCCAGCCAGGCGGGTGACAGATTCCGAGGAGGGGACCGTCCGCGTGACTTCCCTTTCTAGCTAGCGGGCAGGTTCTTTCTTCGCTTCCCGGAAAGCCTAGGTCAGGGACCACCAGGTTTCAGCATAGCAACATTCCACGTTCTGACTGAGCCTGGCAGCCCAGATTTTTCTCTTTGGTCTCGTTTTGGGGCCTGTGTCTGGTATACGAGTAACACAACACAGTAAACTGGGAAACACTTTTTATTTTCTTACTGTCATTTTCTTATGTTTATTCATTTTGTTATCCTTAATCTACAGTTACATGAAGAACATTATGTTTTCTCGACTCCCCCCTTCACCAAGTCCCCCCCCACAAACCCCGTGACAGTCACTGTCCATCAGTGTAGTAGGATGCTGTAGAATCACTACTCGTCTGCTCTGTGTCGCACAGTCCTCCCTATGCGCGCCCCCCCCACCCCGCCCCACATTATACATGCTAATAATCGTAAGGCCTCCTTTCTTTTTCCCCACCGTTATCCCTCCCTTCCCACCCATCCTCCCCAGTCCCTTTCCATTTGGTAACTGTTAGTCCATTCTTAGGTTCTGTGATTCTGCTGCTGTTTTGTTCCTTCAGTTTCTCTTTGTTCTTATACTCCACATATGAGTGAAATCCCTTGGTACTTGTCTTTCTCCACCTGGCTTATTTCACTGAGCCTAGTCATAATACCCTCTAGCTCCATCCGTGTTGTTGCCAACGGTAGGATTTGTTTTCTTCTTATGGCTGAGTGATACTCCATTGTGTATAATGTGTACCACGTCTTCTTTATCCATTCACCTGCTGATGGACACTTAGGTTGCTTCCATTTCTCGGCTCTTGTAAATAGCGCTGCGATAAGCATAGGGGCGCATCTGTCTTTTTCAAACTGGGCTGCTGCACTCTTAGGGTAAATTCCTAGAAGTGGAATTCCCGGGTCAAGTGGTATTTCTATTTTGAGCTTCCTGAGGAACCTCCATACTGCTTTCCACAATGGTTGAGCTGAGATGTGCATTCCCACCAGCAGTGTCGGAGGGTTCCCCTGTCTCCACATCCTCGCCACCGTCTGTTGTTGTGTGTCTTCCCGATGGTGGCCATCCTGACTGGTGTGAGGTGATATCTCATGGTGGTTTTAATTTGCATTTCTCTGAGGATTGGCGGTGTGGAGGATCTTTTCATGTGCCTGCTGGCCACCTCAATTTCTTCTTTGGAGAAGTGTCTGTTCAGATCCTCTGCCCATTTTTTAATGGGATTATTTGCTTTTCTTGTCTGTTGAGGTGCGTGAGCTCTTTATGTATTTTGGATGTCAACCCTTTATCGGATCTGTCATTGATGAATATATTCTCGCATATACTTTAGGGTACCTTTTTGTTCCATTGAGGGTGTCCTTTGCTGTACAGAAGCTTTTCAGCTTGATGTAGTCCCACCAGTTCATTTTTGCTCTTGCTTCCCTTGCCCGGGGAGGTTATGTTCTTGAAGAAGTCGCTCATGTTTATGTCCAGGAGATTTGTGCCTATATGTTTTTTTTCTGAGAGTTTTATGGTTTCATGACTCACATTCAGGTCTTGGATCCATTTCGAATTTACTCTTCTGTATGGGGTTAGACAGCGATCCAGTTTCATTCTCTTACGTGTAGCTGTCCAGTTTTGCCAGCACCGTCTGTTGAAGAGAGTGTCATTTCCCCATTGTATGTCCCCGGCTCCCTCATCATATATTAATTGACCACATATGTTTGGGTTAATGTCTGGAGTCTCTTATTCTGTTCCACCCGTCTGTGGCTCTGTTCTAGTGCCAGGAGCAAACTGTCTTGATCAAGACTGTGGCTTTGTAGTAGAGCTTGATGTTGGGGAGCGAGATACCGCACCCACACACACACACACACACACACAGACACACACACACACACACACACACACACACACCACCACACACACACACCACACACACACACCACACACACACACACACACACCACACACACACACACACACACACACACACACCCTACACACACACACCACACACACACACACACACACACACACACACAGACACACAGAGACATGCTTTCTTCCTCCTTCTCAGGATTGCTTTGGCTATTCGGGATCTTTGGCGTTTCCATATGAATTTTTGACCTATTTGTTCCAGTACGTGGAAGAATGCTGTTGGTGATTTGATAGGGACTGCACCCGATCTGTAGATTGCTTTGGGCAGGATGGCCATTCTGACGATATTTATTCTTCCTAGCCAAGTGCGTGGGATGAGTTTCCATTTGTTAGCGTCCTCTTTAATTTCTCTTAAGAGTGTCTTATAGTTTTCAGGGTATAGGTCTTTCGCTTCCTTGGTTAGGTTTATTCCTAGGTATTTTATTCTTTTTGATGCAGTTGCGAATGGAATTGTTTTCCTGATTTCCCTCTCCTTTGGTTCACTGTTAGTGTACAGGAAAGCCTCAGATTTCTGTGTGTTGATTTTGTGTCCCGCAGCTCTGCTGTATTCCGGTTATCAGTTGTAGCAGTTTTGGAGTGGATTCTTCAGGGTTTCCTTACGTACAGTATCGTGTCATCTGCAGATGGTGACCGCCTAGCTGCTTCTTTACCAGTCTGGATTCCTTGTATTTCTTTGTCTGTTCTAATTGCCGTGGCTGGGACCCCCGGGACTGTGTTGAATAACGGTGGGGAGAGTGGGCACCCCTGTCTCGTTCCCCATCTCAGAGGAACGGCTTTCAGCCTCTCGCTGTTGAGTATGACGTTGGCTGTGGGTTTTGTCATATACGGCCTTTATTAGGTTGAGGTGCTCGCCCTGTATACCCTCTTGGTTGAGAGTTTTTATCGTGAGTGGATGTTGCATTTTGTCGGATGCTTTTTCAGCATCTGTGGAGACGATCGTGTGGTTTTTGTCTTTCTTTCTGTTTATGTGGTGGATGGTGTGGATGGATTTTCGAATGCTGTCACCATCCTTGCATCCCTGGGATGAATCCCACTTGATCAGGGTGTTTGATCCCCTTGATGTATTTTTGAATTTGGTTTTGCTAATATTTTGTTCATTTCCTAGGTATTCTTGCTCCTCATCCGCAGTTCCTGAAAATCCTTCTGAGCCACAACTGTCCAATGGGTGTCTCGTTAGGTTAACGCAGAGGCTTTGGGGCCCTAGCCCAGGGTAGAGGCTGGTCGCCAGGGGCTCCAGGCTTGTGGTTAGCGGGTGGGAACTTGCAGCCCCCAGCCCCCAGGGAAGGAAGAGGAAAGGGATGAGGGCTGGAGGTTGAATCAGCAATGGCCAGCGATTTAGTCAGCCATGACTCTGCAGTGAAGCCCTCCCAGAACCCTATGAGAAGAGCACAGCTCTCTCTCTCTCTCTCATCTCCTGCTTCTCTGTCAGAGCTTCCATGCTTGGGGAACCAGGTCGCCTGCACATGCCACCATGCCATTCCCCAAGTCCCGGGAGGACAGAAGCTCCTTTACTTGGGACCTTGCCGTGTGTGCGCGTGCGTGTGCGTGTGAAGCGCGCGCGTGCGCTGCTGTGTCCTTTATGATAGTCTTTGTTAAACTGGTAAACGTGTTTTCCTGAGCTGCTGAGGCACCCTAGCAACTTGGGCAGTACTTACTAAGGGGGAGGTCGTTGGAACTTCCAATCCTAGCCTGTATGTAGGTGGGAAGCACAAGCTAATTGCATGGGCCTGGCAACCGGGCTCTGGAGTTGGGGGTGGAGGGCAGTCTTGAGGATAGAAACCTTACCCTGGGGAATCTTGTGCTGCGTCCAGGCAGATATCCTCAGAGTTGAGTTCTCAGAAACCCTGCTGGTGTTGGAGAATTGCTTGGTGTTGTATGCATTGGGAACAGGTCCGGTATCCTGAAGGGAGTTCCACTGCTGTGTATGAAAAAGAACGCTGGGTCATGTGGTACCGCTATGGATATTTTTAGGAACCTCCACACTGTTTCCCATAGTAGCTGCACCAATTTACATGGTCACCAACAGTGCACGAGGGTTCCCTTTGTCCACTTCCTCATCAACGCTTGTTATTTCTTGTTTTGCTTTTTTTTGTTTTTTTTTTCTCTTCTTTTGGTACTAGCCATTCTGACTGGTGTGAGGTGATAGCTCGTTGTGATTTTTGCGTGTGTGTGACCGTTAATGTACAATTACATGAGCAACATGGTTACTGGACTCCCCCTCCCACTATCTTATCAAGTCCCCCCCACCCCTTACCCCATTACAGTCACTGTCCTTCGGCGTCATAAGACGCTGTAGAATCCCTACCTGTCTTCTCTGTGTTATGCTGCCTTCCCCGGGCCCCGGCACCCCCGCCGCCCCACCCCCTACGTTATGTGTGCGAGCCGTAATGCCCCTTTTCCCCACTTATCCCTCCCTCCCCACCCATCCTCCCCAGTCCCTTTCCCTTTGGTAACTGTTAGTCCACTCTTGGGTTCTGTGAGTCTGCTGCCGTTTTGCTCCTTTAGTTTCTGCTTTGTTCTTTTACCCCACAGATGAGTGAAGTCATCTGATGCTTGTCTTTCTCCATCCTGCTCATTTCACTGAGCATAATACCCTCTAGCTCCATCCGTGTTGTCGCAAACGGTAGGATTTCTTTTCTTCTTACGGCTGAATAATATTCCATCTTGCATATGTACCACCTCTTCTTTATCCATCCGCCTACTGACGGACACTCACGTTGCTTCCATTTCTTGGCTATTGTGCGTAGTGCTGTGATAGACATAGGGGTGCGTGTGTCTTTTTCAAACTAGGCTCCTGCATTCTTAGGGTACATTGCTGGGAGTGGAATTCCTGGGTCAAATGGTATTTGTACTTTTCTGTTTTTTGAGGAACCTCCATACTGCTTTCCACAATGGTTGAGCTGAGATGTGCATTCCCACCAGCAGTGTCGGAGGGTTCCCCTCTCTCCACATCCTCGCCACCGTCTGTTGTTGTGTGTCTTCCCGATGGTGGCCATCCTGACTGGTGTGAGGTGATATCTCATGGTGGTTTTAATTTGCATTTCTCTGAGGATTGGCGGTGTGGAGGATCTTTTCATGTGCCTGCTGGCCACCTCAATTTCTTCTTTGGAGAAGTGTCTGTTCAGATCCTCTGCCCATTTTTTAATGGGATTATTTGCTTTTCTTGTCTGTTGAGGTGCGTGAGCTCAACCCTTTATCGGATCTGTCATTGATGAATATATTCTCGCATATACTTTAGGGTACCTTTTTGTTCTATTGAGGGTGTCCTTTGCTGTACAGAAGCTTTTCAGCTTGATGTAGTCCCACCAGTTCATTTTTGCTCTTGTTTCCCTTGCCCGGGGAGGTTATGTTCTTGAAGAAGTCGCTCATGTTTATGTCCAGGAGATTTGTGCCTATATGTTTTTTTTCTGAGAGTTTTATGGTTTCATGACTCACATTCAGGTCTTGGATCCATTTCGAATTTACTCTTCTGTATGGGGTTAGACAGCGATCCAGTTTCATTCTCTTACGTGTAGCTGTCCAGTTTTGCCAGCACCGTCTGTTGAAGAGAGTGTCATTTCCCCATTGTATGTCCCCGGCTCCCTCATCATATATTAATTGACCACATATGTTTGGGTTAATGTCTGGAGTCTCTTATTCTGTTCCACCCGTCTGTGGCTCTGTTCTAGTGCCAGGAGCAAACTGTCTTGATCAAGACTGTGGCTTTGTAGTAGAGCTTGATGTTGGGGAGCGAGATACCGCACCCACACACACACACACACACACAGACCACACACAGACACACACACACACACACACCACACACACACACACCACACACACACACACACCACACACACAGACCACACACACACACACACACACCACACACACACACACACACACACACACCACACACACACACACACACCACACACACAGACCACACACACACACACACACCACACACACACACACACACACACACCACACACACACACACACACCCCACACACACAGACCACACACACACACACACACACACACACACACACACCACACACACACACCACACACACAGACCACACACACACACCACACACACACACACACACACACACACACACCACACACACACACACACACACACACACACCACACACACACACACACCACACACACCACACACACACACACACCACACACACACACACACACACACACACAGAGACATGCTTTCTTCCTCCTTCTCAGGATTGCTTTGGCTATTCGGGATCTTTACACACACACACACACAGAGAGACATGCTTTCTTCCTCCTTCTCAGGATTGCTTTGGCTATTCGGGATCTTTGGCGTTTCCATATGAATTTTTGACCTATTTGTTCCAGTACGTGGAAGAATGCTGTTGGTGATTTGATAGGGACTGCACCCGATCTGTAGATTGCTTTGGGCAGGATGGCCATTCTGACGATATTTATTCTTCCTAGCCAAGAGCGTGGGATGAGTTTCCATTTGTTAGCGTCCTCTTTAATTTCTCTTAAGAGTGTCTTATAGTTTTCAGGGTATAGGTCTTTCGCTTCCTTGGTTAGGTTTATTCCTAGGTATTTTATTCTTTTTGATGCAGTTGTGAATGGAATTGTTTTCCTGATTTCCCTCTCCTTTGGTTCACTGTTAGTGTACAGGAAAGCCTCAGATTTCTGTGTGTTGATTTTGTGTCCCGCAGCTCTGCTGTATTCCGGTTATCAGTTGTAGCAGTTTTGGAGTGGTTTCTTCAGGGTTTCCTTACGTACAGTATCGTGTCATCTGCAGATGGTGACCGCCTAGCTGCTTCTTTACCAGTCTGGATTCCTTGTATTTCTTTGTCTGTTCTAATTGCCGTGGCTGGGACCCCCGGGACTGTGTTGAATAACGGTGGGGAGAGTGGGCACCCCTGTCTCGTTCCCCATCTCAGAGGAACGGCTTTCAGCCTCTCGCTGTTGAGTATGACGTTGGCTGTGGGTTTTATCATATACGGCCTTTATTAGGTTGAGGTGCTCGCCCTGTATACCCACTTGGTTGAGAGTTTTTATCGTGAGTGGATGTTGCGTTTTGTCGGATGCTTTTTCAGCATCTGTGGAGACGATCGTGTGGTTTTTGTCTTTCTTTCTGTTTATGTGGTGGATGGTGTGGATGGATTTTCGAATGCTGTCACCATCCTTGCATCCCTGGGATGAATCCCACTTGATCAGGGTGTTTGATCCCCTTGATGTATTTTTGAATTTGGTTTTGCTAATATTTTGTTCATTTCCTAGGTATTCTTGCTCCTCATCCGCAGTTCCTGAAAATCCTTCTGAGCCACAACTGTCCAATGGGTGTCTCGTTAGGTTAACGCAGAGGCTTTGGGGCCCTAGCCCAGGGTAGAGGCTGGTCGCCAGGGGCACCAGGCTTGTGGTTAGCGGGTGGGAGCTTTCAGCCCTCAGCCCCCAGGGAAGGAAGAGGAAAGGGATGAGGGCTGGAGGTTGAATCAGCAATGGGCAGCGATTTAGTCAGTCATGACTCTGCAGTGAAGTCCTCACAGAACCCCATGAGAAGAGCACAGCTCTCTCTCAACTTCAGCTTCTCTATCAGAGCTTCCATGCTTGGGAAACCAGGTCGCCTGCACAGGCCACCATGCCAGAACCCAAGCACCTGGAGGATAGAAGCTGCTTTATTTGGGACCTTGCCGTATGTGTGTGTTCATCTGGCTCTTGTGTGCCTTGTGATATGTACTCTTATTTGAACTGGTAAACGTGTTCCCTGAGCTTCTGAGGCACTCTAGCAACTTGGTCAGACCTAAGGGGGAGGTCGTTGGAACCTCCAATAATAGCCTGTAGGTGGGAAGCACAGGCTAATTGCGTGGGCCTGGTAACCGGTCTCTGGAGTTGGGGTGGAGGGCAGTCTTGGGGACAGAAACCTTACCCTGGGGAATCTGGTGCTGCCTCCAGGCAGATGTCATCAGAGTTGAGAGTTCTCAGAAACCCTGCTGGTGTTCGAGAATTGCCTGGTGTTGTATGCATTGGAAACAGGCCCGGTATCCTGAAGGGAGTTCCACTGCTGTGTATGAAAAAGAACGCTGGGTCATACCGTACCGCTATGAATATTTTTAGGCACCTCCACACTGTTTTCCACAGTAGCTGAACCAATTTATATGGTCACCAAAAAAGCACGAGGGTTCCCTCCCTTTTCTCCACATCCTCATCAACGTTTGTTATTTCTTGTTTTTTGGTACAAGCCGTTCTGACTGGTGTGAGGTGATAGTTTGTTGTCAGGTTTTTTTTTTGTTATCATTAATCTACAATTACATGAACAACATTATGGTGACTAGATTCCCCCCTATTTCAAGTCGCCACCCCATACCTGATTACATACCATCAGCGTACTCAGATGCTATAGAATCACAACTTGTCTTCTCTGTGTTGTAATGCCTTCCCTATGCGCCAACACCCCTCCCCACACAGACGTTATGTATGGTAATCGTAAGGTCCCCTTTCTTTTTCCCCACCGTTATCCCTCCCTTCCCACCCATCCTCCCCAGTCCCTTTCCCTTTGGTAACTGTTAGTCCATTCTTGGGTTCTGTGATTCTGCTGCTGTTTTGTTCCTTCAGTTTCTCTTTGTTCTTATACTCCACATGTGAGTGAAGTCACTTGGTACTTGTCTTTCCCCACCTGGCTTCTTTCACTGAGCCTAGTCATAATACCCTCTAGCTCCATCCGTGTTGTTGCCAGCGGTAGGATTTGTTTCCTTCTTATGGCTGAGTGATACTCCATTGTGTATAATGTGTACCACGTCTTCTTTATCCATTCACCTGCTGATGGACACTTAGGTTGCTTCCATTTCTCGGCTCTTGTAAATAGCGCTGCGATAAGCATAGGGGCGCATCTGTCTTTTTCAAACTGGGCTGCTGCACTCTTAGGGTAAATTCCTAGAAGTGGAATTCCCGGGTCAAGTGGTATTTCTATTTTGAGCTTCCTGAGGAACCTCCATACTGCTTTCCACAATGGTTGAGCTGAGATGTGCATTCCCACCAGCAGTGTCGGAGGGTTCCCCTGTCTCCACATCCTCGCCACCGTCTGTTGTTGTGTGTCTTCCCGATGGTGGCCATCCTGACTGGTGTGAGGTGATACCTCATGGTGGTTTTAATTTGCATTTCTCTGAGGATTGGCGGTGTGGAGGATCTTTTCATGTGCCTGTTGGCCACCTGAATTTCTTCTTTGGAGAAGTGTCTGTTCAGATCCTCTGCCCATGTTTTAATTGGATTATTTGCTTTTTCTGTGTGGAGGTGCGTGGGCACTTCATACGTATTTTAGATGTCATCAACCCCTTATCGGATATGCCATCTATGAATCTGTCCTCCCATACTGTCGGATGTCTGTGTTCTACTGATGGTTTTTAAACAGAATCTTCTACCCCCTGCCATCTCATTCCAACTCTGAGTCAATTTTTTTTTTTTTCCCTCAGAACACCAACCCGCCCAGAAAACTGGAACGAAGAGGAGAAGATGTGATAGAGGAACATCGAGCCTAAACTGAGAGGTGAGATGGTGGAGACTGGTAGTAAGTATCTTTCCATGTGCTGCTTTCAAGGTTCACGGGGAAAAAAGGTTGCCACGGAGGTAAAGCCCGGGATGTGGACGTCACCTGGTATCGGTGGAGCCACCTAGCCACTAGCCATTCATGGGAAGGCTAGCGTGCGGCACTGTTATTTCCTGCGGAGTTACACGTGCGGCGTCCCCCCGTTGCAGTTCGGTCAGGCCCCGTGTGGGACTGCCCTGGCACTGGCCGGGGTGGATCTGAGAGCTGTGCCCGTTCCTGCTGGGCTGCCCCAGCATCCCTTTCAGAACAAGGCCTCCAAAGTGCTCCTGGGAGAGAGAGAGAGAGAGAGACAGAGACAGAATTATGCCCAAGAGACAGGGGCAACTTTTTGCTGGAGCTCCATGAGCATGTTTCTGATTTTTATGTGGGGATCCCTCTCACAAAGATGGATCGAGTCCTGTTACCAGGTTCCTTTGGCTTTGACGTTTCGTATTTGTAGGTGGCGCCCTGTACAGCGCCCAGAAGCTTTTCCCTCTGGAGCTGCTCAGCCCTTGGGGTGATGGCAGGCAGGGGTCACGGGGGCGGCGCTGGTGCCCGCGGGAGGGAAGAGGTCTTTCCCGCTTCCCGGCCGCAGTGCCTGTGTCCACCGCCAGGGCCAGTTTGCGGAGCACGCGGGGAGAAGCCTCTGTGCTTTGCACCCGTGGCTGCCGTAGGTGGGGCCGTCCTGTCGCTGGCCTGGCGCGATGGAGGGGAGCAGCCGGTTTGCGAGCCGGTGCTGGCGGGGGAGGAAGGTGCAGCAGGCCACCGTGTTGTGTTATCAGTCACATCACGGTGGGGGGCCTTGGAGCTGCGTAGGCAGCCAGGGTGCGTGGAGCGCCCGGAGCTCCTAAAAGTTCCCCCACCTGCTGGGCAGAGTGCACCCGGACAGGTTTGCGCACCTGTGCTTTCTCCCGAGCGGCGAGCTCTGTGCAACCCTTGCCCCTTTAGCAGCTCTCTCGCTGTTAGGAAGTCTCTCAGACTGCCCGCCTTTCTTTCATCCCACAGCAGCCGGATGTGGATCCCTGTGTTGCGCGAGTGGCAGGAACCTCAAGTCTCTCCAAGTGCTCCGCCTGTCTTTGCTTTCCAACCCCACCGGTCCTCCAGAGCATCATGTGAGGTAGGTCCGTGCTCCCGGAGCAGATCTCCAGGGCTGGGTGTCAAGCAGTCCTAGGCCTCCACCCGCCTCCCCGTTTCCGTTTCTCTTCCTCCCTCCGGTGAGCTCGGGTGCGGGAAGGGCCTGCCGGGTCCCTCCGGATCACGGCTTTGGTACGTCACCCTTCACCTTGAGGTGACGGCCTGCCGCGGCAGCCTCCTCTCCTGCTTCTCTTCCAGGATCTGGTGTAGTTGTGATATTTCCACATTGTATGTACGTATGCATGTATGTGGTTTTCGGAGGAGGTTTCTGCCTCCCCTCTCACACTGCCTGCCGTCTTTAATCCCACCAAGCCATCTTTAATTTTTTTTTTTTCTTTTTCAGTTTCAGTTTCACTTGGATAGGGTACCTTTTCCCACCCCTTCAACTTGTAGTTTGTCTGTGTGCTCGGATCTCAAGTGAGCCTCCAGTAAGGGAGCACGTAGGCGGTCTTGAGTTTTCATCCATTCATTCAACCCTGTGTCTTTTGTTTGGAGCATTTAAAGTCTTTCCCTTTACTGTGATAATTGATAGCTGTGTCCTTATGGCACTTCTTCAAGTTGATTTCTGTCTCCTTTTCGCTTGTAGTTCTTCTCTGTGCTTTCATCGTTGCTCTCCTGGTTATGAGCGATAGCTTTGTTGAGTATTATGCTTTCTTACCTGTCTGTCTGTCTGTCTGTCTGTCTGTCTATCTGTCTATCTTATCTATCTGATCTCTCTACTCTCATCTATCTACTGTCATCTCTGTGTCTATCTATCCAAACTATCTAATCTACCACCTATCTGTCTGTCATCTGTCATCTATATGTATCTATATCAATGTGGCTATCTAACCTGTATGTATCTATATCATCTATCTAGTCTGTCATCTTTATCAATCTATCTACCTGTCATCTATCTATGTGTATCTATAGGTGTCTGTCTAATCTGTCCACCTGATCTATCATGTATCATCTATCTAATCTGTCTGTCTGCCTAGTCTGTCTAATCTCTCTGTATGTATCTATATGGTCTATGTAACCTATCATTCTATCTCATCTGTCAGTCTGATCTAATCTATCCATCTATCTAATGTATCTGTCTATCTATCTATGTGTTTGTTCATTTTGTCCATTTTTGTCAACGTACCGTCACTAGGCGCGCAGTCATTCCTCTGTCTCCTTCTCAGTCTTGATTCCTTGTGTTTGTTTCTGTGAGTTAGCTGTGTCTTTGGGTCTTGAGAGGAGTGGCCGTGGGTTGGAACACCTGGGTAGGTGGCCCGAGTCCGCTGGGTGTAGATGGCCGGCTGGACTCTCTAACCAGTGCGGGCTGGGGCCCTCCGGGTGCTCTGCCCTGGCGCTGGCCCTGCCGGGGCGGCTGCGTGAGCTGCGGGGCAGATCCGAGGCCCCACACAGGGAGCACCCCGGCCGGCCTGCTGGGGCCGAGGCAGGTGCACGCCCAGTAGTAGGTCTTTGTGCCTGCGTGCCGATGTCACCTCGATGGCCCTGCTTGGCCGCCCATCTCCAGAGAGCATGTGTAGTCGCAGGTTCAGTGAGCCGCCTTCTTGGGGACACGCGGGGCTGGTGTGGGCTAGTGGCCCGTGGGCTTGCTGAGGTGGCAGGCCAGCTAGCTCGCGGGGAAACTGCTCCCCTCTGTTGTCAAGGTGGAGGTGGAGTTTCAGTGCATTTAGGCATTTAGATGTGAGTGAGGTCTATCTGAAATGGAATAGTAGCATTTAGAGCTGTGTTTTCTGTTGGTGTGGAAAGGGTGCTGAGCATAAAGAGTTGGGTGGCGGTGGCAGGAATTCGAGGAATGTTGATGTCCTTGCATTTATTTATGTTCTGTCAAGGGAAGTGATTCTGAAGTAACCTTTTACTCATGTATGAAGGTGGTGCGTAAGGGTCACCCCACGTCAGTCGTGGTGAGATGAAGTGAGGTGATAGAATTAAAGCCTGTACCCCTTGGCCTTATACGTAGGAGACGCACCGTGGGTGCTCTTTGCTGCTCTCCTGTCCTGGCTTATTGCCTTAACTAACGTGATGGTTCAGAGTGGTCCCAGCGAGATTTCCAGCAAAATCTTTCTACAATTGCATAGAAACACTTGGGATATCCATATCCCCAGAGGCTAGTGGAAAAGTTTACTCTTTCTGGTCACTGTTTGCAGGTTGTTCGCTCTATCGCGCATTTCTTTGTTACTTTTAGACCGATAGGGGCAGTGGTACACGCACACGCACACGCGCGCGCGCGCGCACACACACACACACACACACACACACACACAGAATTAAACATGTTTAAGAACCAAAACGAAAAGAGTGGTTTTCTGTGTCACAGCAGGGATTCCCTAGCCTGCGGCGAGCTCAGAGCAGTGGCAGAGAAGAGGGAAGGGGCCTCGTTAGCCAACCCGGTCTCCCTCCTCTGGACTTGCCTCCCCCTGGGCTGTCATCCCTTAAACGCTCAGCACGCAGGCCTCGCGTGGAGCACGCACAGTCATAAAACGCGGCTACTTCCACATCCCAGTCACTGGGGCGTGGGGCATGTTACATTGTTCGGTGTGGCTCAAAGCGTTATCACTCGTGTATGTGAGTTCTTCCTCGGTAACAGAGTGAAAGAGTAAAGACAGCCAGAGGCATATTAGCAAGAACAGGGTTTAGTGGGAAAATATAATACACCCACACAGATCTGGGAAAGACTTTCTTTAATGGATAGCAGGGAGGATAGGAAGCCCCAAAAAAAGGACATGGGCCTTGTACGGGGCTGGGGGAGACCGGTAGACGGCCGCAAGGGTGGCGGCGTGTCCAGCGCGTCACCGTCGTCGGGGGTAGGGCTGAGCCCGGCGGTTGTGCCACGTGTGGCATCGGGCCGGTGGGGACCGGAAGATGGCCCGCAGGGGCGACGTGGTGTCCATAGGCGCACCGGCCGTGTCAGAGTCCGGCCCCAGGGCGGCGGCGGCGGCCCACGGCGGCGGCGTGGTGTCCATAGGCTCGCCGGCCGTGTCAGAGTCCGGCCCCAGGGCGGCGGCGGCGGCCCACGGCGGCGGCGTGGTGTCCATAGGCTCGCCGGCCGTGTCAGAGTCCGGCCCCAGGGCGGCGGCCCACGGCGGCGGCGTGGTGTCCATAGGCTCGCCGGCCGTGTCAGAGTCCGGCCCCAGGGCGGCGGCGGCGGCCCACGGCGGCGGCGTGGTGTCCATAGGCTCGCCGGCCGTGTCAGAGTCCGGCCCCAGGGCGGCGGCGGCGGCCCACGGCGGCGGCGTGGTGTCCATAGGCTCGCCGGCCGTGTCAGAGTCCGGCCCCAGGGCGGCGGCGGCGGCCCACGGCGGCGGCGTGGTGTCCATAGGCTCGCCGGCCGTGTCAGAGTCCGGCCCCAGGGCGGCGGCGGCGGCCCACGGCGGCGGCGTGGTGTCCATAGGCTCGCCGGCCGTGTCAGAGTCCGGCCCCAGGGCGGCGGTGGTGGCCCACGGCGGCGGCGTGGTGTCCATAGGCTCGCCGGCCGTGCCAGAGTCCGGCCCCAGGGCGGCGGCGGCCCACGGCGGCGGCGTGGTGTCCATAGGCTCGCCGGCCGCGTCAGAGTCCGGCCCCAGGGCGGCGGCGGCCCACGGCGGCGGCTTGGTGTACATAGGCTCGCCATCCGTGTCAGTGTCTGGCCGCAGACCGGTGGCCCACGGGGGCGGCCTGGTGTTCAGAGGCTCGCCCTCCGCGTCAGAGTCCGGCCCCAGCGGCGTGGTGTCCATAGGTCCTTCGTTTGAGGCAGGCATGAGAATAGGGTACGAAGCTAGGGAGAGCTTCCAACTCCTCCTCAGGCCGAGCGCGCACGGAGCTGCCCAGCTAGGGTAGCCTCTGATAGGTCAGCCAGAGGACGCATCACAGAGCAGCCGCCCGGGCAACCGTGATGTCACCCAAGGGGGAGGGGAGCCCCCACTGCCGTGAGCACACCAGCCCCACCCAGAGGAGACCCTGGCCTAGTGTCACAGGGTGTGGCCCCCACGCCAACCCCAGTAGTGTCCCCAGCTTCCCCCCCACCCCCCGGGACTGCCCGCCGAGGGCCGTGCAGGTGTCAGGGCCAGCCAGACCACCATGCAGACCGTTCAGGGCCGCAGTGCTCGCGTCTGTCAGAGCTACGCCCGCCCGGGTGTCGCCTCTGCACGCGCTCGGGACCCGGGGTGCGGCGGCCAGTGCTGTGCCCCCGTGGTCCCTGAGGCCGGGGCTGCCGGGGCGCCGCCCGCCCTCGCCCCGGGCCTTCCCATCTTCTCTGGGAGGCCTGGAGCCAGACATGCTTCCTCCGCCATGGCCAGCCAGGCGGGTGACAGATTCCGAGGAGGGGACCGTCCGCGTGACTTCCCTTTCTAGCTAGCGGGCAGGTTCTTTCTTCGCTTCCCGGAAAGCCTAGGTCAGGGACCACCAGGTTTCAGCATAGCAACATTCCACGTTCTGACTGAGCCTGGCAGCCCAGATTTTTCTCTTTGGTCTCGTTTTGGGGCCTGTGTCTGGTATACGAGTAACACAACACAGTAAACTGGGAAACACTTTTTATTTTCTTACTGTCATTTTCTTATGTTTATTCATTTTGTTATCCTTAATCTACAGTTACATGAAGAACATTATGTTTTCTCGACTCCCCCCTTCACCAAGTCCCCCCCCACAAACCCCGTGACAGTCACTGTCCATCAGTGTAGTAGGATGCTGTAGAATCACTACTCGTCTGCTCTGTGTCGCACAGTCCTCCCTATGCGCGCCCCCCCCACCCCGCCCCACATTATACATGCTAATAATCGTAAGGCCTCCTTTCTTTTTCCCCACCGTTATCCCTCCCTTCCCACCCATCCTCCCCAGTCCCTTTCCATTTGGTAACTGTTAGTCCATTCTTAGGTTCTGTGATTCTGCTGCTGTTTTGTTCCTTCAGTTTCTCTTTGTTCTTATACTCCACATATGAGTGAAATCCCTTGGTACTTGTCTTTCTCCACCTGGCTTATTTCACTGAGCCTAGTCATAATACCCTCTAGCTCCATCCGTGTTGTTGCCAACGGTAGGATTTGTTTTCTTCTTATGGCTGAGTGATACTCCATTGTGTATAATGTGTACCACGTCTTCTTTATCCATTCACCTGCTGATGGACACTTAGGTTGCTTCCATTTCTCGGCTCTTGTAAATAGCGCTGCGATAAGCATAGGGGCGCATCTGTCTTTTTCAAACTGGGCTGCTGCACTCTTAGGGTAAATTCCTAGAAGTGGAATTCCCGGGTCAAGTGGTATTTCTATTTTGAGCTTCCTGAGGAACCTCCATACTGCTTTCCACAATGGTTGAGCTGAGATGTGCATTCCCACCAGCAGTGTCGGAGGGTTCCCCTGTCTCCACATCCTCGCCACCGTCTGTTGTTGTGTGTCTTCCCGATGGTGGCCATCCTGACTGGTGTGAGGTGATATCTCATGGTGGTTTTAATTTGCATTTCTCTGAGGATTGGCGGTGTGGAGGATCTTTTCATGTGCCTGCTGGCCACCTCAATTTCTTCTTTGGAGAAGTGTCTGTTCAGATCCTCTGCCCATTTTTTAATGGGATTATTTGCTTTTCTTGTCTGTTGAGGTGCGTGAGCTCTTTATGTATTTTGGATGTCAACCCTTTATCGGATCTGTCATTGATGAATATATTCTCGCATATACTTTAGGGTACCTTTTTGTTCCATTGAGGGTGTCCTTTGCTGTACAGAAGCTTTTCAGCTTGATGTAGTCCCACCAGTTCATTTTTGCTCTTGCTTCCCTTGCCCGGGGAGGTTATGTTCTTGAAGAAGTCGCTCATGTTTATGTCCAGGAGATTTGTGCCTATATGTTTTTTTTCTGAGAGTTTTATGGTTTCATGACTCACATTCAGGTCTTGGATCCATTTCGAATTTACTCTTCTGTATGGGGTTAGACAGCGATCCAGTTTCATTCTCTTACGTGTAGCTGTCCAGTTTTGCCAGCACCGTCTGTTGAAGAGAGTGTCATTTCCCCATTGTATGTCCCCGGCTCCCTCATCATATATTAATTGACCACATATGTTTGGGTTAATGTCTGGAGTCTCTTATTCTGTTCCACCCGTCTGTGGCTCTGTTCTAGTGCCAGGAGCAAACTGTCTTGATCAAGACTGTGGCTTTGTAGTAGAGCTTGATGTTGGGGAGCGAGATACCGCACCCACACACACACACACACACACACAGACACACACACACACACACACACACACACACACCACACACACACACACCACACACACACACCACACACACACACACACACACCACACACACACACACACACACACACACACACCCTACACACACACACCACACACACACACACACACACACACACACACAGACACACAGAGACATGCTTTCTTCCTCCTTCTCAGGATTGCTTTGGCTATTCGGGATCTTTGGCGTTTCCATATGAATTTTTGACCTATTTGTTCCAGTACGTGGAAGAATGCTGTTGGTGATTTGATAGGGACTGCACCCGATCTGTAGATTGCTTTGGGCAGGATGGCCATTCTGACGATATTTATTCTTCCTAGCCAAGTGCGTGGGATGAGTTTCCATTTGTTAGCGTCCTCTTTAATTTCTCTTAAGAGTGTCTTATAGTTTTCAGGGTATAGGTCTTTCGCTTCCTTGGTTAGGTTTATTCCTAGGTATTTTATTCTTTTTGATGCAGTTGCGAATGGAATTGTTTTCCTGATTTCCCTCTCCTTTGGTTCACTGTTAGTGTACAGGAAAGCCTCAGATTTCTGTGTGTTGATTTTGTGTCCCGCAGCTCTGCTGTATTCCGGTTATCAGTTGTAGCAGTTTTGGAGTGGATTCTTCAGGGTTTCCTTACGTACAGTATCGTGTCATCTGCAGATGGTGACCGCCTAGCTGCTTCTTTACCAGTCTGGATTCCTTGTATTTCTTTGTCTGTTCTAATTGCCGTGGCTGGGACCCCCGGGACTGTGTTGAATAACGGTGGGGAGAGTGGGCACCCCTGTCTCGTTCCCCATCTCAGAGGAACGGCTTTCAGCCTCTCGCTGTTGAGTATGACGTTGGCTGTGGGTTTTGTCATATACGGCCTTTATTAGGTTGAGGTGCTCGCCCTGTATACCCTCTTGGTTGAGAGTTTTTATCGTGAGTGGATGTTGCATTTTGTCGGATGCTTTTTCAGCATCTGTGGAGACGATCGTGTGGTTTTTGTCTTTCTTTCTGTTTATGTGGTGGATGGTGTGGATGGATTTTCGAATGCTGTCACCATCCTTGCATCCCTGGGATGAATCCCACTTGATCAGGGTGTTTGATCCCCTTGATGTATTTTTGAATTTGGTTTTGCTAATATTTTGTTCATTTCCTAGGTATTCTTGCTCCTCATCCGCAGTTCCTGAAAATCCTTCTGAGCCACAACTGTCCAATGGGTGTCTCGTTAGGTTAACGCAGAGGCTTTGGGGCCCTAGCCCAGGGTAGAGGCTGGTCGCCAGGGGCTCCAGGCTTGTGGTTAGCGGGTGGGAACTTGCAGCCCCCAGCCCCCAGGGAAGGAAGAGGAAAGGGATGAGGGCTGGAGGTTGAATCAGCAATGGCCAGCGATTTAGTCAGCCATGACTCTGCAGTGAAGCCCTCCCAGAACCCTATGAGAAGAGCACAGCTCTCTCTCTCTCTCTCATCTCCTGCTTCTCTGTCAGAGCTTCCATGCTTGGGGAACCAGGTCGCCTGCACATGCCACCATGCCATTCCCCAAGTCCCGGGAGGACAGAAGCTCCTTTACTTGGGACCTTGCCGTGTGTGCGCGTGCGTGTGCGTGTGAAGCGCGCGCGTGCGCTGCTGTGTCCTTTATGATAGTCTTTGTTAAACTGGTAAACGTGTTTTCCTGAGCTGCTGAGGCACCCTAGCAACTTGGGCAGTACTTACTAAGGGGGAGGTCGTTGGAACTTCCAATCCTAGCCTGTATGTAGGTGGGAAGCACAAGCTAATTGCATGGGCCTGGCAACCGGGCTCTGGAGTTGGGGGTGGAGGGCAGTCTTGAGGATAGAAACCTTACCCTGGGGAATCTTGTGCTGCGTCCAGGCAGATATCCTCAGAGTTGAGTTCTCAGAAACCCTGCTGGTGTTGGAGAATTGCTTGGTGTTGTATGCATTGGGAACAGGTCCGGTATCCTGAAGGGAGTTCCACTGCTGTGTATGAAAAAGAACGCTGGGTCATGTGGTACCGCTATGGATATTTTTAGGAACCTCCACACTGTTTCCCATAGTAGCTGCACCAATTTACATGGTCACCAACAGTGCACGAGGGTTCCCTTTGTCCACTTCCTCATCAACGCTTGTTATTTCTTGTTTTGCTTTTTTTTGTTTTTTTTTTCTCTTCTTTTGGTACTAGCCATTCTGACTGGTGTGAGGTGATAGCTCGTTGTGATTTTTGCGTGTGTGTGACCGTTAATGTACAATTACATGAGCAACATGGTTACTGGACTCCCCCTCCCACTATCTTATCAAGTCCCCCCCACCCCTTACCCCATTACAGTCACTGTCCTTCGGCGTCATAAGACGCTGTAGAATCCCTACCTGTCTTCTCTGTGTTATGCTGCCTTCCCCGGGCCCCGGCACCCCCGCCGCCCCACCCCCTACGTTATGTGTGCGAGCCGTAATGCCCCTTTTCCCCACTTATCCCTCCCTCCCCACCCATCCTCCCCAGTCCCTTTCCCTTTGGTAACTGTTAGTCCACTCTTGGGTTCTGTGAGTCTGCTGCCGTTTTGCTCCTTTAGTTTCTGCTTTGTTCTTTTACCCCACAGATGAGTGAAGTCATCTGATGCTTGTCTTTCTCCATCCTGCTCATTTCACTGAGCATAATACCCTCTAGCTCCATCCGTGTTGTCGCAAACGGTAGGATTTCTTTTCTTCTTACGGCTGAATAATATTCCATCTTGCATATGTACCACCTCTTCTTTATCCATCCGCCTACTGACGGACACTCACGTTGCTTCCATTTCTTGGCTATTGTGCGTAGTGCTGTGATAGACATAGGGGTGCGTGTGTCTTTTTCAAACTAGGCTCCTGCATTCTTAGGGTACATTGCTGGGA
Source organism: Manis pentadactyla (assembly GCF_030020395.1). NCBI lineage: Eukaryota > Metazoa > Chordata > Mammalia > Pholidota > Manidae > Manis > Manis pentadactyla. Next base: position 82,917,247 of record NC_080030.1, read on the forward strand.
GTGGAATTCCTGGGTCAAATGGTATTTGTACTTTTCTGTTTTTTGAGGAACCTCCATACTGCTTTCCACAATGGTTGAGCTGAGATGTGCATTCCCACCAGCAGTGTCGGAGGGTTCCCCTCTCTCCACATCCTCGCCACCGTCTGTTGTTGTGTGTCTTCCCGATGGTGGCCATCCTGACTGGTGTGAGGTGATATCTCATGGTGGTTTTAATTTGCATTTCTCTGAGGATTGGCGGTGTGGAGGATCTTTTCATGTGCCTGCTGGCCACCTCAATTTCTTCTTTGGAGAAGTGTCTGTTCAGATCCTCTGCCCATTTTTTAATGGGATTATTTGCTTTTCTTGTCTGTTGAGGTGCGTGAGCTCAACCCTTTATCGGATCTGTCATTGATGAATATATTCTCGCATATACTTTAGGGTACCTTTTTGTTCTATTGAGGGTGTCCTTTGCTGTACAGAAGCTTTTCAGCTTGATGTAGTCCCACCAGTTCATTTTTGCTCTTGTTTCCCTTGCCCGGGGAGGTTATGTTCTTGAAGAAGTCGCTCATGTTTATGTCCAGGAGATTTGTGCCTATATGTTTTTTTTCTGAGAGTTTTATGGTTTCATGACTCACATTCAGGTCTTGGATCCATTTCGAATTTACTCTTCTGTATGGGGTTAGACAGCGATCCAGTTTCATTCTCTTACGTGTAGCTGTCCAGTTTTGCCAGCACCGTCTGTTGAAGAGAGTGTCATTTCCCCATTGTATGTCCCCGGCTCCCTCATCATATATTAATTGACCACATATGTTTGGGTTAATGTCTGGAGTCTCTTATTCTGTTCCACCCGTCTGTGGCTCTGTTCTAGTGCCAGGAGCAAACTGTCTTGATCAAGACTGTGGCTTTGTAGTAGAGCTTGATGTTGGGGAGCGAGATACCGCACCCACACACACACACACACACACAGACCACACACAGACACACACACACACACACACACACACACACACACCACACACACACACACCACACACACACACACACCACACACACAGACCACACACACACACACACACACCACACACACACACACACACACACACACCACACACACACACACACACCACACACACAGACCACACACACACACACACACCACACACACACACACACACACACCACACACACACACACACACCCCACACACACAGACCACACACACACACACACACACACACACACACACACCACACACACACACCACACACACAGACCACACACACACACCACACACACACACACACACACACACACACACACCACACACACACACACACACACACACACACACACACCACACACACCACACACACACACACACCACACACACACACACACACACACACACAGAGACATGCTTTCTTCCTCCTTCTCAGGATTGCTTTGGCTATTCGGGATCTTTACACACACACACACACAGAGAGACATGCTTTCTTCCTCCTTCTCAGGATTGCTTTGGCTATTCGGGATCTTTGGCGTTTCCATATGAATTTTTGACCTATTTGTTCCAGTACGTGGAAGAATGCTGTTGGTGATTTGATAGGGACTGCACCCGATCTGTAGATTGCTTTGGGCAGGATGGCCATTCTGACGATATTTATTCTTCCTAGCCAAGAGCGTGGGATGAGTTTCCATTTGTTAGCGTCCTCTTTAATTTCTCTTAAGAGTGTCTTATAGTTTTCAGGGTATAGGTCTTTCGCTTCCTTGGTTAGGTTTATTCCTAGGTATTTTATTCTTTTTGATGCAGTTGTGAATGGAATTGTTTTCCTGATTTCCCTCTCCTTTGGTTCACTGTTAGTGTACAGGAAAGCCTCAGATTTCTGTGTGTTGATTTTGTGTCCCGCAGCTCTGCTGTATTCCGGTTATCAGTTGTAGCAGTTTTGGAGTGGTTTCTTCAGGGTTTCCTTACGTACAGTATCGTGTCATCTGCAGATGGTGACCGCCTAGCTGCTTCTTTACCAGTCTGGATTCCTTGTATTTCTTTGTCTGTTCTAATTGCCGTGGCTGGGACCCCCGGGACTGTGTTGAATAACGGTGGGGAGAGTGGGCACCCCTGTCTCGTTCCCCATCTCAGAGGAACGGCTTTCAGCCTCTCGCTGTTGAGTATGACGTTGGCTGTGGGTTTTATCATATACGGCCTTTATTAGGTTGAGGTGCTCGCCCTGTATACCCACTTGGTTGAGAGTTTTTATCGTGAGTGGATGTTGCGTTTTGTCGGATGCTTTTTCAGCATCTGTGGAGACGATCGTGTGGTTTTTGTCTTTCTTTCTGTTTATGTGGTGGATGGTGTGGATGGATTTTCGAATGCTGTCACCATCCTTGCATCCCTGGGATGAATCCCACTTGATCAGGGTGTTTGATCCCCTTGATGTATTTTTGAATTTGGTTTTGCTAATATTTTGTTCATTTCCTAGGTATTCTTGCTCCTCATCCGCAGTTCCTGAAAATCCTTCTGAGCCACAACTGTCCAATGGGTGTCTCGTTAGGTTAACGCAGAGGCTTTGGGGCCCTAGCCCAGGGTAGAGGCTGGTCGCCAGGGGCACCAGGCTTGTGGTTAGCGGGTGGGAGCTTTCAGCCCTCAGCCCCCAGGGAAGGAAGAGGAAAGGGATGAGGGCTGGAGGTTGAATCAGCAATGGGCAGCGATTTAGTCAGTCATGACTCTGCAGTGAAGTCCTCACAGAACCCCATGAGAAGAGCACAGCTCTCTCTCAACTTCAGCTTCTCTATCAGAGCTTCCATGCTTGGGAAACCAGGTCGCCTGCACAGGCCACCATGCCAGAACCCAAGCACCTGGAGGATAGAAGCTGCTTTATTTGGGACCTTGCCGTATGTGTGTGTTCATCTGGCTCTTGTGTGCCTTGTGATATGTACTCTTATTTGAACTGGTAAACGTGTTCCCTGAGCTTCTGAGGCACTCTAGCAACTTGGTCAGACCTAAGGGGGAGGTCGTTGGAACCTCCAATAATAGCCTGTAGGTGGGAAGCACAGGCTAATTGCGTGGGCCTGGTAACCGGTCTCTGGAGTTGGGGTGGAGGGCAGTCTTGGGGACAGAAACCTTACCCTGGGGAATCTGGTGCTGCCTCCAGGCAGATGTCATCAGAGTTGAGAGTTCTCAGAAACCCTGCTGGTGTTCGAGAATTGCCTGGTGTTGTATGCATTGGAAACAGGCCCGGTATCCTGAAGGGAGTTCCACTGCTGTGTATGAAAAAGAACGCTGGGTCATACCGTACCGCTATGAATATTTTTAGGCACCTCCACACTGTTTTCCACAGTAGCTGAACCAATTTATATGGTCACCAAAAAAGCACGAGGGTTCCCTCCCTTTTCTCCACATCCTCATCAACGTTTGTTATTTCTTGTTTTTTGGTACAAGCCGTTCTGACTGGTGTGAGGTGATAGTTTGTTGTCAGGTTTTTTTTTTGTTATCATTAATCTACAATTACATGAACAACATTATGGTGACTAGATTCCCCCCTATTTCAAGTCGCCACCCCATACCTGATTACATACCATCAGCGTACTCAGATGCTATAGAATCACAACTTGTCTTCTCTGTGTTGTAATGCCTTCCCTATGCGCCAACACCCCTCCCCACACAGACGTTATGTATGGTAATCGTAAGGTCCCCTTTCTTTTTCCCCACCGTTATCCCTCCCTTCCCACCCATCCTCCCCAGTCCCTTTCCCTTTGGTAACTGTTAGTCCATTCTTGGGTTCTGTGATTCTGCTGCTGTTTTGTTCCTTCAGTTTCTCTTTGTTCTTATACTCCACATGTGAGTGAAGTCACTTGGTACTTGTCTTTCCCCACCTGGCTTCTTTCACTGAGCCTAGTCATAATACCCTCTAGCTCCATCCGTGTTGTTGCCAGCGGTAGGATTTGTTTCCTTCTTATGGCTGAGTGATACTCCATTGTGTATAATGTGTACCACGTCTTCTTTATCCATTCACCTGCTGATGGACACTTAGGTTGCTTCCATTTCTCGGCTCTTGTAAATAGCGCTGCGATAAGCATAGGGGCGCATCTGTCTTTTTCAAACTGGGCTGCTGCACTCTTAGGGTAAATTCCTAGAAGTGGAATTCCCGGGTCAAGTGGTATTTCTATTTTGAGCTTCCTGAGGAACCTCCATACTGCTTTCCACAATGGTTGAGCTGAGATGTCCATTCCCACCAGCAGTGTCGGAGGGTTCCCCTCTCTCCACATCCTCGCCACCGTCTGTTGTTGTGTGTCTTCCCGATGGTGGCCATCCTGACTGGTGTGAGGTGATATCTCATGGTGGTTTTAATTTGCATTTCTCTGAGGATTGGCGGTGTGGAGGATCTTTTCATGTGCCTGTTGGCCACCTGAATTTCTTCTTTGGAGAAGTGTCTGTTCAGATCCTCTGCCCATGTTTTAATTGGATTATTTGCTTTTTCTGTGTGGAGGTGCGTGGGCACTTCATACGTATTTTAGATGTCATCAACCCCTTATCGGATATGCCATCTATGAATCTGTCCTCCCATACTGTCGGATGTCTGTGTTCTACTGATGGTTTTTAAACAGAATCTTCTACCCCCTGCCATCTCATTCCAACTCTGAGTCAATTTTTTTTTTTTTTCCCTCAGAACACCAACCCGCCCAGAAAACTGGAACGAAGAGGAGAAGATGTGATAGAGGAACATCGAGCCTAAACTGAGAGGTGAGATGGTGGAGACTGGTAGTAAGTATCTTTCCATGTGCTGCTTTCAAGGTTCACGGGGAAAAAAGGTTGCCACGGAGGTAAGGCCCGGGATGTGGACGTCACCTGGTATCGGTGGAGCCACCTAGCCACTAGCCATTCATGGGAAGGCTAGTGTGCGGCACTGTTATTTCCTGCGGAGTTACACGTGCGGCGTCCCCCCGTTGCAGTTCGGTCAGGCCCCGTGTGGGACTGCCCTGGCACTGGCCGGGGTGGATCTGAGAGCTGTGCCCGTTCCTGCTGGGCTGCCCCAGCATCCCTTTCAGAACAAGGCCTCCAAAGTGCTCCTGGGAGAGAGAGAGAGAGAGAGACAGAGACAGAATTATGCCCAAGAGACAGGGGCAACTTTTTGCTGGAGCTCCATGAGCATGTTTCTGATTTTTATGTGGGGATCCCTCTCACAAAGATGGATCGAGTCCTGTTACCAGGTTCCTTTGGCTTTGACGTTTCGTATTTGTAGGTGGCGCCCTGTACAGCGCCCAGAAGCTTTTCCCTCTGGAGCTGCTCAGCCCTTGGGGTGATGGCAGGCAGGGGTCACGGGGGCGGCGCTGGTGCCCGCGGGAGGGAAGAGGTCTTTCCCGCTTCCCGGCCGCAGTGCCTGTGTCCACCGCCAGGGCCAGTTTGCGGAGCACGCGGGGAGAAGCCTCTGTGCTTTGCACCCGTGGCTGCCGTAGGTGGGGCCGTCCTGTCGCTGGCCTGGCGCGATGGAGGGGAGCAGCCGGTTTGCGAGCCGGTGCTGGCGGGGGAGGAAGGTGCAGCAGGCCGCCGTGTTGTGTTATCAGTCACATCACGGTGGGGGGCCTTGGAGCTGCGTAGGCAGCCAGGGTGCGTGGAGCGCCCGGAGCTCCTAAAAGTTCCCCCACCTGCTGGGCAGAGTGCACCCGGACAGGTTTGCGCACCTGTGCTTTCTCCCGAGCGGCGAGCTCTGTGCAACCCTTGCCCCTTTAGCAGCTCTCTCGCTGTTAGGAAGTCTCTCAGACTGCCCGCCTTTCTTTCATCCCACAGCAGCCGGATGTGGATCCCTGTGTTGCGCGAGTGGCAGGAACCTCAAGTCTCTCCAAGTGCTCCGCCTGTCTTTGCTTTCCAACCCCACCGGTCCTCCAGAGCATCATGTGAGGTAGGTCCGTGCTCCCGGAGCAGATCTCCAGGGCTGGGTGTCAAGCAGTCCTAGGCCTCCACCCGCCTCCCCGTTTCCGTTTCTCTTCCTCCCTCCGGTGAGCTCGGGTGCGGGAAGGGCCTGCCGGGTCCCTCCGGATCACGGCTTTGGTACGTCACCCTTCACCTTGAGGTGACGGCCTGCCGCGGCAGCCTCCTCTCCTGCTTCTCTTCCAGGATCTGGTGTAGTTGTGATATTTCCACATTGTATGTACGTATGCATGTATGTGGTTTTCGGAGGAGGTTTCTGCCTCCCCTCTCACACTGCCTGCCGTCTTTAATCCCACCAAGCCATCTTTAATTTTTTTTTTTTCTTTTTCAGTTTCAGTTTCACTTGGATAGGGTACCTTTTCCCACCCCTTCAACTTGTAGTTTGTCTGTGTGCTCGGATCTCAAGTGAGCCTCCAGTAAGGGAGCACGTAGGCGGTCTTGAGTTTTCATCCATTCATTCAACCCTGTGTCTTTTGTTTGGAGCATTTAAAGTCTTTCCCTTTACTGTGATAATTGATAGCTGTGTCCTTATGGCACTTCTTCAAGTTGATTTCTGTCTCCTTTTCGCTTGTAGTTCTTCTCTGTGCTTTCATCGTTGCTCTCCTGGTTATGAGCGATAGCTTTGTTGAGTATTATGCTTTCTTACCTGTCTGTCTGTCTGTCTGTCTGTCTGTCTATCTGTCTATCTTATCTATCTGATCTCTCTACTCTCATCTATCTACTGTCATCTCTGTGTCTATCTATCCAAACTATCTAATCTACCACCTATCTGTCTGTCATCTGTCATCTATATGTATCTATATCAATGTGGCTATCTAACCTGTATGTATCTATATCATCTATCTAGTCTGTCATCTTTATCAATCTATCTACCTGTCATCTATCTATGTGTATCTATAGGTGTCTGTCTAATCTGTCCACCTGATCTATCATGTATCATCTATCTAATCTGTCTGTCTGCCTAGTCTGTCTAATCTCTCTGTATGTATCTATATGGTCTATGTAACCTATCATTCTATCTCATCTGTCAGTCTGATCTAATCTATCCATCTATCTAATGTATCTGTCTATCTATCTATGTGTTTGTTCATTTTGTCCATTTTTGTCAACGTACCGTCACTAGGCGCGCAGTCATTCCTCTGTCTCCTTCTCAGTCTTGATTCCTTGTGTTTGTTTCTGTGAGTTAGCTGTGTCTTTGGGTCTTGAGAGGAGTGGCCGTGGGTTGGAACACCTGGGTAGGTGGCCCGAGTCCGCTGGGTGTAGATGGCCGGCTGGACTCTCTAACCAGTGCGGGCTGGGGCCCTCCGGGTGCTCTGCCCTGGCGCTGGCCCTGCCGGGGCGGCTGCGTGAGCTGCGGGGCAGATCCGAGGCCCCACACAGGGAGCACCCCGGCCGGCCTGCTGGGGCCGAGGCAGGTGCACGCCCAGTAGTAGGTCTTTGTGCCTGCGTGCCGATGTCACCTCGATGGCCCTGCTTGGCCGCCCATCTCCAGAGAGCATGTGTAGTCGCAGGTTCAGTGAGCCGCCTTCTTGGGGACACGCGGGGCTGGTGTGGGCTAGTGGCCCGTGGGCTTGCTGAGGTGGCAGGCCAGCTAGCTCGCGGGGAAACTGCTCCCCTCTGTTGTCAAGGTGGAGGTGGAGTTTCAGTGCATTTAGGCATTTAGATGTGAGTGAGGTCTATCTGAAATGGAATAGTAGCATTTAGAGCTGTGTTTTCTGTTGGTGTGGAAAGGGTGCTGAGCATAAAGAGTTGGGTGGCGGTGGCAGGAATTCGAGGAATGTTGATGTCCTTGCATTTATTTATGTTCTGTCAAGGGAAGTGATTCTGAAGTAACCTTTTACTCATGTATGAAGGTGGTGCGTAAGGGTCACCCCACGTCAGTCGTGGTGAGATGAAGTGAGGTGATAGAATTAAAGCCTGTACCCCTTGGCCTTATACGTAGGAGACGCACCGTGGGTGCTCTTTGCTGCTCTCCTGTCCTGGCTTATTGCCTTAACTAACGTGATGGTTCAGAGTGGTCCCAGCGAGATTTCCAGCAAAATCTTTCTACAATTGCATAGAAACACTTGGGATATCCATATCCCCAGAGGCTAGTGGAAAAGTTTACTCTTTCTGGTCACTGTTTGCAGGTTGTTCGCTCTATCGCGCATTTCTTTGTTACTTTTAGACCGATAGGGGCAGTGGTACACGCACACGCACACGCGCGCGCGCGCGCACACACACACACACACACACACACACACACAGAATTAAACATGTTTAAGAACCAAAACGAAAAGAGTGGTTTTCTGTGTCACAGCAGGGATTCCCTAGCCTGCGGCGAGCTCAGAGCAGTGGCAGAGAAGAGGGAAGGGGCCTCGTTAGCCAACCCGGTCTCCCTCCTCTGGACTTGCCTCCCCCTGGGCTGTCATCCCTTAAACGCTCAGCACGCAGGCCTCGCGTGGAGCACGCACAGTCATAAAACGCGGCTACTTCCACATCCCAGTCACTGGGGCGTGGGGCATGTTACATTGTTCGGTGTGGCTCAAAGCGTTATCACTCGTGTATGTGAGTTCTTCCTCGGTAACAGAGTGAAAGAGTAAAGACAGCCAGAGGCATATTAGCAAGAACAGGGTTTAGTGGGAAAATATAATACACCCACACAGATCTGGGAAAGACTTTCTTTAATGGATAGCAGGGAGGATAGGAAGCCCCAAAAAAAGGACATGGGCCTTGTACGGGGCTGGGGGAGACCGGTAGACGGCCGCAAGGGTGGCGGCGTGTCCAGCGCGTCACCGTCGTCGGGGGTAGGGCTGAGCCCGGCGGTTGTGCCACGTGTGGCATCGGGCCGGTGGGGACCGGAAGATGGCCCGCAGGGGCGACGTGGTGTCCATAGGCGCACCGGCCGTGTCAGAGTCCGGCCCCAGGGCGGCGGCGGCGGCCCACGGCGGCGGCGTGGTGTCCATAGGCTCGCCGGCCGTGTCAGAGTCCGGCCCCAGGGCGGCGGCGGCGGCCCACGGCGGCGGCGTGGTGTCCATAGGCTCGCCGGCCGTGTCAGAGTCCGGCCCCAGGGCGGCGGCCCACGGCGGCGGCGTGGTGTCCATAGGCTCGCCGGCCGTGTCAGAGTCCGGCCCCAGGGCGGCGGCGGCGGCCCACGGCGGCGGCGTGGTGTCCATAGGCTCGCCGGCCGTGTCAGAGTCCGGCCCCAGGGCGGCGGCGGCGGCCCACGGCGGCGGCGTGGTGTCCATAGGCTCGCCGGCCGTGTCAGAGTCCGGCCCCAGGGCGGCGGCGGCGGCCCACGGCGGCGGCGTGGTGTCCATAGGCTCGCCGGCCGTGTCAGAGTCCGGCCCCAGGGCGGCGGCGGCGGCCCACGGCGGCGGCGTGGTGTCCATAGGCTCGCCGGCCGTGTCAGAGTCCGGCCCCAGGGCGGCGGTGGTGGCCCACGGCGGCGGCGTGGTGTCCATAGGCTCGCCGGCCGTGCCAGAGTCCGGCCCCAGGGCGGCGGCGGCCCACGGCGGCGGCGTGGTGTCCATAGGCTCGCCGGCCGCGTCAGAGTCCGGCCCCAGGGCGGCGGCGGCCCACGGCGGCGGCTTGGTGTACATAGGCTCGCCATCCGTGTCAGTGTCTGGCCGCAGACCGGTGGCCCACGGGGGCGGCCTGGTGTTCAGAGGCTCGCCCTCCGCGTCAGAGTCCGGCCCCAGCGGCGTGGTGTCCATAGGTCCTTCGTTTGAGGCAGGCATGAGAATAGGGTACGAAGCTAGGGAGAGCTTCCAACTCCTCCTCAGGCCGAGCGCGCACGGAGCTGCCCAGCTAGGGTAGCCTCTGATAGGTCAGCCAGAGGACGCATCACAGAGCAGCCGCCCGGGCAACCGTGATGTCACCCAAGGGGGAGGGGAGCCCCCACTGCCGTGAGCACACCAGCCCCACCCAGAGGAGACCCTGGCCTAGTGTCACAGGGTGTGGCCCCCACGCCAACCCCAGTAGTGTCCCCAGCTTCCCCCCCACCCCCCGGGACTGCCCGCCGAGGGCCGTGCAGGTGTCAGGGCCAGCCAGACCACCATGCAGACCGTTCAGGGCCGCAGTGCTCGCGTCTGTCAGAGCTACGCCCGCCCGGGTGTCGCCTCTGCACGCGCTCGGGACCCGGGGTGCGGCGGCCAGTGCTGTGCCCCCGTGGTCCCTGAGGCCGGGGCTGCCGGGGCGCCGCCCGCCCTCGCCCCGGGCCTTCCCATCTTCTCTGGGAGGCCTGGAGCCAGACATGCTTCCTCCGCCATGGCCAGCCAGGCGGGTGACAGATTCCGAGGAGGGGACCGTCCGCGTGACTTCCCTTTCTAGCTAGCGGGCAGGTTCTTTCTTCGCTTCCCGGAAAGCCTAGGTCAGGGACCACCAGGTTTCAGCATAGCAACATTCCACGTTCTGACTGAGCCTGGCAGCCCAGATTTTTCTCTTTGGTCTCGTTTTGGGGCCTGTGTCTGGTATACGAGTAACACAACACAGTAAACTGGGAAACACTTTTTATTTTCTTACTGTCATTTTCTTATGTTTATTCATTTTGTTATCCTTAATCTACAGTTACATGAAGAACATTATGTTTTCTCGACTCCCCCCTTCACCAAGTCCCCCCCCACAAACCCCGTGACAGTCACTGTCCATCAGTGTAGTAGGATGCTGTAGAATCACTACTCGTCTGCTCTGTGTCGCACAGTCCTCCCTATGCGCGCCCCCCCCACCCCGCCCCACATTATACATGCTAATAATCGTAAGGCCTCCTTTCTTTTTCCCCACCGTTATCCCTCCCTTCCCACCCATCCTCCCCAGTCCCTTTCCATTTGGTAACTGTTAGTCCATTCTTAGGTTCTGTGATTCTGCTGCTGTTTTGTTCCTTCAGTTTCTCTTTGTTCTTATACTCCACATATGAGTGAAATCCCTTGGTACTTGTCTTTCTCCACCTGGCTTATTTCACTGAGCCTAGTCATAATACCCTCTAGCTCCATCCGTGTTGTTGCCAACGGTAGGATTTGTTTTCTTCTTATGGCTGAGTGATACTCCATTGTGTATAATGTGTACCACGTCTTCTTTATCCATTCACCTGCTGATGGACACTTAGGTTGCTTCCATTTCTCGGCTCTTGTAAATAGCGCTGCGATAAGCATAGGGGCGCATCTGTCTTTTTCAAACTGGGCTGCTGCACTCTTAGGGTAAATTCCTAGAAGTGGAATTCCCGGGTCAAGTGGTATTTCTATTTTGAGCTTCCTGAGGAACCTCCATACTGCTTTCCACAATGGTTGAGCTGAGATGTCCATTCCCACCAGCAGTGTCGGAGGGTTCCCCTCTCTCCACATCCTCGCCACCGTCTGTTGTTGTGTGTCTTCCCGATGGTGGCCATCCTGACTGGTGTGAGGTGATATCTCATGGTGGTTTTAATTTGCATTTCTCTGAGGATTGGCGGTGTGGAGGATCTTTTCATGTGCCTGCTGGCCACCTCAATTTCTTCTTTGGAGAAGTGTCTGTTCAGATCCTCTGCCCATTTTTTAATGGGATTATTTGCTTTTCTTGTCTGTTGAGGTGCGTGAGCTCTTTATGTATTTTGGATGTCAACCCTTTATCGGATCTGTCATTGATGAATATATTCTCGCATATACTTTAGGGTACCTTTTTGTTCCATTGAGGGTGTCCTTTGCTGTACAGAAGCTTTTCAGCTTGATGTAGTCCCACCAGTTCATTTTTGCTCTTGCTTCCCTTGCCCGGGGAGGTTATGTTCTTGAAGAAGTCGCTCATGTTTATGTCCAGGAGATTTGTGCCTATATGTTTTTTTTCTGAGAGTTTTATGGTTTCATGACTCACATTCAGGTCTTGGATCCATTTCGAATTTACTCTTCTGTATGGGGTTAGACAGCGATCCAGTTTCATTCTCTTACGTGTAGCTGTCCAGTTTTGCCAGCACCGTCTGTTGAAGAGAGTGTCATTTCCCCATTGTATGTCCCCGGCTCCCTCATCATATATTAATTGACCACATATGTTTGGGTTAATGTCTGGAGTCTCTTATTCTGTTCCACCCGTCTGTGGCTCTGTTCTAGTGCCAGGAGCAAACTGTCTTGATCAAGACTGTGGCTTTGTAGTAGAGCTTGATGTTGGGGAGCGAGATACCGCACCCACACACACACACACACACACACAGACCACACACAGACACACACACACACACACACACACACACCACACACAGACCACACACACACACACACACACACCACACACACACACACACACACCACAAACACACACACACACACCACACACACAGACCACACACACACACACACACCACACACACACCACACACACACACACACACACACACACCACACACACACACCACACACACACACACACACCACACACACACACACACACACACACCACAAACACACACACACCACACACACAGACCACACACACACACACACCACACACACACACACCACACACACACACACACACACACCACACACACACACACACCACACACACACACACACACACACACACACACAGACACACAGAGACATGCTTTCTTCCTCCTTCTCAGGATTGCTTTGGCTATTCGGGATCTTTGGCGTTTCCATATGAATTTTTGACCTATTTGTTCCAGTACGTGGAAGAATGCTGTTGGTGATTTGATAGGGACTGCACCCGATCTGTAGATTGCTTTGGGCAGGATGGCCATTCTGACGATATTTATTCTTCCTAGCCAAGTGCGTGGGATGAGTTTCCATTTGTTAGCGTCCTCTTTAATTTCTCTTAAGAGTGTCTTATAGTTTTCAGGGTATAGGTCTTTCGCTTCCTTGGTTAGGTTTATTCCTAGGTATTTTATTCTTTTTGATGCAGTTGCGAATGGAATTGTTTTCCTGATTTCCCTCTCCTTTGGTTCACTGTTAGTGTACAGGAAAGCCTCAGATTTCTGTGTGTTGATTTTGTGTCCCGCAGCTCTGCTGTATTCCGGTTATCAGTTGTAGCAGTTTTGGAGTGGATTCTTCAGGGTTTCCTTACGTACAGTATCGTGTCATCTGCAGATGGTGACCGCCTAGCTGCTTCTTTACCAGTCTGGATTCCTTGTATTTCTTTGTCTGTTCTAATTGCCGTGGCTGGGACCCCCGGGACTGTGTTGAATAACGGTGGGGAGAGTGGGCACCCCTGTCTCGTTCCCCATCTCAGAGGAACGGCTTTCAGCCTCTCGCTGTTGAGTATGACGTTGGCTGTGGGTTTTGTCATATACGGCCTTTATTAGGTTGAGGTGCTCGCCCTGTATACCCTCTTGGTTGAGAGTTTTTATCGTGAGTGGATGTTGCATTTTGTCGGATGCTTTTTCAGCATCTGTGGAGACGATCGTGTGGTTTTTGTCTTTCTTTCTGTTTATGTGGTGGATGGTGTGGATGGATTTTCGAATGCTGTCACCATCCTTGCATCCCTGGGATGAATCCCACTTGATCAGGGTGTTTGATCCCCTTGATGTATTTTTGAATTTGGTTTTGCTAATATTTTGTTCATTTCCTAGGTATTCTTGCTCCTCATCCGCAGTTCCTGAAAATCCTTCTGAGCCACAACTGTCCAATGGGTGTCTCGTTAGGTTAATGCAGAGGCTTTGGGGCCCTAGCCCAGGGTAGAGGCTGGTCGCCAGGGGCTCCAGGCTTGTGGTTAGCGGGTGGGAACTTGCAGCCCCCAGCCCCCAGGGAAGGAAGAGGAAAGGGATGAGGGCTGGAGGTTGAATCAGCAATGGCCAGCGATTTAGTCAGCCATGACTCTGCAGTGAAGCCCTCCCAGAACCCTATGAGAAGAGCACAGCTCTCTCTCTCTCTCTCATCTCCTGCTTCTCTGTCAGAGCTTCCATGCTTGGGGAACCAGGTCGCCTGCACATGCCACCATGCCATTCCCCAAGTCCCGGGAGGACAGAAGCTCCTTTACTTGGGACCTTGCCGTGTGTGCGCGTGCGTGTGCGTGTGAAGCGCGCGCGTGCGCTGCTGTGTCCTTTATGATAGTCTTTGTTAAACTGGTAAACGTGTTTTCCTGAGCTGCTGAGGCACCCTAGCAACTTGGGCAGTACTTACTAAGGGGGAGGTCGTTGGAACTTCCAATCCTAGCCTGTATGTAGGTGGGAAGCACAAGCTAATTGCATGGGCCTGGCAACCGGGCTCTGGAGTTGGGGGTGGAGGGCAGTCTTGAGGATAGAAACCTTACCCTGGGGAATCTTGTGCTGCGTCCAGGCAGATATCCTCAGAGTTGAGTTCTCAGAAACCCTGCTGGTGTTGGAGAATTGCTTGGTGTTGTATGCATTGGGAACAGGTCCGGTATCCTGAAGGGAGTTCCACTGCTGTGTATGAAAAAGAACGCTGGGTCATGTGGTACCGCTATGGATATTTTTAGGAACCTCCACACTGTTTCCCATAGTAGCTGCACCAATTTACATGGTCACCAACAGTGCACGAGGGTTCCCTTTGTCCACTTCCTCATCAACGCTTGTTATTTCTTGTTTTGCTTTTTTTTGTTTTTTTTTTCTCTTCTTTTGGTACTAGCCATTCTGACTGGTGTGAGGTGATAGCTCGTTGTGATTTTTGCGTGTGTGTGACCGTTAATGTACAATTACATGAGCAACATGGTTACTGGACTCCCCCTCCCACTATCTTATCAAGTCCCCCCCACCCCTTACCCCATTACAGTCACTGTCCTTCGGCGTCGTAAGACGCTGTAGAATCCCTACCTGTCTTCTCTGTGTTATGCTGCCTTCCCCGGGCCCCGGCACCCCCGCCGTCCCACCCCCTACGTTATGTGTGCGAGCCGTAATGCCCCTTTTCCCCACTTATCCCTCCCTCCCCACCCATCCTCCCCAGTCCCTTTCCCTTTGGTAACTGTTAGTCCACTCTTGGGTTCTGTGAGTCTGCTGCCGTTTTGCTCCTTTAGTTTCTGCTTTGTTCTTTTACCCCACAGATGAGTGAAGTCATCTGATGCTTGTCTTTCTCCATCCTGCTCATTTCACTGAGCATAATACCCTCTAGCTCCATCCGTGTTGTCGCAAACGGTAGGATTTCTTTTCTTCTTACGGCTGAATAATATTCCATCTTGCATATGTACCACCTCTTCTTTATCCATCCGCCTACTGACGGACACTCACGTTGCTTCCATTTCTTGGCTATTGTGCGTAGTGCTGTGATAGACATAGGGGTGCGTGTGTCTTTTTCAAACTAGGCTCCTGCATTCTTAGGGTACATTGCTGGGAGTGGAATTCCTGGGTCAAATGGTATTTGTACTTTTCTGTTTTTTGAGGAACCTCCATACTGCTTTCCACAATGGTTGAGCTGAGATGTGCATTCCCACCAGCAGTGTCGG
Organism: Manis pentadactyla; assembly: GCF_030020395.1. NCBI lineage: Eukaryota > Metazoa > Chordata > Mammalia > Pholidota > Manidae > Manis > Manis pentadactyla. The sequence goes on from NC_080030.1 coordinate 82,932,503, forward strand.
AGGGTTCCCCTCTCTCCACATCCTCGCCACCGTCTGTTGTTGTGTGTCTTCCCGATGGTGGCCATCCTGACTGGTGTGAGGTGATATCTCATGGTGGTTTTAATTTGCATTTCTCTGAGGATTGGCGGTGTGGAGGATCTTTTCATGTGCCTGCTGGCCACCTCAATTTCTTCTTTGGAGAAGTGTCTGTTCAGATCCTCTGCCCATTTTTTAATGGGATTATTTGCTTTTCTTGTCTGTTGAGGTGCGTGAGCTCAACCCTTTATCGGATCTGTCATTGATGAATATATTCTCGCATATACTTTAGGGTACCTTTTTGTTCTATTGAGGGTGTCCTTTGCTGTACAGAAGCTTTTCAGCTTGATGTAGTCCCACCAGTTCATTTTTGCTCTTGTTTCCCTTGCCCGGGGAGGTTATGTTCTTGAAGAAGTCGCTCATGTTTATGTCCAGGAGATTTGTGCCTATATGTTTTTTTTCTGAGAGTTTTATGGTTTCATGACTCACATTCAGGTCTTGGATCCATTTCGAATTTACTCTTCTGTATGGGGTTAGACAGCGATCCAGTTTCATTCTCTTACGTGTAGCTGTCCAGTTTTGCCAGCACCGTCTGTTGAAGAGAGTGTCATTTCCCCATTGTATGTCCCCGGCTCCCTCATCATATATTAATTGACCACATATGTTTGGGTTAATGTCTGGAGTCTCTTATTCTGTTCCACCCGTCTGTGGCTCTGTTCTAGTGCCAGGAGCAAACTGTCTTGATCAAGACTGTGGCTTTGTAGTAGAGCTTGATGTTGCGGAGCGAGATACCGCACCCACACACACACACAGACACACACACACTCACACAGACACACACACACACACACCACACACACACACACACACACACACACAACACACACACACACACCACACACACAGACCCCCCCACACACACACACACACCACACACATACACACACCACACACACACACACACACACACACCACACACACACACACACACACACACACACACACACACAGACATGCTTTCTTCTTCCTTCTCAGGATTGCTATGGCTATTCGGGATCTTTGGCGTTTCCATATGAATTTTTGACCTATTTGTTCCAGTACGTGGAAGAATGCTGTTGGTGATTTGATAGGGACTGCACCCGATCTGTAGATTGCTTTGGGCAGGATGGCCATTCTGACGATATTAATTCTTCCTAGCCAAGAGCGTGGGATGAGTTTCCATTTGTTAGCGTCCTCTTTAATTTCTCTTAAGAGTGTCTTATAGTTTTCAGGGTATAGGTCTTTCGCTTCCTTGGTTAGGTTTATTCCTAGGTATTTTATTCTTTTTGATGCAGTTGCGAATGGAATTGTTTTCCTGATTTCCCTCTCCTTTGGTTCACTGTTAGTGTACAGGAAAGCCTCAGATTTCTGTGTGTTGATTTTGTGTCCCGCAGCTCTGCTGTATTCCGGTTATCAGTTGTAGCAGTTTTGGAGTGGATTCTTCAGGGTTTCCTTACGTACAGTATCGTGTCATCTGCAGACGGTGACCGCCTAGCTGCTTCTTTACCAGTCTGGATTCCTTGTATTTCTTTGTCTGTTCTAATTGCCGTGGCTGGGACCCCCGGGACTGTGTTGAATAACGGTGGGGAGAGTGGGCACCCCTGTCTCGTTCCCCATCTCAGAGGAACGGCTTTCAGCCTCTCGCTGTTGAGTATGACGTTGGCTGTGGGTTTTGTCATATACGGCCTTTATTAGGTTGAGGTGCTCGCCCTGTATACCCTCTTGGTTGAGAGTTTTTATCGTGAGTGGATGTTGCATTTTGTCGGATGCTTTTTCAGCATCTGTGGAGACGATCGTGTGGTTTTTGTCTTTCTTTCTGTTTATGTGGTGGATGGTGTGGATGGATTTTCGAATGCTGTCACCATCCTTGCATCCCTGGGATGAATCCCACTTGATCAGGGTGTTTGATCCCCTTGATGTATTTTTGAATTTGGTTTTGCTAATATTTTGTTCATTTCCTAGGTATTCTTGCTCCTCATCCGCAGTTCCTGAAAATCCTTCTGAGCCACAACTGTCCAATGGGTGTCTCGTTAGGTTAATGCAGAGGCTTTGGGGCCCTAGCCCAGGGTAGAGGCTGGTCGCCAGGGGCTCCAGGCTTGTGGTTAGCGGGTGGGAACTTGCAGCCCCCAGCCCCCAGGGAAGGAAGAGGAAAGGGATGAGGGCTGGAGGTTGAATCAGCAATGGCCAGCGATTTAGTCAGCCATGACTCTGCAGTGAAGCCCTCCCAGAACCCTATGAGAAGAGCACAGCTCTCTCTCTCTCTCTCATCTCCTGCTTCTCTGTCAGAGCTTCCATGCTTGGGGAACCAGGTCGCCTGCACATGCCACCATGCCATTCCCCAAGTCCCGGGAGGACAGAAGCTCCTTTACTTGGGACCTTGCCGTGTGTGCGCGTGCGTGTGCGTGTGAAGCGCGCGCGTGCGCTGCTGTGTCCTTTATGATAGTCTTTGTTAAACTGGTAAACGTGTTTTCCTGAGCTGCTGAGGCACCCTAGCAACTTGGGCAGTACTTACTAAGGGGGAGGTCGTTGGAACTTCCAATCCTAGCCTGTATGTAGGTGGGAAGCACAAGCTAATTGCATGGGCCTGGCAACCGGGCTCTGGAGTTGGGGGTGGAGGGCAGTCTTGAGGATAGAAACCTTACCCTGGGGAATCTTGTGCTGCGTCCAGGCAGATATCCTCAGAGTTGAGTTCTCAGAAACCCTGCTGGTGTTGGAGAATTGCTTGGTGTTGTATGCATTGGGAACAGGTCCGGTATCCTGAAGGGAGTTCCACTGCTGTGTATGAAAAAGAACGCTGGGTCATGTGGTACCGCTATGGATATTTTTAGGAACCTCCACACTGTTTCCCATAGTAGCTGCACCAATTTACATGGTCACCAACAGTGCACGAGGGTTCCCTTTGTCCACTTCCTCATCAACGCTTGTTATTTCTTGTTTTGCTTTTTTTTGTTTTTTTTTTCTCTTCTTTTGGTACTAGCCATTCTGACTGGTGTGAGGTGATAGCTCGTTGTGATTTTTGCGTGTGTGTGACCGTTAATGTACAATTACATGAGCAACATGGTTACTGGACTCCCCCTCCCACTATCTTATCAAGTCCCCCCCACCCCTTACCCCATTACAGTCACTGTCCTTCGGCGTCGTAAGACGCTGTAGAATCCCTACCTGTCTTCTCTGTGTTATGCTGCCTTCCCCGGGCCCCGGCACCCCCGCCGTCCCACCCCCTACGTTATGTGTGCGAGCCGTAATGCCCCTTTTCCCCACTTATCCCTCCCTCCCCACCCATCCTCCCCAGTCCCTTTCCCTTTGGTAACTGTTAGTCCACTCTTGGGTTCTGTGAGTCTGCTGCCGTTTTGCTCCTTTAGTTTCTGCTTTGTTCTTTTACCCCACAGATGAGTGAAGTCATCTGATGCTTGTCTTTCTCCATCCTGCTCATTTCACTGAGCATAATACCCTCTAGCTCCATCCGTGTTGTCGCAAACGGTAGGATTTCTTTTCTTCTTACGGCTGAATAATATTCCATCTTGCATATGTACCACCTCTTCTTTATCCATCCGCCTACTGACGGACACTCACGTTGCTTCCATTTCTTGGCTATTGTGCGTAGTGCTGTGATAGACATAGGGGTGCGTGTGTCTTTTTCAAACTAGGCTCCTGCATTCTTAGGGTACATTGCTGGGAGTGGAATTCCTGGGTCAAATGGTATTTGTACTTTTCTGTTTTTTGAGGAACCTCCATACTGCTTTCCACAATGGTTGAGCTGAGATGTGCATTCCCACCAGCAGTGTCGGAGGGTTCCCCTCTCTCCACATCCTCGCCACCGTCTGTTGTTGTGTGTCTTCCCGATGGTGGCCATCCTGACTGGTGTGAGGTGATATCTCATGGTGGTTTTAATTTGCATTTCTCTGAGGATTGGCGGTGTGGAGGATCTTTTCATGTGCCTGCTGGCCACCTCAATTTCTTCTTTGGAGAAGTGTCTGTTCAGATCCTCTGCCCATTTTTTAATGGGATTATTTGCTTTTCTTGTCTGTTGAGGTGCGTGAGCTCAACCCTTTATCGGATCTGTCATTGATGAATATATTCTCGCATATACTTTAGGGTACCTTTTTGTTCTATTGAGGGTGTCCTTTGCTGTACAGAAGCTTTTCAGCTTGATGTAGTCCCACCAGTTCATTTTTGCTCTTGTTTCCCTTGCCCGGGGAGGTTATGTTCTTGAAGAAGTCGCTCATGTTTATGTCCAGGAGATTTGTGCCTATATGTTTTTTTTCTGAGAGTTTTATGGTTTCATGACTCACATTCAGGTCTTGGATCCATTTCGAATTTACTCTTCTGTATGGGGTTAGACAGCGATCCAGTTTCATTCTCTTACGTGTAGCTGTCCAGTTTTGCCAGCACCGTCTGTTGAAGAGAGTGTCATTTCCCCATTGTATGTCCCCGGCTCCCTCATCATATATTAATTGACCACATATGTTTGGGTTAATGTCTGGAGTCTCTTATTCTGTTCCACCCGTCTGTGGCTCTGTTCTAGTGCCAGGAGCAAACTGTCTTAATCAAGACTGTGGCTTTGCAGTAGAGCTTTGTGTTGGGGAGTGAGATACCACGCGCACACCCATCCACACACCCACGCACACACACACACCCCCACACACGCACACACACACACACACACTTTCTTCTTCCTTTTCACGATTTCTTTGGCTGTTCAGGATCTTTGGCGTTTCCGTGTGAATTTTTGATCTATTTGTTCCAGTTCTTGGAAGAATGCTGTTGGTAATTTGATGGGGACTGCATCCAATCTGTAGATTGCTTTGGGGAGGATGGCCGTTCTGACGATATTTATTCTTGTTAGCCAAGAGCGTGGGATGAGTTTCCATTTGTTAGCGGCCTCTTTAATTTCTCTTAAGAGTGTCTTATAGTTTTCAGGGTATAGGTCTTTCGCTTCCTTGGTTAGGTTTATTCCTAGGTATTTTATTCTTTTTGATGCTGTTGTGAATGGAATTGTTTTCCTGATTTCCCTCTCCGTTTGTTCACTGTTAGTGTACAGGAAAGCCACAGATTCTGTGTGTTGATTTTGTGTCCCGCAACTCTGCTGTATTCCGGTTATCAGTTCTAGCAGTTTTGGAGTGGATTCTTCAGGGTTTCCTTACGTACAGTATCGTGTCATCTGCAGATGGTGACCGCCTAGCTGCTTCTTTACCAGTCTGGATTCCTTGTATTTCTTTGTCTGGTCTAATTGCCGTGGCTGGGACCTCCGGGTCTATGTTGAGTAACGGTGGGGGGAGTTGTCTCCCCTGTCTCGTTCCCCGTCTCAGAGGAACGGCTTTCCGCCTCTGGCTGTTGAGTATGACGTTGGCTGTGGGTTTGTCATATACGGCCTTTATTATGTTGAGGTGCTCGCCCTATATACCCTTTTGGTTGAGAGTTTTTAACATGAATGGATGTTGCATTTTGTCGGATGCTTTTTCAGCATCTGTGGAGATGATCGTGTGGTTTTTGTCTTTCTTTCTGTTTATGTGGTGGTTGGTGTGGAACTATTTTCGAATGTTGTGACATCCTTGCATCCCTGGGATGAATCCCACTTGTTCATGGTGTATGATCCTTTCGATATTTTTTTGAATTCGGTTTGCTAATATTTTGTTGAGTATTTTTGCATCTACGTTCATCAGGGATATTGGTCTGTAGTTTTCTTTTTTGTTGGGGTCCTTGAGTGGTTTTGGTTTTAGGGTGATGTCTTCATAGAGTGAGTTTGGGAGTATTCCCTCCTCTTCTATTTTTTGGAATACTTTAGGGAGAATGGGTATTATGTCTTCTCTGTATGTCTGATAAAATTCTGAGGTAAATCCATCTGGCCTAGGGGTTTTGTTCTTTGGTATTTTTTTAATAACTGCTTCATTTTCGTTGCTGATAATTTGTTTAGATTTTCTCTTTCTTTCTGGGTCAGTCTTGGAAGGTTGTATTTTTCTAATCGGCTGTCCATTTCTCCAAGGTTTCCCAGCTTGTTAGCATATAGGTTTTCATAGTACTCTCTAAGAATTCTTTCTATTTTTGTGGGTTCCGTCATGATTTTTCCTTTCTCGTTTCTCATTCTGTTGATTTCTGTTGAGTCTCTTTTCCTCTTCATATGTCTGGCTAGAGGCTTATCTATTTTGTTTATTTTCTCGAAGCACCAGCTCTTGGTTTCATTGATTTTTACTAATTTTTTATTCTTCACAATTTTATTTATTTCTTCTCTGATCTTTATTATGTCCCTCCTTCTGCTGACCTTAGGCCTCTTTTGTTCTTCTTTTTCCAATTTCGATAATTGTGACATTAGACCATTCATTTGGGATTGTTCTTCTTTCTTTAAATATGCCTGGATTGCTATATACTTTCCTCTTATGACTGCTTTTGCTGTGTCCCACAGAAGTTGGGGATTAGTGTTGTTGTTGTCATTTGATTCCGTATATTGCTGGATCTCCACTTTGATTTGGTCATTGATCCATTGATTATTTAAGAGCGTGTTGTTAAGCCTCCATGTGTTTATGAGCCTTTTTGCTGTCTTTGTACAGTTTATTTCTAGTTTTATGCCCATGTGGTCTGAAGAGTTGGTTGGTAAGATTTCAATCTTTTGGAATTTACTGAGGCTCTTTTTGTGGCCTTGTATGTGGTCTATTCTGGAGAATGTTCCTTGTGCACTTGAGAGGAATGTGTATCCTGTTGCTTTTGGATGTCAAGTTCTGTAGATGTCTATTAGGTCCATCTGTTCTAGTGTGTTGTTTAGTTCCTCTGTGTCCTTACTTATTTTCTGTCTGATGGATCTGTCCTTTGGAGTGAGTGGTGTGTTGATGTCTCCCAGAATGAATGCATTGCATTCTATTTCCTCCTTTAGTTCTGTTAGTATTTGTTTCACATATGTTTGTGCTCCTGTATTGGGTGCATATATATTTATAATGGTTATATCTTCTTGTTGGACTGAGCCCTTTATCATTATGTAATGTCCTTCTTTATCTGTTGTTACATTCTTTATTTTGAAGTCTATTTTGTCTGATACTAGTATTGCAACACCTGCCTTTTTCTCTCTGTTGTTTGCGTGAAGTATCTTTTTCCATCCCTTGAGTTTAGGTCGGTGCATGTCTTTGGGTTTGAGGTGAGTGTCTTGTAAGCAGCATATGGATGGGTCTTGCTTTTTTATCCATTCTGTTATTCTGTGTCTTTTCATTGGTGCATTCAGTCCATTTACAATTAGGGTGATTATTGAAAGGTATGTACTTATTGCCATTGCAGGCTTTACGTTTGTGGTTACCAAAGGTTCAAGGTTAGCTTCTTTACTATCGTACTGTCTAACTTAACTCGCTTATTGAGCTATTATAAACACTGTCTGATGGTTCTTTATTTCTCTCCCTTCTTATTCCTCCTCCTCCCTTCTTCATATGTTGGGTGTTTTGTTCTGTGCTCTTTTTAGGAGTACTCCCATCTAGAGCAGTCCCTGTAAGATGCCCTGTAGACGTGGTTTGTGGGAGGCAAATTCCCTCAACTTTTGTTGTCTGGGAATTGTTTAATCCCTCCTTCATATTTAAATATCTAAATGATAATAGTGCTGGATACAGTAATCTTGGTTCAAGGCCCTTCTGTTTCATTGCATTAAGTATATCATGCCATTCTCTTCTGGCCTGTAGGGTTTCTGTTGAGAAGTCTGATGATAACCTGATGGGTTTTCCTTTGTAGGTGACCTTTTTTTTCTCTCTGGCTGCCTTTAATACTTTGTCCTTGTCTTTGATGTTTGCCATTTTAATTATTATGTGTCTTGGTGTTGCCCTCCTTGGATCCCTTGTCTTGGGAGTTCTGTGTACCTCTGTGGTCTGAGAGGCCATTTTCTCCCCTAGTTTGGGGAAGTTTTCAGCAATTATTTCTTCAAAGACACTTTCTATCCCTTTTTCTCTCTCTTCTTCTTTCTGGTACCCCTATAATGCGGATATTGTTCCGTTTTGATTCGTCACGCAGTTATCTTAAAATTCTTTCATTCCTGGCGATCCTTTTATCTCTCTCTGCATCAGCTTCTCTGCATTCCTGTTCTCTGTTTTCTAGTCCATTAATGGTCTCTTGCATCTCGTCCATTCTGTTTTGAAGTCCTTCCAGAGGTTTTTATTTCTGTATTCTCCCTTCTTAGTTCTTGCATATTTCTCTGCAAGTCCATCAGCATGGTTATGACTTTTGTTTTGAATTCTTTTTTCAGGAAGACTGGTTAAATCTATCTCCCCGGGTTCCTTTTCAGGGAACTATGTAGCAGATGTCGAAGCTGTCTGGGTTAGTCTTGTCTGGATCAATTTTTTTTTTGCCTTTTCATGTTGATAGGTTCAGTGGTGAGCTATTGGCTTTCTATCAGCTGGGAGAGCTAAGGCTTTCCACTTGCTCCTGGCCTCATTACTGGGACAACTGCAACCCCTAGTGGCTTGTGTTGGGCAATTGCATGTAGACTGGGTCTCTGTATCTTGCCCAGCCGGTATGGAGGAAGCTCCCTTGCTGTGGGTGTTGCCAGCCTCAGGCTGCAGCTCTGCTATGGCGGGGCCCTGGAGGGGTAATGGACGGGGGGCTGTTTGGCTGTTTACCTCTGTGAGGGGTCTCAGAGCTGTTGTCCAGGGGGTTAGTGCGCCCAGAGTTCCCTGGAATTTCCAGCAGGTGGACTGTGACCCAGTATGTTTCCATCCAGCTGTGGCATCTCTGTCCCTTTAAGACTTTCAAAAAGCACTTGCTTTTCTTTGTCACAGGGGCGCCGGCTTCAGGACCCGCTCACGGGTCTTGCTGTCCTGTTTCCCTAGTTTCCAGCACTCCCCGCATGCACTGTGTCTGTGCTCTGGTGCGGATGGCTATGGCTGGGTGTTTAGCAGTCCTGGGCTCCCTCTCCCTCCCCGTTCTGACTCCTCTCGCCGGGAGCTGGGGTGAGGGGCACTCGGGTCCCGCCAGTCTGGGGATTGTGTCTTATCCCTTTCACCAGGCGCTGGGTTCTCGCAGGTGTGGATATAGTCTGGCTGTTGTCCTGTGTCTTCTGGTCTCTCTTTTAGGATTAGTTGTATTTGTTGTATTTTCAAAAATACATATGTTTTTGGGAGGAGATTCCCACTGTCCTACCCACGCCACCATCTTTGCTCTGCCCTCCGTTTAAATACTTTTAATTTCCATTTCCCCTTTGAGCCTCTCCTCCCTGGTGTAGAAATGCTGCACTGAGCGTGGGCTATGTCTAAACTCCTGGGTGTTGGAGATACTATCTCCCTTATTTCAAAATCAGAGCATCCCACTTTGTAGAAGCTTTGCATTCTCCACAGTCCTCCTCCTGTCTCTGCATTTTCTCATAGATGACAAGGTCTCCAGACATGTTTCCCCCAGTTATTACTGCCATTGCCAGTGCCTTTCGCTCTTGCAGATAGTAGGTCTACTAAATCTACATAGGGCGGGTTGCTCCTTGTGGCCACCCCTGTCTCAGCAGGATCATCGCCACTGGCAGTCTCCTGCTGAAGCTCCTCCTGATACTTTAAAAGACTGTGCCTTTTAAGGTTGAGTGTGAACCCACATTATTGCTCAAAAATCCTGAAATCCTCAGCTCTTGAATTTTCCCTTATTTCAGGACATCATCTCCTTGCCTCTTTCTTGGTGTCATAGAAAGTATTTTGAGTGCTCAGTTTTCCTCCAATGTATCCCACTCACATGATTTTTAACATTCTAACCTGCTTCTTAAATTGGTCCCTTTCCTTTTCTGCTTGTAAATCTAATATTACTAGCTGAATTTAATATTTTTCCCCTTATTTGAGGATCTAAATAGTTATTTTTCTTACACACATCTGGAGGCTCTTTCTGTTGATCCCCCTGTCTCTGTTTCTGCCTAGAATGGGAGGAAAAAAGACATGGGTTTGGGGCATCCTTCAAATGCAAATATAATGGGATGTTTTGCTTTTCTTGGTGTTGAGGAACTTTGGCAGAAACCCCAAAGTTCCATAAAATAATGTCTGTGAAGGACTCCCTAAAGGGAGGTCCTAGACTACCTACGCTGGGCAAGCTAAGAATATAGAAGCCCAGTTCTTCCAACATGAATGCTTACCCACTTCCAGCCTAATGGGGGTGATGGCAGAGATGCTGGGGAGAAAGGGCCATTGCAGAGGGTCATCAGTGGACTGTGCAGAGCCTCACACCTCCATGACCAAGTGAAAGTGACCTTGAAAGAACTACTGTGATAATTTGTCACATGTTCCCTGCATTTGAAGAAGAGGAAACTCTTGCCGGTAGCAAACCAAAAGAGAAGCTGAGGCTGGAACCACTTGCCTAGCACCAAGGAGAAAAAGAACTTCTATGGGGGTGAGGTTCATATCCTCTGATGATGGGGAAAGGAGGCCTGAGATTCCTCATGGCCCAGGGGTCCTGTTGTGGAGAACCAGCCTCTAGTTAATTTAAATTAAAAGTACCTCCATCTTCCTGAGTGGATGAAGGGACCCAGTAGAGAACATTCGGGATGGTCCATAAGAACTCCAGTGGCAGAGCTAGGTAAAGTTTAAACAAGTAAACATGTGAAAATGAGTCATTGACTACAGTAATGCCACTATAATCAGAGGTCCCTCGGAAGTATCAGACACATACATACACACACACATTTGACGGGCCTACAGCAAGAATACAGTTGGAGGCCCACCTACCATTACCTAAATAATTAAAAGTGTAAATAAAGCTAATAAATTGTTGAATAACATGTTTCATCTTCCTACCTTAGAAATATAGCTTCAGAATCATCTGGAAGACCAGGGTCAGATTTATAACTTTTAGACTACTCTAAGCTCCATGGCAGAAGAAGGCAACATGTTGGGGGGGTGGAGGTTGCCAGCGCCCAGTCTTCTGTCTAGATCCCTCACCCCTGATTCCACCATCCAGCACAAGGAGATCCAGGTGCATGCATAGGAAGCCCAAAGCACCAGGCTCCACCCACTTACACCCCAGCAGAATGTCACCCCTGGCCATCCTTTGGGCTTAGGAGTGCATGCAGCAGGTGTGGCCTACTCTTGGAAAACAGACCTGGGGAAGAGGCCTGAGCAGGGACTGGAAAGCAGGGTCAGGGCCCCTTGGAAAAGAATCCCTGGGTCCCAGGACTGAGAAGGGGTTTGGAGGGGGTGCTCCTAGTCCCCCAGCAGGGACTAGGGCAACATTAGAACCTCAGCCTCTCCTAAACTGCACAGACCACGCCTCTTGTTGATTCCCTCTCCCTCTTGGCTCAAGGTCAAAGAGCTCAAAGACCTCATCTGACAATTGAGAAAGGGAGTCAGTGGTGTGGAGGTTAGACCCAATCACATGACCTCCCCATTACAGGCTACCAACCTGAATCAGGCCCTTAAGCAGAAGAGGAAACATCAGTAGAATGAGATTTGGAGGTTTGACTATTACCCTCAACTGGATATTTTAATTTCTGAAGTGAGCCTGTTCTTCCTTTAAGAGTGCCCAAAACTCTAGGACTTGTTTGAAGGTTATTTTTCAAGGAGTGTGGAAGAACAAAATCGAGACCCAGTTTGAAGGGAGTCATCAGAAAGAAAAAAATTCGCTTCGGCTCCCGGTTTCTTGCACCCAGCTTGTTCACTACACCAGTTACATGTGCATCACATCAGGAGGTAATGGTGTGCAGGAGCAGAGAGGTTTAGGAGTAGAAACTTGGTTCTGATTGCCATCCGAGGATGAGGCATGGCCACGGCACAGGTGCACAACTGCTCAGTATTGAAAATGCTGTGTGATGAATGACCCAAAGCACTTGCTCAGAGCTGAATCACGGCCTTACACATGATTATCTAAGCATAACTTCATTAGTCTTAGTGAACTTGGCCTGCTGCCAGTATATCCCAGAACAATCTTTCTTAAAGTATCCATGGGGCAACCCCCTGTTTACGACCAAAAGCAGAAAGCAAACCTCATGAAAACCTCCTGATATGCCTGAATGTTATTATTGGATTTTCTTCTTGCAAAGTGGCTTAAGTGGAAAAAATTTTTATATACCAATTTTGTATATATCAATGAAGGAGTCTTTGATGTGTGATTTAAAATCTTTGCATAATATTAATAATCATTATAAGTGAAAATGACTATTTTAAATTACTGCTACTTGGCATGTGCTAGTAAACACCATGCATTTAAATCCCTTCGGTTTGAATTATCATCCCTCATTGTATCTAGGAGAAATGGCCAACTAATACAAATGAGATTCTTTATTGTTTACACATATTTTGCCTGTAACTTTTGGCTGAATGACACAGGTTGGTGTCCTTTTGCTGAAGTTATCTGGAGAGCAACTTTACACTGTTCATCTACTGCCCAGTACTGTGTACAATGACATGCCTGCACTGCCAGCATTACTTTACCTAAAGACACTGTGTCTGCTGTTGTGAAATTATTCCTATACCTGCCCAGGATATTAGGGTTTGTTTGGGGTTTTTTAGCATCATATGCAGTATATGCTGTGTTTACTTTCTGTATCACTGAATCACATTCCTAAGCTTTTGCCTTGCTCATCAGGAACTGAAAGAAACTAGAGACAGAATAACTATAGTATATTTTAAGTTGAGACTGAGTCACATTCGTTAATACTTCCAACATATGTGCTATCTAAATCTGATAAATTATGAACAGAAGACTAGAAAGTCTCAATATTGAATGAGCTATAAAATCATGTAATGACATTCATGAGTCTATCTGGAAATAAATGGTTAGATTGGTGGTTCAACTCAAGTAATAATGGGTGTAGGCATACTGACCTTTGTACTTGTTTATATGGATTGTTATTTGCTGTCCCTGGACAGAGCAATACAGCATCATTCAAGGGTATTTGAGGAGAGTGGTGTGAGGATCAGAACTATGTGTGGTGCATGTACTCACTGTAATCTATTGCTATAATAAAATTAAGTCTAAAATACGTTTTAAAATACTCTAGTTTCTTCTTTATACTTTAAACTCTAAAAAACCTAATTCCTACAGAGTATTCTAAACACAAACATTATTTTCTATTCCTTTTCAGCCTTTCATTAAAAAGAGCCTCCTCATTGTCTTTTGCATGTTTTCTGGACTGCTAAACAGAAAAGAGCTGAGAGATGGATGGAGCAACCACAGGTAAAGGGAGCACAGGGCTCTGTGGCTTGAAGTGCATCCACACTACATCTAGGGAAGGAGGAGAGCTGAAATCACAAGGGGTAACTCATGCTTTATTTATCACAAGGTTCAAATAATAGAAGCCTGTATAAGAGCTTGCATAAATCCAGTATAACAGGATTACACCAACAAGTTGGTTGGTTAACTGACAAAGTTAAACCAAAAGATCATAAAAAATGATACCTGACACATACCCCATATTATTCACTTTGACTAAAAACATATAATAACACATTAATTGACCAAGACTTTGGTCTAGAACCAAACTTTTCATTAGCATATGGATTCACTGATTGGAATTCTGCATTGTCTTTTCATGATTGATAATATGTTTTCTGTAATGCCAAGTTTTAATGTCTTATAAGTGAACCAGGAATTTAAAGTCACCTCCAGATTTTTATGACTCCCCTTCCCCAACTTGTATAATTGTTTTGCCTACACCTAATTTTACAGCAATAGTATTTTGGTGCCTTAATTTGGGGGATGTTTTTTGGGAAGATAGTTAACTTTTTATCTAGTTTTTTATACAAAGCATTCAACAATAATCTTTTTTGCATTCTTATCAAATATGCAATATCTAATTAAATTAGGACCATGTAACAAAAGTAGAACTAGCATAAACAGGCGTGAGATAAAGCACACCCCACTCGGTAGGCATACAACTCAATGGAGAGCACAATCAATCTGGCAAGTTAGTTTAATGACAATAGCTTAAAAGCCTATAATTTTATAATGTGATTTCTAAATTAAAAATATGTTTTTCATCTGTTACATTTGACAATGATAACTTCTTGAAAACATACAAAGATATAAACTGCTTCTAAATCCAAGTGGTGAATTGAGTTATTTGTGGGAAAATATTTCTGGCATTTACTGGATTATATGATCCCTGTGTAGACAAATGCCAGAAGTAGGTTTAGATCAACAGAAGAGTCAGGCACAGACATTGCAAACAGGTTTTAGTTACCAAAGGATAGAGAAGAAATCAGTAAGATGAAATAGAGATATCAGCAATACTTTCCTAGCCAGATGGGGCTATGATCTCCTAGAAACCCAGTTCTCTCTACCTGAACATGCAGTGAATGAGGCTCAATTGCCCTCCTCCAAATCGTGTTTATGTGTAAGCCCTGTACACATGTTTATATACATCCTGCTGGCATAGTTCTGCTGAATGCTAGTCTAGATGATGTGCTGGGGACTGCCTCATCTGCGCCAGGGGCAACTCGTCACAACAGGACATCACAACAGAGTACAGGAAGATTCATCTGTGGAGATAGACACATGCCACCCTCTAGGTTAATACAGCCCAGGTGAGTACTTGGCAGGCAAAGATCTGAAAATAGAGCAAAGATCGGTTATACCGCTGTCTCTGAAGGACGTGCTAACATGTTCTTACACCAGTCAAAGGTCTCTCTGCATGGATGTTAGTTGAAAAAAATGTTTCAGTAACAACCTTTGGAAAATGCTTGGAAGGAAAGTTAAACAGGTTTCTTTCCAGCAAGGCTTTAATATTAGTCACTCGTCAGGAGGAGGCTATTGCCAGCAGTGTTTCCTGAACTAATTTAAACTCAAGCCTTGTTTTCCTCATTTATGCGTTTCCTAAAATCACAGTTCTCTAGAGCATCATTTGGGAAATGCCACTGTACCTGGCATGCTGAGTTTTGTGTCTGTGTCTCCGTTGGCTCCTAACGCTGAGGGCAGAGCTTCTTTAACTTATTCTAGGATTTCACATTTCATCTTCCAGTGGGACTTTCAAGCCTTTGTCCAAAGACCTACAGCCTTTTGAGGACTAAAGAGAATTCAAAACAGAGTCAAATATTATCTGTCTTTGTTTGTTCGTAAGGTGGTTAGAAACTCAGACATGTGGAGCAGTCACCTTGTAATACGTGATAATAGTGGTCATAGTAACAAAACCGATGGATTATTGGATACCTGCTGTGCTTCATATGCTGTTAGCTTTCTCATATGTGATCTCATATGAGTCTCCACACTAGCAAATACTATTATTCCGATTTTCATATTGGGAAACTGAGGCCCAGGGACATTAAATGCCTTGTACAAAGTTGCACAATCAATAAGTGGCAGAGATAAGCCGAAAACATGCTCTTTCTCTTACTATGTCACCCATATGCCTCCATGTGTATAAATACTGGTACTGTAGTAGTTCGAGGAGAGAGAACTGATCAGCGATGAGGCGTCCCAAAGAAGCCCGAGAGTGAGTGAGACGGGGGCTGACAGTGCAACTTCCAGGCAAGCCGAGGAGGAAGCAGAGCCATTCCAAGTTGAAGGGAGCAGTGCCAGCAGACATGGGTCGGGGACTGGAGACCATCAAGAGCTGCATTAACAAATCATCAAAAAAGGAGTTTCTTTACAACTGCAGATCATGACGTCAAAATATATTACAATGCACAGGAAGCTACGTGGGCTGGGCAAGGACAAGACTGGAGAGTTCAGGAGAGTCTGTGATACTCACCATCTTTGCCCCGCAAGGGGTGCCATCGAAAGACTGGCCAGCAGCCTCCAGACAGACTCACTTTCAGCCAGCCAGCCTGGTTTGAGGCCCCAGGGAAAGGCTTTATGTTCAGGAAAGCACACTGAGAGGCTGGGGCAGCCACTCCCTGAGCTGGGGAAGATGATGGGGAGAGGGCCGACTGATGCACCTCGGGGTGAGATAGGTTCTTGGCCGTTGGATTCTCCTCTTCTTCCCATCCTCTCCCCCTCTCCTGGAGAGCCACCATAAAGCAGGGTGTGGTTTGTAGCACCACATCCTTACGCAGGGTAAAATTATTTTGGGGAAGGCACAAAGGGCCAGGACTTCAGACTTCATGGAACATTCAGATGGGAGTGTTTGTACAACCCCAGCCACTGAGCCATTGGGGAATGTGTCCTGGTCAGAGGTATTAGATGGGAAGAACAAAATGGGTGTACTGGCCTCTGCGGGAATTTCCTAACTTCTGATGATAAGAATTACCTGACATGGTTAAAAAAAAAAAAAAAAGACACAGTCAAAATTCTTTTCCCCGGAATACTTCCCAGAGCGTTCTAATTCAGTGGTTCCATGAGGTGCCTGGCATTTTGAGTTCTCTACAAGTTTGTGTCATCACTGGAGAATTTCGGCCACCGCGCTCTATCCTGCTGGCCCAGAGGGCGGCCCGACAGCCCTCAGCCCGGCCCTCAGACAGAGGTTCAGGCTCCACCCCGCACCTACTGAATCAGGATCTGCCTGTTAACGAGGTGTTCGGGTACTTCCTCCTCACCTTAAAGTAGCAGGGCGCTGTGTCCTCCAATTTTAATGTATAAATAAATCGCATGGGGTCTTGGCAATATGCAGATTCTGACTCAGTGGGTCTGTATATCAGGCGCCGTCAAGAGTCAGCATTTCTAATAAGCTCCCAGGTGCCTCAAGTTGCTGGTCTGTGGACCACATGTGGAGGTGCAAGGATCTAGACTAATAGTGGGACAGTTCATGGTATTAAACAGACAAGAAACAGTAACTGCATTGCACACAGAGTAACAGGGAGTTGGTCTCGAAGTTAAACGTGCAAGGTGAGTGATGTCAGTGTTTGAGAGACTGCAGATAAATTTTGGCTCTAGTCCTGCCCCCCTCCCACCACCCTCACTTCTCTATCATGCATGCATGTCTTTTCTTCCTGCTTTATTTCTGCTTTCGGTGACAAAGTCTCTAACCATGAAGTGTATCTCTGGGAAATGTCCTCTTTGTTCATGACAGTGTTACTACACCGCATATTTGTCCGAAATAGCTATTCCTGGATTGTCATCATGCTATTGGCTATTACACCAAATTGGTAACCGAAAGATGGTGTGGCTGTCCCAGATCAGTTTCTGAATTTTCAGATCATTCAACTTCTTTGTTAAGGGTATGTTTGTTCAGTCAAATCTTTACAATAAGCCTCCACTTGAGGCAGTATCAGATGCCAAAAAACTATCCTTTCTACCACTTTTTATGTTAACCAGTTTTAACAAATGGCTTTAAAGCTTTTATTTTTTTTAAAGAGAGGTGGTATCTGAATAAAATGATGCAAAACAGTTATCAGAGAATAAGAAGTGTTACATGTATTCTAAAATCCACATTTTAGAACCAAGCAATTCATTCTGAACACTAGTTGTCTTTTTAGCCAGGAATTAATAATTCCTGTTTAATTAAAAAATAAAATACTCAAAATAAAATCACAGTGTTACATATACATGAAAAACAAAAATAAAACAAGTAGAATTTCTTACTGCATATATTTGGAGATTTGAAGAAGAATATGTATGTTGCAAAGGAAAAACCTTCCACATTGAATGAAAACAAGTATCAAAGCATATATACATATAATCCCTACAGAGTAAAAAATGATCCCAGTAAAGAATTGCAGACTTCTGGGATTTCATTTCTTTGACGGACATTATACGAAGATCTGACACTTCTACTTACCTATTTTTTGCAAGTAACACATCTATGCATCTTAACAAAAAAATGTGCATTAGTACAAAAGTTGCTGAGTATAATCCCAAAATTTAGAGGTGAAATTTCAACAAGAAACAATTGAATCAGCTGGACTATCACAACTTCTTTCTCAAATTTATAGCAATTAAACATCTGGTAATCCTCTGAATCTGTAGTTACTGCTTTTAAGTGACTCAGTTCTAAAACTCTAGGTGAGTCTGATTCCATAATTTCTCTACTTAAGTGACCTTTTTACTTGTGACATGTGTAAACCATTAAGAAAAGAAAAATCACTGAAGTTTACTTAAGGATCCTATATTAATTTGCTAAGGATGGCATAATAAAATACCACCGATTGGGTGGCTAAAGCAACAGAAATTAATTTTCTTAGAGTTCCGGGGGCTAGAAGTCCAAGATCAGGATGCTGGCAGGGCTGGCCTCTCAGGAGGCCTCTCTCCTTGCCTTGAGGATGGCTGCCTTCTTGCTGTGTCCTCACGTGACCTTTCCTCTGCGTGCAAGCATTACTGGTATCTTTTTTTCTTCTTATAAGGACACCAGTCATATTGAATTAGCGCCTCATCCATATGACCTCATGTAACCTTAATTAACTCTTTACAGGCCCTATCATCTAATGTAATCACATGAAGTGTTAAGGCTTCAACTTACGATTTGGGGAGAACACAATTCAGTCCAGAATGGACCCACTTTCAATATAATTTACTGGATGTATTGATAATATTCACCACCAAAGAGAATTAACCATCAACTTAATAATCATATTCAAGTATTTTGCAAATGTCTAGTGCTTGATGTAGTAAGCAAATTGTTAATCAATAAAACATTCCATTTTTATATGGCCTCACAGCTTATGAGGGACTTTTGGGTACCCGTTATCATTCAGTCCTCACAACTCCCCACTCTCATATTATCAAGTCAAAATCATTAGCCTTATCTTAAAGGTGCAGAAGAGAAAGGAGAGGCTGACTTGCTCAAGATGGAGAGGATGATACATGGTGAGTCCAGAACTAGAACTCAAGTGTTTGTCTCCTAGTCCCCCCCTTTTTTTTTCTGAACTATGACAGCAATTAAATTAAAAATGGCCCCTGGCTTGGAAAAATTGCAGTCATAAATATTAAGGTACCAATGTTGGGTTGGTTGTGAATTATTGGGAGAATGAAATAGTTGGAGTTGGGTTCCATGGCCACAAGCAGTTTCTCATGGTTGACCTTCCAAAACTGCCAAGATTTAGTCCTAGGGAGAGATTATGGTAAGGAGCTGCAATATAATAAATTATAAGAAGTACATGTTTGGCCATTCAGATAACCAAATACACATTTCCCAAATATATTTGGTCTTCACTCAAAGTTCTCTAAAACACTTCAGAGCCTTAAAGGTGGAAAATGGGTGTCTTGTCGTGTTGAGAGACTTTTGGATGGAACCCAAGGGTGGGAGCTGAAGGTTGAATCAGCCAATGGCCAATGATTTAGTCAATCATGACTATGCAAAGAAGCCCTCACGAAAACCCTGAGAAGAGCATATCACTCTCTTGTGTCCTACTTCTCTGTCGGAGACAGTTTCCATGCCTGGGGAGCCAGAACGCATTCACATGCCACTGAGCCAGGCCCCAGGTTCCACAAGGATAGAAGCTCCTTTATTTGGGACCTTGCCTATGCATCTCTTCATCAGGCTGTTGTTACCTTGTACCCTTTATGGTATCCTTTATTAAACAGGTAAACATACATGTTTTCCTGAGTTCTGTGAGTTATTCTAGCCAATTAATCTAACCTAAGAGGGAGGTCGTTGGAACCTCCAATCTGTAGCCAGTTAGGACAGGCTTGTGACTAGCATCTGGAGTGGGGGGTAGAGAGCAGTTTTGTAGGATGGAGCCCTTAGCCTGCAAATCTGGTGCTATCTCTAGGCACATAGCATCAGAACTGAGCTGAGTTCTTGGAGACCCTGCTGGTGTTCAAGAACTTGTTGGCGTGCATGGGAAGTACCCTTGCCAACACACACGCGTTGGAATTGGGTCCGGGAGCCTGAACAGAGTTGTATTGCTGTGCATAAAAACACGGGAGTCGCAGAAAGAAATTGTGCCGTTTGTGACAACATGGATGGAACTAGAGGGCATGACGCTAAGTGAAATAAGCCAGAGAAAGACAAATACCATAAAATTTCACCTACTTGTGGAATAGAAAAACAAAACAAAACAAAATGGAAAAAAATAGCAATAGACTCATAGACGCTGAGAAGTGGCTGGTGGTTACTGTGGGAGAGGGTTTGGGGTGGGTGGGGAGCATAAGAGATAAAGGGGCACAAAAATTTTAGTTCATAATATAAGTTGGTCACAGGGAGGGTAGTACAGCATGGAGAATATAGCCAGTGATTCTGTAACATCTTCCCATGTTGACAGTAACTGCACTAGTGGGGGTGAGGATTTAATAATACGGGTAACTGTTGAACTACTCTGCGAATACTGGAAACCAATGAAAGACTATATCAACTACACTTCAATTTTTTTAAGAAAGATTGTATATCAACTATACCTTAAATTTTAAAAATTAAAAAAAACAACACAGGAGTCTGGAACAGTGTGATAGGTGCTCAAATAATATATACCGAATGACTAAATATTGAATAAATCCAGGGAGTCCCAGTAACTGGTTTACTGTGAGTCTAAGATATTGTTGAGTAAATAAATGAATGATTAAGTGATAGAGTTAATGTATTTCTTAGGATGATGTGATACCTTATAGAAATGGAAAGCATTTCAGAATATACCTTGCCAGGCACATCTTTCCAGACTCAGCTCAGGAAGCCTCCCAGGATGCCCTAGTCCCTCTCCATGAGCCCAAAGCCCCTCCTGTATATCCCCATAACATCACTTCCCTTGGTCTCCCAATGCAAGTCATGTGCATAAATCTCAGTCTCCCCTTTAGACTGTGAACTCTTCCAGAAGTTTGGTTCTTTGTCTTATTCATGCTTACCTTCCATAATGCCTTGCACATACTCAATTGTGGAATTGAATCAAAACATGCATATAATCCACACCCAAAAGTGGGAGCATTTTCTGGGGTATCTGGGAGGTTAATGCAGTCTCTCACACTTGTATACTCTGATCTTACCTTAACCATCAAGTATGTATTGAAATTTTTCTTTTAAGTTCAAAAAAGACATCTGGAATAGTGAAGTCATTTTCCTCATGCTTCTGTATTTTGGACCCAAAAGAGAGACTTTTCTCTCTTAAGCACAAATTGAAACACAAACCTTTCTTTGTGTAAGAATTTTCCAAGACACCCATTTACACAAGTTATTTTCTGAAGTGTTCTCTCTCACTAAGCCTGCATAAAGTAAATTGCCTGAGTTTTTTCAGCACTAAGGAATGGACAAACTGTCTGGTTTTTCTATTCGAGGTTTCACAGAAACTCTTTTTTATACTTCAAATGTTCAGCAATACCAGAAACACTGGGATGTTTTTTCCTTAAGAGAATGTTGAGAAAATGAGGTGATGAGTGCTTCAGTTATATCTGCAATCACAAATGTAAACAAGAACGTGCAGATTTCTCAATCGAGAACATTTCCCTATCCAAATGCCTTTCAAAACAGGAGCCACTTTAGCAGGTATAAATTAGAAACAATCTGGAAAGTTTTTTTGGCAGGTGCTGATTGAAATGGAAATTTCACACAACAAAATTGATTATAGTTGGAAAATGTAAGACTACTGGAAAAAAATGCAAGTAAGACTAGGTTTCAGAGTTTCCTACAGAATGTTTCTCTCATGCTGACTTTTGTAGAGTAGGCCTTCTTGAACTGTAGAAAATGTCCAGGCTGCAGCTGCAGAGAATGAGGGCCTCCACAGGTATCTGTCCAAAGCAGGCAAAGAACATGCAGTCATCCAGATCAGTAGCCTCCACCTAAGTCAACAAATCAATTCCCACCATCAAATAAGTCAATATCTTGGCACCCAAATTCGGTAGATACCAAAATCATGCATCCCACTTCTAACCCCACTCACGCCTCCTGTTGTTTATGAATCTGTCTCTACTTCCCTTCATTCGGTTGGAAGGTAAGTGAGAAGAATTGAAGTAGTCCAGAGAAGAAGCAGAATAAAGCCTTCACTCAAAATTTTACACTTGAAACCTACATGTATTGTGCTTTGACATTGGGATTTGATTGCAACATGTTTCACAGATATAATGACTTTTAAAATCTCACAGAATTTCACTGAAATAGAATATAAGGAAATTCAAGTGACTAAATCCTTTCACTTTTTTAGATGTTTTAGAGAGATTTGTGATAATAAATATGCACTTGATACAGAAACTCTAAGGATTGGAGATACAGAGTTGCACAGAGCTGTGAACAGAATTGTTTTCAGAACAGGGACATGCAAAAAATTCCAAGTGGGGAGAATAAATGGTACATGGTTTCAGTCATCATGCCTCCTATGTTTGGCTCACATCCATGTAGTGATACTAGGCATCTCTTCCATCATAGTGTCTGTTAAACGATGGTTCTTAATAGGACAGTTGGCAGAAGGTGATCAGTGGGAGACACCACAGGAGGAGATTTGATTTAGTTGGAGAGATTTTTCGACTCTAATATCCTCACACTTGTGCCAGGATCAGAAGCAAGGAAGAGGGAAAGCATCTGTAATTTGCAAGCGCTTTCTAGATGATTCCACTATGATTCCCCCAACTCTTATTAAAACAATAAACAAGCAAATGAAAAAATACCTCAGTGTTTTAAGTAATTAAGTATAACTACTTTCATGATGAGTAAAAGGAGGAAAATCTATTCTGTATTCATATAACTGAGGATTTTTAAAAGAGAAAAACCATGGAGATCACAATACCATCTTCTTCATTTTATAGTGGAAGAAACTGAACAAAAGTGTTTTGGTTACTTAATGTTAGAAACAATATGGTTTTGCAACTAAAAGAGCTTTTTTTTATAACAAATCACAATAGAAAGTTCAATCAAGTAAGACTTACTTGCAGCATCCTTTAGCAAATAATTATCAAGCACTTTGTGGTAGGTATTCCAACTGCATATGTTATTTATAGTCCACATCTACTCTATGAAACAAATACCATTTTCTCCATTTTACACATGGGGTAGGAAAGCACAAAGGCACAGAGAGGTGAAGTAATATCCCCAAGATCACATAAATGATTTTGGTAGAGCTGGGATTTGAACTCAGGTTATGTAACCTAACAGTAGGCGGTACACCTGAGCTGCCTACCAGGCACCTAGCCCCCTGTCAGCTTCTGTAACAATAGTTGGGGGGGAAGGGATCCTACGTTCATGAATTTCTATAAATAATTAAAAAGTGAACCAACTATTAAATATATACTTTCAAAGTCTGATAAAGAAAAGGAACAAAGTGTCAGAGGGTGCTCATAAACCTTAGTTTATGATATCAGAGAAAAGGAATGGCATCTAAGCTGAGGCTGAGAAGGGGCCACAGGTGATAGCATATGCCGAGGCCCTGGGATAGAAGAGTTTAGTCCCCTCAAGGAATTGAAAAGTGGTCTTGTGACTGGAATGTGGGTAATATTCATGAATACACTAGAAAAGATGGGAGCAGTAGATGAGGAGGGCCAGATCATATGGAGCCTTGGTGGTCATTGTAAGGAGGCTGAACTTATTTCTCAGTGAGTGGTTCACATGTCCTCTGGGAAGGGGAGGCAGTGGGCGAGCACGTGTCTTGCTCCCTTGACATGTAGGCACCTAAATACACCACCTCATTTTCCTCCCATTTGCTGTCATGTTCTAGAGGCTTCTTATCCCCCATTTATGTATAGTCTTCCTTTCCATGAAAGTACGGTCATCATTCATAATGAGTTCAACATTCACAAGAGAATCCACCTGGGACTCTACTTCTCTCAATAACACCATCTCACTTGTGCCTTCCTACACTCTGCCCCCGTCACCCACACTTACAGTTATAGCTGAGGTCCTCTGGTTTACCAGCAGAGGTTGCTCCACCTTCAAACATCTCACTTTTAAGCATTCTCCAGTCACCACTTCCAATCCTTCTAGTGCACTTGTTCAGTAGTCCCACTGACAAAATTCTTGAGCCTTATCAAGACCTCAATTCCATGGACTCCCACTGTGTTCTCACTATCATCCCATCTTCTCGACCCCTCTCTAAATATAAGAAGCAGGAGAATATAAAAGCTCTGGGTGATGCCAGTATGTGACGTGGCTAACCAAACAGCTGAGCACTGGAGAAGGAACCACACAGGCAATTGGGCTGCGTGATATTCAAGGGGCCCTCAAAACTGGCCATCTGGCTGCATTTCCTCATTTTTTGCCACTCTCCAAGATGATTACTTTATGCTTTTTCTCTGTTATTTTTTCCCCATTACCCCCATTAGATTACCTCACTCCATGTTTCATGGAGCAAATAAGAGCCATCAACCAGGAATTCACTCATCTCCCTATCACCAAATCTATCAACCTTTCCACACCTTCCCTCTTCTTAAAACGGAGAACACGTCTTCCCGGCTATTCAAGTTCAGACCTTGGTTTTGTGGTTCCTGTCTCCGGCCTTCTCCAGATCCCCACTCTGGTGTTACCCCAACCCCCCTCTCCCTCCCATACCGTCAACGCTGCACTTCTTCTGGGCTGCGTCTATCAGCCTAAACACATGCTCCGGTGTCTGTTTTCAAAAGAGGAAAGACCCCTCGTCCCACTGCCCCGCACAGCACCGCATCTCCCTTTCCCGACTTCCCTTCAGAGCTGAACCTCTCGGAAACGCGCCCCTCGTCTTCTGTTCACCCTCCGTCCTCGGGACTCGTCGCGGCCTGTGAGCAGCACCCCCACGCCGCCGGGTCTGGAGGCCGGCTCCCCGTGCACGCATCCTCTCGGGGGCGCCCACCGCGGCCGAGCGCTCCTCACTGCAGTTCCCTCTCCCGGGTTTTCGTGGCAATACGCTCCCCTGGCTTCTCTCACCTCACTGAGGCTCCCCGTCGATCCTCCGCCCAGCGCCTCCTGCATCGGCCTCGCTGCTTCCTCCCCTTTCCTCCTCTTGACAGCGAGGGTTCTCCACTGCTTTGTCCCGTTACCTCACGTCTCTCTCCACTCCCCTTACCTAACTGAGGTTATTAAATAACATTCAGATTTACGTATCTGGCCCCAAACTAGTCTCTGAGCTTTTGACATAACTCAGTTGCCCACTTGACATCTTTACTGATATCCAATAGCCATCTCAAAATTCATCTGGTCAATCTCTCACTCTTTTCCCAAAAGGCAATCCCCCCAAACTCCCCACCCCGAATCTGCCCCACATAGTCCTGCTGGTTCATGCCATTTCCCTCCCCCCACAGCCCAAAAACCAATGAGCAAATCTGGCCTGTAATCGGTGTCATTGTTCTCCTCTCCCCTGCTTCAGCTCTAGCCCGAAACCGTATCATCTCTACCCTGGGAAGCTCAGATTTGTATGGGTCAAGTGCCAGTCCCAGGTGTGACTAGGCCTTATCTAAGGGGAATTGTAAATCAGCAAGCGCAGTGATTCATATTTCCAGGGTAAAATCAGTTCCTTTGAGTTCTAGAACATGAATTTTATTTTCCCGACCTTTGGCATTTCCCATTCCTCCTACAAGTTCTCTGGGTCCTATTTAGTGTTTTTAAAAAAAGAAAGAACAAGCCCACATAGGATAATTTGCTCCCCAAACCAAGACTTAATAACAGTTTCAACATAATCAAGGAATGGGACCTTTTTAACAAACGATCAGGAATTCTCTGGTCAGCACCAATAAGGTAACCTGTCACATGGGCCCCTCCCATTCCCCCAACAATGAGGTAATCGGTGTGACAAGAACCCCTGCTCCTTCCTCTAAGGCAGGATGACCTCGTCTGAAACAATCCTTTTTTTCTTTTGCTAATAACTTCTTGTTCCACCCTCTTTCCTACAAAAACCTTCCATTTTGTACAGTACCTGGAGTATCTCTCTAGTTGTTAAGGGAAATGCTGATGGATTCATGAGTGACATGATAAAGCCAATTAGATCTTTAAATCTACTGAATTTAATTTTTGTTTTAATACTAGTAATAGCCATTTTTCTGCCCTTCTTTCATTCTATGGTGTAAGAGATAAATATAAGAGACAATGTGGCTTCTCACAGCTTTTAAGAGGAATAAAAACCTCAGCCAAAAATATAGAAATAATGAAAAAGTAAAATTCAGGAATCAGCTAGGAGAACTAAAGAAAGATGTACATGTACATAATTAAACCTTGTCGACCCATGTGTTGGCAAAGCTAAGTACCATTCACTGACTATTGAATGTTGTCTTCCAATGTGATCTAACTTCTGCTTCTGGGACCCTAGAATTTGTCTTACAAATACCAGTTGCCAAGAATAAGTGCATAGTCTGCAGTGCAAGTTAATTGCATGATTTAAAAAGCACATCATTGCAAAAAGTTAAAGAAAACCAGAAGAGTTTTCCATGTGAATAAATCCTCACATGTTGTTAAACAATAATAAAGCTAATTACCATTCACATATCTTTGCATTTGTGAATTCTGATTCCTACAGTGAACAACACTTCTTCAAACTGGCTTAGACAGTTGACTCAATTAGAATAATTCATCTGAACACTGAAAAGTTTTCACTTAGTTGGTAGAGTTTTGAACCTTAGTCAAAATAATTCAGATCTTACACATAAAAAAAAAAAACACACACACAAGGGAAGACACAATGAAAATTTGAAAAGAAAATCTTTGATTAAAATGTGAATTTCTTTTCATGGCTGGTTTCTTATTTATGGCAATATGACAGTCCCCCCTTATCTAAGGAGGATAGGTCCTTAGAACTCCAGTGGATGCCTAAAACCACAGGTAGTACCAAATCCTATATATATTGTGTTTTTTCCTTTATGAATAAGTATGATAAAGTTAAATTTATAAATTAGGCATAAGTGATTAATAATACTACTAATAAAATAGAACAATTATAACAATATACTATAACAAAAGTTATGTGAATGTGAACTCTCTCTCTCTCCACCTCTCAAGATATCTTACTGTAATATACTCATCCTTGTTTTTGTGATGATGATGTGAGGTGATAAAATACCTATGTGATAAAATGAAGTTCAGTGAATGACACAGGCATTGTGATATAGCATTAAGCTACTACTGGCCTTCTGATGATTCATCAGGAGGATCATCTTTGGGACCACAGTTGACCACAGATAACAGAAACCAAGGAAAATGAAACCTCAGATAAGGGGGGACCACTGTACATTTAAACACATACGATCAAGAAGCATATCAGTCACTGGTTAGGACCCAGGGGAAAAAGACAGCATTTATTGATATGTCTTTGATGAAGTGGCTAAAACTTAGTGCAATAAATACAAAATTGATTTTTTTAGTTCAGATTTTCAAAAGGAATAATCCAGGTCATTGTTTGGCTATTTGCACATATATTCAGCTCCTTTAAGTTAAAGTCAGAATCTTTAAAAGTATTGTTAATTTTCTGACTCAAAGTATGATGATAAAAGTAAACACTTTGCATGATTTGTAAGCATAGATAATTCTCTAGGTGCTTGTTTTCCAATTCATGGGTTTAGCACACTTTCAGTTGCTTCTCTAACTTGTTTCCTGCTGCCTTTCAGCTATTTCACTGTTTATTAGCATCTAATTCAGAGTCACCAGGGGTAACTAAGGAGGACGAAGGTAAGGTCAGTCAGTTTTTCTGTTTTTTGGCAATAAATTCATTGAAATTAATGGCTGATTGGTGATTTTTCTCTTAATTACACCCAATTGCTTCTATATCAGCATTGCTTTTTTTCTAAAAATGATTACTGAGTGACTATAGTCAAGAAGGCCTTGCTCTTGTGAAGTTAACTATACTCACCATATGACACAGCAATCCCCCCAGTTGGGCGTTTGCCCAAGAAAAATGAAGACCCATGTCAACACAGACACTTTTACATAAATGTTTATAACAGCTTTAGTTACTACTGCTAAAAACTGGAAAAAACACAGATGCCCATAAACTGGTGAGTGGTAACTAAGTAGTATGTGGAATACAACTGAGCATTAAAAAGGAAGAGATCGCCAATACATTCAACATCATGGATGAATCTCAGCACATTATGCTGAGTCAAAGAAGACAGAGAAAAAGAAATGACTAGAACAGGGACACGAGAAACCTTGTTATGATGAAGGAAAAGTCCTACACCTTTACTTCCATGGCACAACACAGTATACCTTTGTTAAAAATCCATTAGAACTGAACACACAAAAAGATTAATTCTACTGTAAACAAATTATGAGTCAACTCACTCTTCAGAAGCGTGGGGCACTGTCACTGACCTCAGGGAGCCTACAGATGGTGGATAAGGCAAAGCCAGAGAAAAGACAATTCGTAATAACTAAGTATATATTTTTTAAGAAGAAGGAGACCTCGTAAGACATATACTTTCAACCTCCCTTTATGGGATTCCTCATAGGTTTGATAATCAGGCAGATGGAATGTAGGCATTATCATGTATCCAGTAGCACCCAGCTTGAAAAGTTGATTTACTAAATCTGTATAAGTTGACTAGGTCAAATATTAATATCCATCCCACCGTTTCTCAAGCAACTTTTATGACTCTTTGTATTGTATCTGTAATGTTTAGGATACTGATGTACGTACATGACTATCAAATAGTCATAGTTTCTGAGACATTTCTCGCTGTGGCACTTCAACACATAGGATTAATATTGAAGTTTGTGAGAGGAAAACTGATTGCATTTTCTAATTCTAAACTGGTAAAATCTAATCAAATTCTCAAGAATTGAAAATAGTCTTAGGCATCAGGGAGACTTACCTGGTGTAAACCAAGGGTACTTTCCTGTAGGTTATTCTCTTATAAAGTATGTGATTTTATCACAATTACGCAGTCAGATTATTACTCATCACTTAAACTGCAGTACAGTTATCATCTGCAAAAAGGACCAACATTGCTGTTTTGGATGAGTGACTTCCAACTTTGAACTGATCGTAGGTGAGGCTCCATGTTAAGCTCTACATTCAGTTATGCAGAATTTCCTTTTGTTTCAGTAGACTCTTGAACCCCTGGCATACTGTCGTGGTTCGCCATAATGTAGCATCGTTCAGGACTTGTCAGTGACCGTCATTTTTCCGAATTTATTTTAATGCTTTTCTCTCCATCCCTGGTGTTTGCTCCCTGGCTGATGACTTAACTCAGAATTGCAACTCTCCAGGTGCTCACCAAGGGACATAATCTAATTACTGCCAAGCAATACCTTCCAAAAAATTAGGCAAGGAAGATAGTCTATGAGAATTGCCTCAATGCAGCGTTTTTCAAACCTTTTTAACTAGACTTATAGTAACAAATACACTTTGCATCGTGACCCAGTACACACATTTGAAAGAAACCATGACACATTTCTCAAGACACTCATATTGTTCTACTTTAGCACCTTCTGTTTCTTTCCTTTTTTAAAAATTGATTGCAACTCACTGAATTAATTATAGTATCTACTAACAGATACACACTGTAGTTTGAAAATCAATGCCCTAAAGGATATAAAACTTACCATTCATCTGAATATTATATAATCCAAGTGAGAGTAGATCATTAGGGCATATTCTACCTTGACCACATTATATGATAAACCCCCACACACACCCCTGGATAACTGAACTGCTTACCCTGAGTGGCACTTTGGCTTAATACCATAAGCCCACATGAGAATGGTCCCTGAGTTAATCATTGAGAATGTTGCTGACTACTCATTACAGTAGCAGTGCCCCTTTGGGAGGGGCGAGAGTAGGAAAAAAGTCTTTCTGGTCCCACTGCCAAGAAAAATGGTGATTATCCAGGATGACTAGCTTATTTTTCCTTTTGGAAAAACTTACTGCATTCCCTTCCTTACATTGCCAGTTGGAAGTCTTGGTTTCCCGTTCACAACCTGCCTCTAACAAGTATATGGGAATTTGTGCCTAAAATTTGGGCCCTTAACCTCAACCCTACTTTCCTTTCTCTTCTTTATCTTTTATTTTTTCCTTTGCCTCATATTTCTTACTGGACTTATATTTATTTAACGTATTCTTTACATCTTTGTATGCTACTTTAAATCTTTGTGAAGCAGAAGAGAATGAGGAGAAAAGAGAGAAAAGTAGGGAAAGGACGAGAGAAAGATTAGTTTCCAAGTCCAATGATAAGACTCAAGTTTTTCAGCCCTCGTTTCTTACATTTTCAAACTGAAATTAGCTGGAAGGTAGAAATTCAGAACACTTTGTCCTACTTGTATCATAAACAATAATTATGAGAGAAACGATTTTGCTGATTAAAGCCAGTAAAAATTGGTTTTAGAGATTTGTCTGAAACTATTAAGTATTCCATGTACAAGGATAAACACTTGCCCAAGCCAGTAAGAAGCAACTTCAAGCAACTGCCCTCTGTGCTTGTGTGTGGTTTGCCGTAATACGAGAGAATGCAGGATTTTCTTCATGGTCCAATAGGACAGTGTTGAAACACTGCATGATATCTAAATTCAAAGAATGGTTTCTTCTGAGAGAAGCAAATGTGTTCTACCAGTGGCCAAGGTGACCGTGGCTTCAAATACATTTCTAAATAGTAAAATAGGTCAGGATATCAGCGGGCAGATAAAATCAACGATGAAAATGCATGGTTGCCTCTATTTTTTTAAAACTTCCCTGCAGTAGTTCAAAACCAAGGAAATTATTTGGCAACATCAACAATAAAGGAAAATCAATTTTCTGATAGTGTTTTAGAAAATCAAATCAGATGTTTTTAAGTAGCACCCAGCTCAAAAAGTTGATTTATTAAATCTATATAAGTTGACTAGATCAAATATTAATATCCATCCCACTGTTTCTCAAGCAACTTTTATCGTCTCTTTGTACTTTACCTGCAATGTTTAGGATACTGATATGTAAGTGATCAATGACAAGTAATACTATTTCCTTTAGTAGCCCAACTATTCTGGTGCTACCTTTATTTCACTTATCCACCCACCCTACCCTCAACCCTGCTGTGACTGTAATAAAATAGCAGTATCTGCACAAAGACAAACAGACAGGCAGTGGGAACAAAAATCATCTTATGGAGCAATTTAAGGATGAAGATAAGCAAATATGTATCTCAATAAACAGTGTTAAAAAGAAACAACAGACCCAAATTGGAGTCCCTTTTGCTAAGCCCTGCTGAGACTTAATACCTAGGCTAATTGCAGTTTCAGCCTCTCCCAGGAATAGAATATTAAACTAATCAGTCTGGATTTTCCTGATCAGCACTTGTGAGGTAATCTGCATGATAAAACCCCCTGCCTTCCCCTAAAAGAAGGTAACCTTGACAGAAATAATCACTCCTTTAACTTCCTTGTCTCACAGTCTTGCTGCCTCCAAAAACCTTCCATTTTGTACAACTCCTCAGAGCTCCATTCTGCATGTTAGATGGGATGCTGCTAGATTAACAAATCGTTAAACAAAACCAATAGGTCTTTAAATGTACTCAGTTGAATTTTGTTTTTTAACCACAGTAATGAGAGAAGAGATTGATGAAAGGACTACAATTACAATACTAACAGCAGATTAACTGAATAATCCCTCTCAATTTATAATGAATACTATCAATGTGGCTAAGTTAAGAAAAATTAATTTTGACAGGTGAGGGTAGTAGCACCTGGGGAAGGAGAGGGACCCCCACTGCTATCAAATCCCTGCTTCACCGCCCTGTACAGAGTCATGGCTCATAGGAAGCACTTCACACAGCCCTAGATCCTTCCCACAGCACTGCTGGTGCGCGGAGTGCAGCCATTGGACTGGCTGTGGGGCCCTGTGCACCTGGCTTGATGCACAGAGCTGAGCTTGGCTGAAGCCGGCTGCTCCATCGTGGGCCCTGAAAGGATGCCTGTGTCACTGCCCTGCAGCCCTGAATCTGAGCTGTCCCCACCTCCTCTGCACCGTGATCTTCAGGGCTTTCCTCCTAAAGGTAGAAACCCTAGAGCATCCAAATCCCCCTCTTCCTCTTGCCTCTGCCGGGCACTATTGTCACCATTGCCGTCCAGTGCTGCTGGCACTGCAGGTTCTACAAAGGGAGGCATCTGGTGAAATTGGTATTTTGGGGTCTTTCAAGGGGCTGAGATACTGTTATAAGATCTCACCACTTTCATTCTGAGCTTTAAAATACTTTCCTGGAATTTGTGTTCAAGATGTAAATTACTAATTATAACAAAATGGATTTGGCTAGAATATTTTTTTCTCTCAGAAAATTAAATGCAATATATCCTTTAAAAAATTAACTTTGAACAATAATGTGATTGCTAAAAAAAACTGCTTTGTTGAAGGAAAGATCAAATGAGAAGTGATTGTTTCTGCCTTGCAATAGCATTCACTTTCTGGAATCGTGTCCCTGTGCTCCTCAGGTTTCCTTCCAGATTTTCCAGGCTTTTCTGAGACTGCCTCTGGATCTCCACTGGCTTTGACTTCCTCCCAGCCTCCTCAGTCCAACCCTACATGTTGGGAGTGCCTTGGCACTCAAAGTCTTGGCCTTCTTTGCACACTCCACACTCTCCCCTGGGTCATCTCAGTTACTCTTGGAGCTTTACACAGCATCTATATGCTAATGGCTCCCAAATGTATACTCCAGTCTCAACTGCATCTTTACACTTTGATTTGTAGAGTAATTCTTTCATTCAGTAAATATTTGTTGAGTGGTTGAGTGCCCATGATATACAAGGTATTAACCTAGCTCTGGGGATAAAACAAAATGGTGAGCTTAACAAAGTCGCTGCTTTCATGAAGCTTATCTTCCAGTCTTAAATTCCTGACTTTCCTCCTGTCAAGAAAAAGGCTATAAGCACAATAAAAAGTAAAATATTTATGTGTTAAAAACAATAACTGCTAAGGAGGAAAAATCAATCAGGGTACAGGGAGAGAGTATTGAAGTTGAAGGTGGAAACCATCCTTGGTAGAGAGGTCAGAGAATAATCACCCAAGAGGTGAAATTTGATCCAAGACCTTAATGGAGTAGGAATAAGAGACAGGCAAAGACCTGTGGGAAGGTATTTTCCAGGTAGAAAACAGGGTGAGGACAAAGCTCCTGAGGCATGAAAAACATGGTGAGTTTCTATAAAGAGTAGGAAGACAAGTGTGCCTGGAGGAGTGAGTAAGGGGAAGAAAGGAAGAAGGGATCAGAGAAGAGCTGAAGCCAGAATAGGACCCTTCTGGCATTGTAAAAACTTCAGATGTTATTCTGAGTGAGC
The DNA here is from genome assembly GCF_030020395.1 of Manis pentadactyla. NCBI lineage: Eukaryota > Metazoa > Chordata > Mammalia > Pholidota > Manidae > Manis > Manis pentadactyla. The sequence goes on from NC_080030.1 coordinate 82,965,399, forward strand.
CGGGAACTAGTGGAGGGTTTTGAACAGGTGTGTGATATGGTCATCTCTAGTTGTCTCCTTGATATCTCTATTTGAATGTTTCACAAATATCTCAAACTTCATGTTCTCCACACAGAACTCTAACCTACCTTCACCAAAGTAATATATATATATATATACACATGTATGTTTATTTATTGCTTTATATATATATAGTCCTAGAATTGTTAGTAGAGCATAGCAGGTATTCAGTAAATATTTGTTGAATGAAGGATCATTGGTACTGCTATCTCCCTGTGTTGTGTGGAAATATTTGCAAACATGCAAGACTACTTTTCTTTTTTTTCTTTAAGAAAAATTTTCTTTTTTCTAAAAGCCAGCTAAAAACAAGTAAATTTATTAAATCATAGCACCCATTTGACTTGTATGTAAACCTGATTATATATTTCCACAAAAGAAAAATAATTGATTCTAAGAAATTATTAAAAGTAGAAGCCATAGCAAATCTTTGAAAACCACATATTCAATCCATCAAAAAATTTTTTGAATGCAAAAGGGAAATGTTTAAATCTTTTCTGTGTCCTGGATACTGTCCTAGACATGTTTATTGTCTGTTCATTTAACCCTCACAACCATTCTTTGTTTAGAAACCATTGTGTCTAATTAACAAGTGAGGAAACTGGAGCTCAGAGTTGTTCAGTGACCTGCCTAAGATAATATAACTAATTAGGACAGAAACAGAATTCAGACTTAGCTCTCTGAGATAATATAACTAATTAGGACAGAAACAGAATTCAGACTTAACTCTCTGTTGCATTGCAGGCATCATCTGAAAATATATTTTTTTCTAATTTCATATTTAAAAATAAATCAATAAACACTAATGCTACTTAACTACCTCTTCAAACAATGAGCCAGAAAAATATCTTTACTCTGACCTACAACATGGAAGGACACATACATTCTTTGGGCCTGTGCCAAGCACAGTGCAGAACTAATAATCAATAGCTATTGATCATTTAAAGGATTCCTTAAATTTCAGTTATAGTTTTCTCTATCCCAAGGTAAACATTCTTTTCATAAAAATGTATAATCTTATTTTATTCTTCCTGTGTCAGTTCTCTTGATTATTTCACTAATAATAGCATAGGGCTTTTAGGGATAGTTAATACCTATTCTTAGCATCTTTTATAAGATTTTTCAAAGGCAAATATACTACTGTCTCTGAATTAAGTTGCCAGTGCTGTTGAATGTATGGTACACATAATCTATTATTTTCCTGAAGCCGAGTTTGTATGCCCTAGTCCATTTCAGTGAGCTCATGATGTGCACATAGAGCATATGGATCTTGTTACCCAAGAAGTGGGATCGGGTGGGTCTTCTTGGTATTTCCACATTCTGTTGAAAATGCAAGTCACTAGTAAACTATTATGAACTACTAACCTATTAAGTTAGTAACCTATTAAGAATTCCATCTCTCTTTCTCCTCACAGTTCATGGAACATAGTGGGCTTTTAAATAGTATTTGTTAAATGAATGAACAAATATATAAGTAAATAAGAGTGCAAATGAGTAGAAGGAAGAGGTATATAGACTTTTTTCTAAACAATTAACACTTCTGTTCACCTAAAGGCTACTGATTTCTTAGGAAGCTGTTCCTTTTTCATATTCTTGATACTTTATCATTTAGTGCCTAAATCAATTTTTATTTTATAACTTCATAATTACTATAAAAGTAAAATTGATTTGTTACAGAAATAAGAAAATACATATATATAAAATGAAAAGAGTAAACTGATTTAAAATGCCCTCCTCCTCCCCCACACACACCCAAATAATCTGTGACTTAAAAGATAGCCCACCAGTACTAAAAAACAATGACAAATCATCTCTTACTTCAAACACAGGCTAAACATACAATAAACAGTTAAGGCTCATTTCATTTTCCAGTGTAGAATTAGTTAACCCTATTGACAATATTAGTGGTGACCTATTTAGAACCTAGAATGTACCATGTGCTGACACAGGTTTTTTGCAAACATTGTACTGTATTTCTTCGTAAGGACCTCGAAAGTGGCTAACACCATCAACCCTTTATAAAGATGAGGAGACAAAGGCTTAAGGGGGTTAAATAATGTTACAGAGATAACAATTCTGACATGGAGCCAAATGGGACTTTTAGCCTGCGCTAGTCTGACTCCAAAGTCTACACTGTCTCCACACAGGACTTGGCTACCTGTGTTGGGTAGAACCTTATGATATTGCCAATAGTCAGCTATTTTAGATATAGAAATATGGAAATTGTATATGATTCCACCTAATATTTATTCCAACAAATAAATAAAATTTGTTTCCATTATTAGTCTTGAATCAAGTCCTGTGATAATTGGGCATCAAAATATCAGGTTACAGGATTAACAGCAGATAACAGAGGATATAAATTCAAATCCTGCCTTCCTCACTGACTAGCAGTGAGACCTTGGGCAAATCATCACTGCAGGTTTTTATCTTAAAGAAATAGCATTGCCTTTTCCCTGCACACTTCAGAGGGGTTTGTGATGAACAAACGGCATGTATAAAACTGTAAAGCTATAAAACACAAAGTGATTATTACAGACAACACTTAAACTTATGAAAAACCAACAAGCCACATTCCCAAATTTTCAAATGTGAAAGAGCAACAGATACTAGTGTGGAGGCCCTAAAGAGCCCTCTCTAGGGATGTCAGCTCTGCTTTGGATCATCATGTCAAGGCCAAAGCCAATCCTTCAGAACCCTACTAGTGATTAGTGATTCTTACCTACCCTAAATGTCAAACAAATGTTTCAAAATGTTTGCACAGTGATTTGGCCTAATCTACAAAAAAAGTCATCCCCATCCTAGAAAATAGCTCACAGTTGTTTAGGAAATAGTTACTGCTAGACTAATGGAAAGTCCTAATACAAATTTCAAGCTCAGTGCCTTCTGGGCAGCCTACATAAATTTAAGGAGAAGAAAATTTATCTACTGGCAAAGTACCAAACCCCAAGAATATGAACCTAAGCTGGCAAAGTCTTAGAACTTTGAGCTACCTTTGAATATTAATTCTTTTTTTCTACACGCCTTTTCTGTAAATGTCAGCTACTCAGCATAAAGAGTTGCTTCCTCTTTGGAAATATTTTTTTCAGTGTGATTTACATACAAGATTTTTATTCCTTGATATCCTTTTAGTGTGTGAGATAATCTGAGTGCATTTATTTCCTAAACCAAAAAGTGCTAGAGAAATGGAGGGACTCCTTATGATAACTTCCTAAAGCCACATTTCTATCTGTACCCTTCATCCCAGCAAGAAATTTAAGAACTTAATTAACACATGACTTTTATAAGGATGTACATTTTCCCTTGCTGCTGCAATGAAAGAAGATTACTTCAACAACTTTAGGTTTTTATAACTAAAGCATTTATTTGTATAGCATACTGACTTAATTTTAAGTCTGGTTCCAAATTGGCACATGTGCTCTTCTAATTAAATAAGATAAGCCTCAAGGCTCTTGCATATCTTTTTTTTTTTTTTTAATTCTCAACCTCAGCCCATCTTTTTCTCATGGTTATTCAGAGTCGTTTCCATTCTGTGACCATCTCCAGTCCCACACTTGCGCTCCATCCTTAGCCAACGACCTGATCTTCAGTGCCTCCCACGGCAGGGTCTCTCCACCGCCCCCGACGCCTTTCTCCTCATCGCACCTCTGAGAAGGGGGGATTCCCTCCCAGTCCTTCCCATACTCCCTATCTTTTCTTTCTCCTTCATCTTTGCATGTTCCCTTCCCATGGGAGGGAGGTTTTCCTTATCTTTTGGGAAATAAGCCAGAATAACAAAATAAACCAGAACCAAACAAACAGACTTATTTCTATTTTACTCCTCCTTTATATTAGTGTTCAATGTTACATCTTCTTTGACATCAGGATCTCCAAAGAGTTGTCCATGCTCATTTCCTGAACTTCTTAGCCATGTACTGTTAACCCTATAACTCGGTTTCTATGTATTGGTCTTCATTAATCTTCTTAAAGTCTTCTCTTAAAGGTCTGATTAGTACAACGCCCTCCCAGTTATACTTTCCAGAATTCTTAGAACCATGTTTGTTCCTTCCCTCTTCCCTCTACAGCCCCTTACCTATTCAGTATATTTTGTCAATTCCTTCTCCACACTGCCTCTCATCCATAGCTCCCTATTTATTCCAGTAGAAATAGTTCAGTCCTAACTTCAGTCCTTCAGCGCTTCTGCCCTGGATTATTACAACCAACTCCTAACTGTTCTCCCTAAACCTGCCTCCCTCTCGACTCTCTCTCAGTGCCTACAGAGTAAGAAGCCCCCTTGTTCTTCCATAATCAGCTTCAAGCGCTATTCAGTCCCCACCTCTCGGGAGCCCTGCTGGCCCCCACTGGTGTCTTCACTTCTTCCCAGGCTTCCTGCCTTACATTTTACTTTATACTGTATCCCTAGACTGGAAACTCCTTCAAATCTGACAATGGAAATGCATGTACATGTACTGGTCACCCCTTCTACCCTCCTTAAAATACTCATAAACTTATATTAGATGGAAAAAAATCAGAACACTAAAAAGTAATCACAGGGTAATCCCAATTTGTATGTGCATTTGTACATGGCATATAAATATACTGAATAGAAATAGGCCATAATGTTAACAACACCCATTTTGAGATACGATGGTCTGGAAATACATGTTTTGAAACTTTGGGCAACTCGTTTTCTTTCGTACTTTCTAAAATTTTCAGATAGCTAATATTTATTGAGTTCTCCCTATATACTAAATTTTACCTGCATTAATTCATTTAATCTAACTACCACAACAAAACCCTGTGGTGTTAAGTACTCACGTTACCCTCCTATTACTGAGGTTACATGGGAGTAAAGCACCTTGCCCAATCCCAGAGCTGGCCAAGAGTGGTCTGGCCCCAGAGCCTGTATTCAAGCATTCCACTGAACTGCATGAAGGATCTTCATAATTGGAAAAACATGTTTTTAATTACCTTTTTTCCTCCTGTCTTTACCCTCTGCACCCCTCACCTCCCAACACCACCAAAGTCCAAAGTTTCCTTCCTTCAAAGAAACTAATCTCATCCAGGTGTTCAGAAGAAAAGCAATCTGATTAAGAATATTTGCATGAATTTGTGAGTTAGCAATTGCCATCCTGAGGTAATTGAAGCTTAAAAAAGATTCTTATTAACATAAGTGAATCCCTAATTAGTGGAATTTCCATTGCTATGACTAAGCAAGTGTGTCTAGTATTGGCCGTGCGTGGAGTGGCAGAGGACTACCTTGGAAAAGACTTTTCTCCATTCTGTGTAAAGCACAAAGGCTGTCTTATGCACAAGGTCTCCCTCCATTTCTCAAATCCATCCTCCTCCCCACACAAATTTGGTTGAGAACACCAATAATCTCTACCCTGGAGCCTGCATAATATCTTGTCATACCATTTTGGCCGAGGCCACCGAAAACCAGGCTAAGGTCCCAGGAGTGCCTAAGGTTTATCTGGTTGGAATGCTCATTCAAGACTGACAGGAGTCCACAGTGTTCACAAATCCATAACTCAAGCAGTAGGTATATTTATATTATGGTATTTATTCTAGCTCTATGCAATTTTCACAGAAAAAATTTCCCAGTATAAGTGTCTAGTCTAACTTCTTTTATACCTCTCGTATTTCTCGAGGTGAGTTTTATGGCTGTGATTTTTCCTTATCCTGCTTTGGTTGTATAACAATGAGATTTTAAATCAAAGTCTCTGCCTGGTGAGGTGGGGCAGAGACACGGGACAAGCATCCTGATTAACTTTTCCTGCCTATGTTGAAAAATGCTGAGATATAAGCAGTATAGTAAGAACAGGAGGGATTCCATCTTAAGGCTAAGATTCCATTTTAAAAGTAAAGAGTTGAGAAGTTAGATTCCTAACAAATTCTTTAGTAATCAGCCAACCACCTATCTTAAGGCAGGGCAAGCAGACATAACTGGTATGTTGCCAGTGCTTGAGAGAAACCACTATCTTGGAGAAGAACAGGATCAGTAAATTGCTTGCATTAAGTTTATCTTACAGAATTTTATAGAGGACTGGCTGTGGATAGTAACCGTCTCACCAGAGAGGCATCATGAGACCACATGCCAAGCCTATGCCTAACAAACCCCATCCCCACCCTTTGCCCCATTCTTGAAAGCCTTAAAAAACAGAATCCTAAGCCCTTAAGTGCACCTCCTCTCTGATGTTGCCTGCACTCCCCTTTAAGTGTGTACTTTTAAGTAAAGCCTTCTCACTGCTCAACTTGCTACATCTTATCTCTGCACTCCTCCAGTGGTGAGTATCTTTGTTGTCTCTTTGCTATTTCATTCTATTTCCAGGCCTTCACTCTGACTCTGCTTTACTACTGATCAGTAGGGAGGAGCTGCTGAGAGCTCTTATGTGGGCTTGCAAGTTCCTGCCACCTGGGTGACCCAGACAGGACTGCAGCTGCACAATCTGCTCTTTGTAGCCTGCCCCAAAATCTCCTTTCCTTGGGAAGTTCTTGATGCCAGGGTTCTTGTTTCATAGAGCTGAAGAATGAACTTTGCAAACACTCAAGGTAGGAGAGCAAGGTAGAGGCTTTTATTTAGAGATAAAGTGAGAGGACAGAGCTCCTGGCTCATGCCAGGAGGAGACAAGAGAGCCCGGGGTGGTGCGTTGTCTAGGGGATTTATAGGCAGCTGAGGATTTGGGGGAACTGATAAAGGGCTTAGGGATGTGGACTTGTACCATCTTCCCTGCCCCCAAGGTGGGCTGGGTTGTTGTCTGTTTGCTAGGGCTGTTTATAGTTGAGATACAGGGTTATGCTGAGATACCCTTCTTTATTGGCAGAACACTGAAACATTCCAGGCCAAGTTGCTCCTAGCCTTTTGAGCTTTAACTGATCTCACTGAAGATGTCTATATTCCTAGTCTGGTATCTTTACCCTAGAGAATTAGTGCAACCTTGACTTTGCATAATGCTGAACACAGAGTTTCAATAGGGACTTCTTTGCACATTGTTACATTGCTGACTGTAAATATCCTGCCTTGCTTTTTCCAGAGGCCTTCATCCTACTCTGACTACACCCATGGTCCCTGTCTCATTCTCAGAACATGATCTCACTCCATCCCATGTTCCATGGCTCCTCCAAATCCTGGGGTCGTAGGGGCTAGTTCCCACTCTATGCAGATCCAAGCGGATGTGGGACTGCAGGTGACCCTGGCTTCAGGAGTTGGCAAGAGAATCTGCCATAGACTGGCAGTTCAACGAACTTTCCCTCCCTCCTTCTATGCTTCCCTGCTCTCAGCCACCTAGAAGGCAGCTGCCATTCTCTACTGCTCTCTCGCTAATGAAGTCCTTCCTTACCTTCACTCACCTGACCTGCTTGAGAATTCTTTCTCATTCAGAGTCAAGAGCCCTCCCCCACTCAGGCTGAGGTTTCCCCTAGTATGCAGAGAGAGAGACCTCCCCAGACACAGCTGCCCACCAACACTGGTGTTTGCTACCTCAGAAGAACACTAGTGATTCAGGTAACATTGTCTTCTCTCTGCATTTCTAGGGCCTGAATGTCCATCAAGTATTCACCATGGTCAGGTTCCTGAGGGAAATCCAGTGGACCGGGCACACTGGTTTCAGTGGCAGGGCAAGCTGTTTGCCACCTGGGGAAGTGGCTGGAGCTGAAACAATGCTGTAAGCTCAATTCCAGAAAAAAAGGTGTCAAATGAAATTAAGGACGAAAAAGTGATGTGAAGGAGACTCCTTTGACAGATGATACTTAGTAAGAATTTTATAAATATTTTCTGGATGGATAGATGGATAAAAATTGGGGGTTGGGCGAAGAAATCAGTAACAGCATTTAAATGAAATAAGTGATTTCCCTCTGACAGTTTTGGAGAGAGTTTGATGTTGCGTGTATGTTGTATGTGTGAATTGGGCAAAAGGCAAGTGCTTTACCATGACAGGCTTCTGCGAGGCAAGACCAAACCTCAGTGGGAAGAGGAGAACTGCTGGAGGAGACAAAGCTGAGAGAGAATCTCAGTCACTCTAAGATTCTACATATCCAGTGGCCTCCAGAAAGTGCCAGGAGACTGACTGGAGAAATAAGTGTCACCCGCAGTCTTAGAGACCCACCCCGAGAAAGGAACACCACACCACGGGGAGCAGGTGACGTGAAGAGGTTGGGCAGGCTCAAGGTGCTCAGAAATTCTGAATATTTAGTACAGAGTCTCTCCTAGCTTAATGTCTGAAATTCACATTATTCCATGTTTTTTTGTCATTTAAAACTTGTAAAGCAGTCTGTAGTGAGACGAGCTGTGGCAGAGATGTAAGCTACTCGTTAAATATCTGTGCCACTCACCCTGCCGCTAGGTGAGGCCACATGACTAGCTCTGGACAACACACGGCAAACAGAAGTGGCTTTTGTCACTGTCAAAGCATTTATGAGCCATCATGGGGTCACAGGGGCCTCTGGCTCTCCTTCCCTGATACGAGCACTGACATCTGCATGCTCCAGACGGTGCAGCTGCCAGACGGCAGAGCCGCCACTCGTTCCCTCTTGTGGAGGGGAACTCAAATAAGTTCTTTCACATCCTAGCTGAGTGATCATGAGCATGTTACTTAACATCTCTGGGCCTCAGTTTCCTCAGCTGTAAAATGAGGTAATAATAGTACTTATCTCAGGGATTTGTTCAGGGTGGCACAGAGTAAGCGCTCAGTAGTGCTTTCTATTATAATGATCCTAGAACTAACGAGAAAGACCACATAATAAACACATGTCTCTGACTTCTCTCTCTCTCTCCCTCTTTTTAAGAAATGAAGGTAAGGCTGCATTTAAAAAATAACTAATAGGTATTATAATTTCTACCAGCGTCTTTGTGTCCTTTTTCTTGCTATGGCTTTTTATTTCCAGATATAGAAACAGAACCAAACCTCTGTTTAAAAAAGTCTATCATAACCACATTTTGTTACAAATATTTTAACAGCTCTTAGCTTTTCTTTTTTAAAAGGTGTATATCTTTCCAAAAGAAAATAAGTACAGTGACTTACTGTGCCACATAATGAATATTTCCAGAAAAGACTACAAGGTGTAGAAGACTGCAATGAGAAGAAAGTACTTTTGAAGAAAGGTTCGACTCTGAAATGAAACTTCCAAATATTCATAAAATTTGGCTCATTAGATTAATGTCACACCTCGTACATCATATTTATAAAAAAACTTCAGTACTGATAAGCAGTCTGAAATGAAAAAAACAGCAAGGTGGTGCCTAAAGTTGTGTATTATCCAAAACATTATTTCAATTCTTATTTTCGTAGCCATTCAATGCCTATGTAACTCTGTTTCCACACTGGAATGGGAGTGAAATAACTTGAATTCCACAATTGCAGAGAGCTGAGAGATTGAATGAAGCCCTTTTTGAGGCAACTGTATGTAAAATGACAGTGTTAACCTTTAAGCATGCCGTTGAACTGGGCGTAACAGAAGGCACAGACCATTCCCTCTGCCCAGAATGTCTTCTATTCCCTTGCCCACTGCTGAGCTCCTCTGATGCCCTCCAAAGCCTTTCTTCCCCTCCTTAATTCTCCCTCATGCCCCGAAGTAGCTGGTCACTCCTTCCACAACAGCTGCACAAGCGGCATTATTACCCTTCCCACCCATGTTCGTTTGCATCTCTCTCCCCCTACTTTGAGAGCAGGTTTTGTGTCCTGTGCACCCAGGAGACCCTGAAACCAAGGAAGGCTTGTAAATTTCAATTGACCATTGCAGACATTGTTCTTCAAATAATTGGGTAGGTAGACAGTGGATTAGACTGTACAAACACACAATATAGATTCATTTTGCTTGTGGTGCTTATTTTAATATCACACTCAGACCTTTTATTGTAATGAATTTTGTACAAGTCCTGTCCTCCACTAAATAGAGAGGTGCTACAAGACAGCCATTTTGTGTCACTTACACTTGAAAGCCCTTTCATCATCTAAAACAGAGCTTTAAAGTCAGTAAGTGCTTTTTGTTGAAATTAACTTAAATCATTCCCACAGGCATAAGTGCTAGGTGACTCATTCAGTAACAAGTGAGGTTAAGGTCTCATTTTGTCATGTGATTCTAATATTTATTACTGATACAGCCAAAATACTTATCATGAATTGGCCCAGTCTTTCATTACACTCTGATTCTGCAGCTATACCCAAGAGGTGTTTAAGCCCAACAGATCATCAGTGTCAGCAAAACTGCAACAGCCTTTTCGAAAAGCCAGCCTGCTATAATACTATACAGATTGTGTTGAAACTGTGTCAGTTTTCTTAAGTTCCCAGTACAATCACAGTCATCATTATTCAAATGTCAGCATCAATTTCTTACCATCAGTATTTCCCAAAACCCAATATCTTTATATCTATCTCTCAAGAAACCTAAAATATTAAGCTTCCACACAATTTCTGTATGACTCATGCCCGTCTATCATGGGCAATGGTTCCCATACACGCTGAGATACTTTTGCAAAATACTGAGAAGTTACCTAATGGTTCATTCTCAGTATAGTATGAGATGGAAGCATAATGAAAAGACAGAAATCAGATTCTGTTCCCAGAGATTCTAGAATAATATCCAGACACTATTCACTACCAGAAATGTAACACGCTGAGAGTTTTCCTTCTTTCCTTTTTTCTTTTTTTAGTCCCCTTTAGTGTCAAATGAGAGAAAAATCCACAAAAGTCTGGTCCAAACTTTCATGAGATTTCTGAGTAAAGCTGGTCACTAGACTCAAAAACAGGACATTGTTGCCACTTATCAACCATGTGACCTTGGGTAGCTCACTTCATATCACCAAGACTCAATTTCTCATTCTGTACAAAGGGGTCTGTTGAAGACTTAGTAAGATAAAGTATGTAAGACATCCTTAAAATCACTAAGAAAAATAAATTATATGAAATATGCAGAAAGGCAACGACTATAACAAATATTTTCCCTATCCATCAGGTTATAATTTCTAAGTGAATTTTTAAATGCATACTGATGAGTGAATGGATGAATAACTCACAGTGGGAAGAATTACACCACGACCAGGAAGCTGTAAAGTGTCTTCAATAATTACTAAAAGGCCAGGGTGGGAGGATTATTGGCAACTAAATTACAAAGCAGAAAGGAGATCTTGAGCCCTGCAAACAGAGGAACATGGTTTAATGGTGAATGAAAAATTATTTCATGATTTGAGAAGATACTAGTTTAGTCTCAGTGGTGCAATAAGGAAAGAGTGAAACAGCCAAATGTCATTTCAAAATGATCTCGAGTTCTTTACTTGAATTTATTGAAAACTCTAAGGGGTGTATGTAGACCAAAGCAAAACTTTGTTAAAATTTCTCCTTTGCATCCACTCCTCTTCTCCCCAACATCTCCCTTGCATACAACAGCAGTCCTGGAGAACATCTCGTGTTCAGATAGGGAGTCACCTACCATGGCCACGAATAGCCCATGGGTATGACACCCTTCTCTCCCACCACAAAGCTGGAGGTCAAGCATCTGGGATCACAACCCCCCACCATGCCACAACCACCAACAGCCCCATGACCCCAGAACTCAGAGGTATCATTTGTCTTCTGATGCCAGTTTTTTTATGGTGACAGTTATGACAAATGCCTCCCCTGTCCTCTTCATTTCTATAGGGGTGAGAGAGGTTTGTGGCCTCCATGATAATAATTTTTATACCATTACCTTTGTATAAGGTTAGATGCAGTATAGTGAGTCGGAAATTCCAAATTTGGGAGAGCAGAGAAGTCTGGTTTGACATTCAGTGGGGAAATTTGAGCATGCAGTCAGGGCAGGGTGGATGCAGACCTGGGAGCCATAATGAACTAATTTACAATTGGGAACTAAATTACAAAACAGAAAGGAGATCTTGAGCCCTACAAACAGAGGAGCTCACTTCATATCACCAAGACTCAATTTCTCATTCTGTACAAAGAGGTCATAACCTCTCTTACACAAAGGGGTTTGTTGAAGACTTAATAAGATAAAGTATTTAAAACATCCTTAAAATCACTAAGAAAAACACAAAATGTTCTGATGGAAATGTTATTAGAAAGTAGCCAGACCCAATATCAGAACTTTGAAATTTGAAAGGAAAACCAAGTATGTATGTGAGTTAGGTTTCCTGTGTCTCCTAAGCGTGGATCTTGAGGCCTTGTTCAGGAGTCCCAGCAGGGGGCCACAGACATTCAATATCCAGACATTCAAAATGCATGCAGAGGTCCAGCATTAAATACACTATGTATATTTAATAATTAAATATTAAATATGCTTTATATTTAATAATTTAATTTTCACAACATCATGTAATAGTACTAGTAATATCCCCATTTTTCAGTTGGCAAACCTGAAGCATTAAAAAATTAAGTAACTGACCCAAGTGGCACAGCTGGCCTTCAGCCCAGGCAATCTGGCTTCAGAACCCAAGCTTTCAAAAGCCAAAAACCCAGTCTGGCTTCAGAACCCAAGGTCTTTCAGGTATCCCATTATTCTGCCTCCCAATTAGTGATACATTCTTGGGAGAGATGCCTTTGGAGCAGGAACATAAATATTTAAGGAGTAGGAAGATGAAAAGAAAGTCTTGCTACAGAAGCCAAAAGAGCACCAATTTTAAGCGAAGGTTTCTAAATATGTCAATGTGCAGAAAAGCCAGGTCAGCAGAGGACTGGAAAAGTGTCCATTGGATTTGGTGATCAAGGAGTGGCTGGTGACCCCTTCTCAGCCAGTTTCTGTTGGGTGGAGGGACATAGGGCAGAGGCCACGGTGCTGGAGCATGGAGAGGATTTACCCAGAGGAGAAATGGTGCATCCTGTGAGATGGAAGGTCATTGCAAAATCCTTCCCTCCATTCCTTTTTCTTCTCTTCTCCATCTTAAAACATGTCTAAGGAAGAATAGAAATTACAGTGAAGGTGCAATAGTAATGAGGATTTGGTGGTGTGCAACTTAGCCATGGGAAAGGCTTTATAAAAGCATTCTCTTTGCAAGACTTCTTATTAGGGATAGACTGAAGACAGGTGAGCATCAGTGGTGAGCTGGAGTAGGAGGTCACAGGGATGACAATCAACAGGGACAGAACAGGGTCTGAGCTTCTTAAGTGCCATGACCAGATTCTGACCCATAGACTGCTGCAAACTTATTTAACTACTGGGACTAAAACCATGCCAGCAGGCTGTGACATGAGCTCAATTTAACTAACCCAAAAATGAGAGATTTAATAACCCCTAAGATCCTTTGCAATTTTAAATTCTCTGACCCTACAAGTACTCACCTAAGTATGATACTGGCCACTGTGGCCCCACTGCTCCATCACTGCAACTTCCCTTCTCTAATACAAATTTCCATGGTTACAGGGGTAAAAAATAAGCTCACTATCCAAGCTAAGGCAGTTCCTGACACCAAATGTCCTGGGGAAGAGAAAACATCAAGTTCAACGTCTCTGGCATTCTTTCTGGCTCATCTGGACACATTCTGACAGAAAGCTTGAACTGTCACAGTTTGGTTATTCAGAATGTCAGCCTATAGAATTAAAAGCCTCCAAGTGTACATTGTTTATCTGCTACAAATAAACAATAAAAGAAACTCATGTAAAAAAAAAACACACCTTAGTTTGTAGCTGAGTTATGTTTACCAATGTGACATAAGGAAAGCATTGTACATTGCAGAACTTCTGACTCGCTCTGCCCTGTGAAATATCTGTACTAGAACACTCCCAGCATGCCTTGGGTACAGGCCTTGTGACCAAAAGTTACAAGGAAGTAGGAAGAAAAATGGGATCAGGGGAGAGGTTTTATTCTGTTTTTATAAGGGCACTACAAACATTTGAATGCCAGTCACTTAGAATAAGGAAAATGAAAGACACTTTTCTACTTACTGCTACAATGACCTTTCTAAATTTCAAGGCACTAAAATAAATACTGTGTATGCTACCAACACAAAAAAATGTTTAAAATAAAAGCTTACCTTTTGTATCTTTAAATAACATTGAAAGATGGCAGGGCAGAGCTTTACATATAGTGATATTCCTGTTATGTTTGATTTTCCACATTAACTAGATTTTTATTCATAAAAACAATCTACGCCAGATTCAAATGTGTAATAATTATGGAGTGTCTGGACTGACAGGCTAATTCAGTGGGTGTTGGTAAAGTTGCAATATTTCCAGAATCTCTCACCTGGCCTGAGCCCATCTCCATATCTATAGGTGTTTACAAGGGGAGGGTGAAGAGTTGGAGAGACACAGGCAGTGGGAACAGACAACTGCTTGTAAGCATAAATAGGTTTCTCCCAGTTTACTTTTCCCTTTGACTGATTTCAGCTTCACAGGTTTCCCTGGTTTATTTGCCGTGGGCTGGGAGCACATTTTCCCTCTGGAGATACACGTGGCAGTAGTCGGCAGGACCTCTGAACTCGAAATCTGTCTTTGTGGGTGTGATGTTTGGGCCACTGCCCCTAGAGACGGAGGGGAGATACCTGGAAACCCCCCTGTGGATGGTGTGGCTTCACCCAGGAGCCGCCATCCATGGGGCTTCACTTGGGGAGCCCCTAGTGGGGAACTGGTCTATGTAAAGTGCCTCCTAGATGAGTGGGTTCCTCCCCAGTGCTGGGAAGGGTGGAAACACCGGAAGCTGTGAGTTAGTTCTCCCTGAGATAGGGAACTGCCTAGAGGCCCTGAGTGGCCATGAGTCAGCAGGGATTGTGGGGCTGTTGTTTCCCGAAGCATTGGAAAGGGTTACCAAGGAGAGGGACACCCTTCAGCATCACTTGGAGGAGCTGGGCGATGAGCTACAGGATGCCCTTAAGAAAGGGAGACAGTTATTGAGAAGATGGGTCGCACTCCTGGAAGATACGTTATCAGCGAGGGAGGAGGCAGCTGGAGAATCCGCATTGTGGGAGGCCATGCGGGTGGGAGGAGAAAGGAGCAGTGCTTCCAGCCCCACAGATGGTGGAGGAGATGCTGCAAGAGGATGGGGGGTTGGGACCGAGGGCTGATCTGTTGCCAAGGCCAGTGCCTGGGGCACCAGCCCCTCCCATATGGAAGCCCTACCTGGCCATAATTAAGAAAATAAAAACACAACTGTGAGCTCCTCATGGGTAAGAGCAGCCCCCTCCCCAGGTTGTGGAGCACTCCATGCTCCGTCCCTGTATCCAAGATGAGCTGGTAGATTTGAGCATCTGGTTTCTACAGAAGCCATGGGAACCTCTGCCTACATGGTGTTCGCGTCTTTGGGAACTGGGGGTGCAAACATTGTTATGTCAGGTTCTGAAATGGGTAGACTGGCTTCCCTGATGATTCACCCTTCCCTCCAGCAGCAGTTGCAAAGTGCCAGTCACACCTCAGGGAATCGGATGCTTCTGGATTGGCTGACAGCAGCCATCAGTGCAGTTTGGCCTAATCAGGGTGATTTACCATACTTACCCACTAGCTGGAAAACGTACGTAGAACTCCAGCAGGTGTTACGGGAGCTAGGTGTAAAAAGTATCATCTATAATATGGACCCCCATGGCCCCAGTAAGGAGTTGTTTACCATAGGAATGAGAAATCTGGTGCTACCTACAGCACCTCCATTTCTCTTTGGGTCCCTAGTGACTATTCTTGCCCCTGACAAAGGGCAACCCATAAGTGAGGCTACTTGTACTTTAGCAGATCTGAGGGAGGTTGAAACAATAAGAGCACAGTAGCAAGTATGGGCTACAACTGAAAGAAGAGGTGCAAAGGGCCCCATGAAGGTCTCAAGGACCCAGATGTGGGTTGATTTGATAAGGGGGGGTAGTGAAATAAAAACTTAGTGAGCAGCCCAATAGGATCTTGTTCGAACTGTAGGGTCAGTTAAAGCCAGAGCAGCAGCTCCAGCTGCTGGGGTCCAGGACACGGAAGCCAGAGGCAAAGCCCCGGTTTTGGCCTGTGTGCCAGCAGTACTTGCTGGGGGAGGACATGCAGAACCCACCTGGACCCTTGCCGGAGGACAGTTGGGTCTTATGTCCCATCCTTGTGGAGCTGGCTGGGACCTCTTGCAACAAAGGCCCCATGTTGAGTAAATGATCAGCCCCCAGTGTAGTGTGTCCTGGCTTTGGTGGACACAGGAGCTGGATGCTCCTTGGTTTACTGTGACCCAGAATGGTATCCTGGGGTCCCCACCATTATACATGGGTGGGGCTGTCAGAGTGGAATAAGCCTGAAACCCCTTGGAAATAGGGAAGTCAAATGTTGCGTATGATGTTATACTCACCTCTGATTCTCTTACAGATAACTGTGGCATTATTGCAAAAGGTTTTGGGTCTTATAGGCTATTGGAGAATGTTTATCCCACACTTGGCACAAATTCTAATGCCCTTGTGCCCCTTGGCACAGAAAGGCATCAGGTGGGCTGGGATAAAATGTATATAGTCACCTCCGCCATTGCAAAACAGGCAGACTAGATGTTCATGTGACTGGGGCCTCTGGCAGCAACTTGCAGGCCATTTGCCTTGGCATCCCCAGGGAACAATGGAGCAGATGAATTGGTCCTGGGCAGAAGGCAATGTGGGCTGTAGTCTGTCAGTGAGGCCTGCCTCTGCCTCTCAGGAATGCAGTGTGACTGAGTCCCACAACCTGGAGACTACATGGCCCTGGACATTTTGGCACATGGACTAGTGAAGACTGGCCCCTCTGGCACCTTGGGGACAAGACCTGCAAGCTGGTCTCCTGTGTGTTCCTGGAGTAACAGCAGAGTGGCCCCCAAATGTCAGGGTAATGTACCCAAATGGCTGGAAGGTAAAAGTACTTTGTGGGGAAGTTGTGTCTTACTATTGTGGCCAGTGCCTGTGTTTCCAGTAGCAGCACATCTACCCCTTTCCTTCCCCTCTCCCGTTATGGGACCACCCTCTTGCATGCATCCTACCTGGTGGACAAGAGTGGCCTATGCTGGTGTTCCTCTACAGTCCTTGAAGTTTGGACTTGTCCCCTGGCTGCAGCTGCTGCTTACTGTGTGTGCACGGAGCTCCCTACTGTTTCAGCTGCCTGCCTCCTATAGAGTGGGAAAGCTATGGACTTAATCTAAATAGGACTTTGAACCTAGCTGGATCCTTCAGCTTGAGGATCATCATGCTTTTACTGCTGTTGCATGTTACTAGTTTGGTTACAGTGCTCCAGTTTTCTTGCACAGGGGCCATTGCAGAAAACGGGGAGCAAGCAGATTGTGAGGCAAGATTTCTGAAGAGGTAGGCTGTGGGTAAAATTGCAATATTTCCAGAATCTCTCACTGGCCTTAGTCCATCTCCATATCAACAGGTGTTTACAAGGGGCAGGTGAAGAGGTGAGGGCAGCCAGAACTGACAGAGACACGGGGAGTGAAAGTAGATAACTTCTTGTAAGCAATAAGCGGGTTTCTCCCACTTTATTTTTCCCTTTGACTGATTTTGGCTTCACAGGTGTCCCTGGTTTATGCCCCTGGCTTCCCCCAGAGTTACAGTAGGTTAGAACCTCAGTTTATAAACCTAACACTAACAGATCAAACCAAACATGAAAACCAGTCAGTTTCCCTGTAGCTCCTATCAGCTGCCTTGTAAACATTTGCTCCTTCTTATCAGAAGTAGAGAGGAGGGCTGGACACACAACAAATGCAATCACTGCCTATGGCAATAAAAGTGCATTCTCTGTGAGCCATGAGTCAGACACCATCGTGATCTCCATGTATAAAAAGCAGATCATGGTAATATTTTAATTGCATGGCCTCATAACCAACACTCAAAGCTCCCTTATTGATCATGATTTTAAATCCAGGCTCTTGGAAATTAGCTATTCAGACTGGAAAACTTTTTTTGATACCAAGAATATTATCTTTGTTTTGATATTTTGTTGTATCTCCTCATATAATTATTGGCCTGTCCCAAAACATATTGAAGTGCCAATTTTATCATACCTTTTTGTGTTGATTCTTACAAAAGTTTATTTTTTGTATTATTATTATTATTGTCAATATTATAATATATTGTATATAATATTTAAAATATAATTTATGTTTATTATATAATTAATATTATAATAAATTATATATTACATTAATTAATAGCTAATTATACTATTAACAATAACAAAGACACTAACCCATTAGTTAGTGTACTTATGAAGACTGTCTCCTAAAGTATAGTCTTGGGAATATCAGTGTGTTTGTTGGTATAAGAATATGTACATCCCCCACCATGCATCATACTTATACAATTTTCTTTATATGTGTGATGTATTTTGTGCGAAATGCCTCAGATCAGTTAATAATTTATAACTATGACAGATCCTTGCCTCAGTAAAACCACACTGCAAACTGGATTCCCATAATTTTGGCTGTGTTAAAATGGTAGATTATAATGAGGCTCTCTTGGGTCTTGTTCTCTCCCTCCTAATGTGCATGTGGCAATGGGATATCTTACGTGTGCCCAGGAGCTGGGCTGTATTTCCTGCTGGTCGGGGATTATGGGACCCCCTGTCTCGGAAGGACAAGAGTTCTCTTTGTTGGAAGGTGCTTCTGACCACCAAGATTGTCGATTACTCTCTGCAGCCACTGGCATTGCTCTCTGGATGGGTTTCTTGTCTACTATCACAGTGGCCAAATAACCAAAGAAATGGTCATTGACACATACTCTAGCTTTCTGATGGTGTAGGTTCAGGGGTAGGGAGGGTGCTTTAGAACAATTATAAGCTTGTACAGGCCAGATTTGTGGTTTCTTCGACAAAACAATTCCCTCGAAATTGTGGTAGGCTCTTGTGGCTTGTTTCTGCCAAGTTCCAAGTGCAATAACCGTTCCACAGTTCTCCTCCGGGTGTAGTTCTTACACTGAGCAGTTCTCCTCTTTATTACTGGCCTCTTAAGAGGTGAGAAAAGCTCTGAATGGCTGTTATCTTCAGAATTTTGCTACAGAAGAGTTGACTTTCCCAATCCTGCAAGTCCCCAAATTTAACTTGTAGGTCACAGGCAGAGACTTTCCTCTAGCAGATCTATATTCCTTCTCATCTCTGCTTCCAAAACTGGCGAATCTTATTTGCTTTCATGGCTCATGTGTAAAAACCAGCAAGAAAGAGTGAGTAAATATCAAAAGTTTGAGTTTTTCCATGAAATTACCTAGATAAGCAGACTCATAAACATGTAGTCCTGTCTTTCAAGTTATTAGAGACGATGTTACCAGACCCCCAAAGACCAGGTTGTTGAGTTTCATGTTACAGAAATGAACACTGAATTTGATAGAAAGAAAACAGACAGAGTTCATTAGCAACAGCTTATATACAAGGGAGCTGACAGGAAGAGAGAGGTCAGACCACCTGGAAGGGAGATGGTGTGAGGTTTACAAAGGCAGTCTTTGAAGGTCCAGGGATTTGGAGGTATGACAACAATTGATCTTACCTGATGATTTCATGCCAATATGTCCCAGGACTACTGTGACGTTTAACAGACATCAGTTTATAATCTCACGGTCTGTTCGTCAAAAGGTTTCTTTTGATGTCCTAGAGCAGAGGCTTTCAGGAAAAAAAATGTTAATAATAAATCACCACATGTCAAGTTAACCTAAAACTTGTACTTGATCAGTTGCTATTGTAAGAATATGTTTTCAAGTTAGGTACACGTCCCAAGAAGGAGTCTTATTCCAAAATAGAGTCCCTCTTGTTCAATCCAGGCCTGCGTCAACTAGATTTTGTCAAACATTTTTCAACAGCCTAAAGTCAGCTGCATGAGAACGAGCAGTATCTGTTGCCATGCAACCCACCATTGGACTACTAAGCATAACTTCAGTTATTGTTATGTAGGACCCCACATCTGGGTACCACTTCCTGTATTAGTTAGCTGCTATAACAAAAGACCAAAGCAGAGTCACTTATACAAAGAATGAAGTTCATTACTTTCCCACAAGGCAGTCTAGAACCTGCCAGTGGCTCTACCGCTTGTGACACATGCTCAAGGTCACTCCAGTTGTCCCCATTTTCCAGCCAGCAGAGAGGAGGGAAGAAACAACCCATAGCAAACAGGTGTTTCTAAGGAGATCACCTAGAAATTACACACATTTATGCTTATATTCCCGTGGTTTAAACATATTGACATAGCCACACCTCTGTTCAAATGTGTTCTCTGGGGAACCACCGGCTCCACTAAAACTGGCTGGAGAGGGCTTCTGTTACTTAAAAAGAAAGCATAAAATGGTAGTGAAGAATGATTAGTAGTCTCTACCACATGCGGATTTCAGAATCCCAGCCCACTGTTACTCCATTGTTTTGATTCCCTGTTTTTATGTGGGTTCCTAAGAGTCTACAAAGCAGAGTATGCAATGTATCATCTTGAATACAGACCCAAAGATTCACTTTTCATGGGTTTGCATTGACTAGAGCCCCAAACACAGTGCACCATCCCAGGTCAGCCTCCCATGCCCTATATTTCACATCCCACAAAAAGGAGGAAAGAAGGAAGCAAACTAGCATGTAAGTCTGCTGCTTCCATTCTGGAATGTTCTTACTTAAATATTGTCTTTATTATCTGCTCTTCATGTTGAAATTCTTGGAATTCTGTGTCACACATCACCCTCTTATTAGCTACAGTAGTCCCCAGATGGATCTGTGCATGGCCAACCTTCTCAGCCCAAGTATTATCCTCCCCAAATTCCACCAAATTTATGACTTATGGAAATATGATTTAATCAAACACAGTCACATAAATGTACTATATGACATTTTAAGATAAAATGGAAAACATGTCCCATACTGATTATAGTACCTTACTCCCTAAGCCAGGTGTTCTGTATACCATTTGAGCCTTTTTAATGCTACTGCAACACATCCTACTCTTAGGACTATAATTCTAGGCTCATCTTCTGATCAGTAATAAGCTCACTTACCAGATACTTTGACACTAGGAAGAGCATATATTGGCTAAGGAAATCATGAAATGCATTTATCTATCACACTGCATAAATTGAATATAATGTTGTTATGCATGAGATGTACGTAAATTAAACAGCAATGAGTCTATCATCAAGAGAAAATAATATCTGGTTTAACCAAGAAAATCTAGTTCCTAGAACTAGTGAATCTGGTTTAACCAAGTGAATCTGGTTTAACCAAGAAAATCTAGTTCCTAGAACTGCAAGGGAATGTGACAAACAGAAAATGTTGAGTCAAGCAAGATGTGTTTTCCTAAGAGGCTCTACCAGTAACTGAATTATCCCCAAATAACAATCTCACTGGCCTTTCCTCAAGCTCCTATAAATGTATTTCTGGTTCTCATCACTAGATTTCTTGTGGGCTGTAACTCTAGGGAAATGGTAAGGTGATCTTGTCAGTTATTTTTAAAAACTCCTCAGTGACATCCACTGCAACATTAATTAAAGGAATATGACTTTTGTTTTCTTTAAAGAGCCCCTGTTTGGAGGAAACACACAAACACATACACCCCATGGTCAGAAGATCAAATACTGACAATGTATCCTTATATCATGTAAGCTGATAAACATACAATATTTCTCATCTATGCCTATAATAGATATTCTAAACCAATCAAAGGACCCCTTCCTACAAATGCTAGTCATCAAGTAGAGCCAGTCCTCAGGGTGAAGCCTATTCAACTCTCTGACAGCTAAACACACACACACACACACACAAAACACAGCTCTAAGGTCACATAAAAACAGTGACATACTGGTAGTGAAGCAGACAGGGATTGAACAGGAGGGACTCTATTTTGGAATAAGACTCCTTCTTGGGATGTGTACCTAACTTGAAAACATATTCTTACAATAGTCCCTGCTCAAACACAAGTTTTAGGTTAACTTGACCTGTGGTGATTCATTATTAACATTTTTTTCCAAAAGCCTCTGTTCTAGGACATCAAAAAAAACCTTTTGATGAATAGACTGTGAGATTATAAACTGATGTCTTAAGCAACACAGTAGTCCTGCAACATGTTGGTGTGAAATCATCAGGAAAGATCAATCATTGTCATATCTCCAAACCCCTGGACCTTCGAAGACTGCCTTTGTAAACCCTGCTCTATCTCCTTTCCAGGGGCCTGACCTCTCTTTCTGTCAGCTCCCTTGTATACACACTATTGCTAATAAATTCTGCCTGCTTGCTTTCTTTTGAGTTCCATGTGCATTTCTGTAACTTTGAAACTCAAGAACCTGGTCTTTGGGGATCAGGTGCTGGTAGATCTGGGACTAGGGTGTAGAACTCTTGTGTCCTGAGACTAGTGCTCTTTCTTCTACAAGGTACCGTGATGGCCAGTTACTAAATTAATGATATTCATGACAGGTTGGAATGCTTTCATTTGCCAAGGGGAAAATTACTGAAAGAAAGAAACACTGACCCATAGCTCCCTGGATGGCCTTTTAAAAGAGCTGTCCTATAAAAATAACTTCTAAAAACCCGTATTAATATTAAGAAGGTAAGAAAAATTGCTGTTAGTTAAATGCTCAGTTAATGTTTATTATACATATCATTATTAAGCTAAATTTAACACACAGTACAGTCAGATGCATGTGTGTTTCTTGTACTTTATAATATATTCAAACTTCCTTGTGTCATCAAAGTTTGTGTAGTGTCAATGCCAATTTTACAGGCCTTTTAAAAGAAGTATCATCAGCAGTGTCCTGACAAATTAGGAGGAAGAGATGGGATCTGCCCTTAGCTTAGACTATGGGTATGAGCTAGTCACTGACTTTTCTGCATCCTGGTTTTCTCATCATTAAGTTGAAGGGGTCTTCACTGGACTCTGAAAGTGCTCAAGCTTTATTATTCAAAGTATAATTTTGTTGTTTTGAAATTGTCATAGGATGCTAACCTTGAAGCTTTCTTTAGGTTATTTGTAAATATTGTCAACTTGACATCACAATTTTGAAAAATTGTGTACCTTCTCATGAATTTTTAAGTTGATTCCAAATTTTTATCTCAAGTGTAAAGCTACAAAGATGCAATTTCTAGTTTATTGTATATTACACATCATATTTAAGTGTCTTTTAAAATATACTTGAAGTTGCAGATTTAGCCCATTCAATTAATGAAACATAACCGTATATAAAATCTCACTGGCAAAGCCAGTCTTCGTGGTCAAATCAATTAGTCAAATCAGACTTTCTTTTTGCCATAAAAAGGTCCAACTTCATCTTTCCATTTAAGTATGTCAACATGTGCTCCATCACAACCCCTTTATTTTGAATCCTAATTCTAACATACATAGGCAGAGACACGGTGGGCAGAGAGCCCTTCCATGAGTTTGTGATCTGAATGAAATCAGGCATTGTTCTCTTCCGTTTTGTTTTGTTTTTGTTTTGTTTATTTGTTTATTTGTTATACCAAA
This sequence comes from Manis pentadactyla, assembly GCF_030020395.1. Lineage (NCBI taxonomy): Eukaryota > Metazoa > Chordata > Mammalia > Pholidota > Manidae > Manis > Manis pentadactyla. The sequence continues at coordinate 82,988,739 of NC_080030.1, forward strand.
TCCAGGAGTCTCTCATTCAAGAGTTCTACATTTTCAAACATCCCTCTGTTTTGTACCTCTATGTCTTTTATACCCTGGAAAATACCTCATAATAAGATTCAGATGGGCAAGAGGCACACATTTCCTTTGAAAGTAGGAGACAGTCAACTGTGGAAAGGAAGATAAGAAAGGAAAAAAACTGACTGCAGGATTGGTTCTCAGACAGATCAGCTTTAGGAAGGGACACAGTGGAAGGTGAACACCTACAAAATGATTTCCTGGAAAGTCTACAAGTGCCGTCAGGGCTATGCATACCCTGTTTCTAGATATCCACACTGGGATTCCTTATGCAGCAAGTCATGATGTCCTCACTGAAAGAAATGAGACAAGAATCAAATTCAGTTAAGAATTCACTTCCCTGGGCTCATTTATCTTCAAGTCCTCAGTGCAAATACCCACACACACAAATGGCAAACACACAGCTTGCCATACCCACGCACACACAAATGGCTGAGAGGTTTCATCTTAGGAACAGTGCTCTTGGCAGTGGCTTCCTGGAGTGCTATGGTGAGGTGGTGATGCTGAGTGAGCTGCTCAGAAACAAGTGCCATGGTCGATTAGCAATACAGCAGGATGGGGAAGTGACAGAATAGAAGCCGTATCAGTCCCCCCCACCTTAAAGACAGAAAGACATAACCAAACTACTTAATTTTATTATTATTAGGTAATCTAATCTTTGCTTCCTAGAACTCTGGATGTAGGTACATCTCAAAGAATACTCGTTCTTAAAGGTGATAGGCACAAGATTTTTCCTTTGCCATATACATGATTCCATATGTAAATATAAAAAGATTTTCCCACATAAGAAAATGCAGTGCATTTACCAATCAATTAAGAAAAATAAGATTAGTTCATTTCTTACTGGCTAAGTGGCTTAGAAGAGAGTATGCATGCTTTATTGAAGGAACTGAATTAACTTTATTATGACTGGAAAATAAAGTGCAAAGGTGTAAGCATTAAAGTGAAGCCTGGACTGATAAGCGGACACTGTCATGAAGGAACTTGTAATCCCTAACACTGATTTCTAAAGCAATGGAACCATCAGTTTTAATCTTAGGTGATCAGATTTACCTTGTAGAAAGTTCCCTCTGGTGGCAGTGTAGGGAACAGATAGGTCAAAGATCATGTTGAGCCAAACTAGAGTATTTGCAGTGGGAATAAAGAGAAGTGGAAAGACTCAAGATTGTAATAGTTGGAATCTCCAAGATTTGTATTCTTCTACATCTGGGCTGCTGGTAAAGATTACAAACATACACTGATGCCACTGTAAGTTCATGCCAACAACCTCAACAAGGATGCCCAGGCTGCAGAGTAAGCCCATCTGTTTCCAGAGTCAGTTCTCCCTCATCCTTCCCATGTCTGCTTCCCACATTCCTTACTTTTCTTATATTTCCCTAAACACCCCTCTTTTTCTCCTCCCATACTCTTGGTTGCTTACCTTCCCTCCTGCTGTACACAGAGAATAACGGCAGTGAGTTTACAGACTTACTGCTCCAACCTTCCCTCCACCTTCCCTGCCCCCCTCCTGGGACTTCGTTCTTCTCTCTAAGCGTCTTTCCTCCACTTTGCTCAGCAAGGCCTCCACTTCTCACTTCCCACCTCAACTCCAGCATGTCATCTCTCTCCTAAATCTTAAAAAATTGTTTGGTTTGCAGGCTTTTCTTATCATTTTTAAATTGTCCATATCTTTTGTATGTTAAAAAACACAGACACCCTCCTTGAGCCCACATGCTCCGCCCAGCTGCTACCCCTCTCTTCTCCCTTCCAGATACAAATTTCTCCTCTTCCTTCACGTCGCATTTCTTCTCAACCCGCTGCACCCTCAAGTTACCAAGGCAGGAAAAACCTCTCACCAACAAATACTCTGACACCATCCAGTCCACATGCCTTTGCCCTTTCTTACTTTCCCCTTGGCAACATTTTACACCTTTGATACTCTCCTTTTAAAGTGTGTGCTTCCCTTGCGTTCCATGACCCCGCCCTGCTTGTCTTCCGTTACCGCTCTGGCCATCTCTCTGCCTCCTGTGCAACCCCCTCTTTCTGAACCCATCCTATAATGCTGATGTTCCTTTCTTAGCACCTTTCCCCCCGCACTTCACCTCTCCCCTTTCACTACACTCACTCCCACAGCTTCAAATATTATCTCTGTGCCAAAGGTCTCCCACTTTTATTTCTGGTAATCTGAAGATTTACAGAGATAAAGAGTTAAACTGAAGTCATTATGGTGGACCCTAATCTAGTATCACTGATTTCTTTATAAAAAGGAGACATTCAACAGGGAGCCAAGATGGCGGCATGAGTAGAGCCGCAGAAATCTCCTCCCAAAACCATATATATCTATGAAAATATAACAAAGACAACTCTTCCTAGAATAGAGACCAGAGGACACAGGACAACATCCAGACCACATCCACACCTGCGAGAACCCAGCGCCTAGAAAAGGGGGTAAGATACAAGCCCCAGCCCCGCGGGACCCGAGCGCGCCTCCCCCCAGCTCCCGGCAGGAGGAGAGGAGTCAGAGCAGGGAAGGAGAGGGAGCCCAGGACTGCTGAACACCCAGCCCCAGCCATCCGTACCAGAGTCAGACACAGTGCATGCATGGGGTCCTGGATACTAGGGAACCAGGGCAGCAAGACTGGCGAGCGGGTGCCTGAGGCCGGCGATGGAGAACAAACGTGGGCGGCCTTTTTTTAGTCGAGTGCTTTTTGGAAGTCTTAAAGGGACAGGGACCCCAATACTGGGGAAACAGGGTGGCAAGACCGGCGAGCGGGTGCCTGAAGCCGGCGATGGAGAACAAACACGAGCGGCCATTTTTTTATTTTTATTTTTATTTATTTATTGTTTTCTCCTTTCTTTTGGCGAGTGTTTTTTGGAGGTCTTAAAGGGACAGGGACCCCAATACTAGGGAAACAGGGCAGCAAGTCCAGTGATCGGGTGCCTGAGGCTGGCGCCTGAGGACAAAGAAAAGGGAACGGTTTTTTGTTTTTGTTTTTGTTTTCTTTTGTTGATGTTGTTTTTTGTTTTTATTTTATTTATTTAATTTTGTTGTTGTTTTGTCTTGGCGAGTGCTTTTTGGAAGTCTTAAAGGGGCAGGGTGGGACACTTAGTCCAGAGGTAGGGAATCTGGGGATCTCTGGGCACTCTAACCTCCTGGGCAGCAGGGAGCACGGAGGTCCCTTACGGAGATAAATACCCTCCTGGCCGCTCCCCTTCCAATGGGGCTCCACCATTTTGGAGCAGCAGCCCAAGCCAGGCCACGCCCACAGCAACAGCGGAGATAAACTCCATAGCAGCCGGGCAGGAAGCAGAAACCCTGTCTGCGCGCAGCTGCGCAGCACAAGCCACTAGAGGCCGCTGTTCCCCCAGGAGAGGAGGGCCACAAACCAACAAGAAAGGAAGTCCTTCCAGCCGTCACTCGTCCCAGTTCTGCAGACTATTCCTATCACCATGAAAAGGCAAAGCTACAGGCAGACAAAGATCACAGAGACAACACCAGAGAAGGAGACAGACCTAACCAGTCTCCCTGACAAAGAATTCAAAATAAGAATCATAAACATGCTGACAGAGATGCAGAGAAATATGCAAGAGAAATGGGATGAAGTCCGGAGGGAGATCACAGATGCCAGAAAGGAGATCGCAGAAATGAAACAAACTCTGGAAGGGTTCATAAGCAGAATGGATAGAATGCAAGAGGCCATTGATGGAATTGAAATCAGAGAACAGGAACGCATAGAAGCTGACATAGAGAGAGACAAAAGGATCTCCAGGAATGAAACAATATTAAGAGAACTGTGTGACCAATCCAAAAGGAACAATATCCATATTATAGGGGTACCAGAAGAAGAAAAGAGAGGAAAAGGGATAGAAAGTGTCTTTGAAGAAATAATTGCTGAAAACTTCCCCAAACTGGGGGAGGAAATAATCGAACAGACCACGGAAATACACAGAAACCCCAACAGAAAGGATCCAAGGAGGACAACACCAAGACACATAATAATTAAAATGGCAAAGATCAAGGACAAGGAAAGAGTTTTAAAGGCAACCAGAGAGAAAAAGGTCACCTATAAAGGAAAACCCATCAGGCTATCAGACTTCTCGACAGAAATCTTACAGGCCAGAATAGAACGGCATGATATATTTAATGCAATGAAACAGAAGGGCCTTGAACCAAGAATACTGTATCCAGCACGACTATAATTTAAACATGATGGCGGGATTAAACAATTCCCAGACAAGCAAAAGCTGAGGGAATTTGCTTCCCACAAACCACCTCTACATGGCATCTTACAGGGACTGCTCTAGATGGGAGCATTCCTAAAAAGAGCACAGAACAAAACACCCAACATATGAAGAATGGAGGAGGAGGAATAAGAAGGGAGAGAAGAAAAGAATCTCCAGACAGTGTATATAACAGCTCAATAAACGAGCTAGTGTTAGGCAGTAAGATACTAAAGAGGCTAACCTTGAACCTTTGGTAACCACAAATTTAAAGCCTGCAATGGCAATAAGTATTTATCTCTCAATAGTCACCCTAAATGTAAATGGACTTAATGCACCAATCAAAAGATACAGAGTAATAGAATGGATAAAAAAGCAAGACCCATCTATATGCTGCTTACAAGAAACTCACCTCAAACCCAAAGACATGCACAGACTAAAAGTCAAGGGTTGGAAAAACATATTTCAGGCAAACAACAGCGAGAAGAAAGCAGGGGTTGCAGTACTAATATCAAACAAAATAGACTTCAAAACAAAGAAAGTAACAAGAGATAAAGAAGGACACTACAAAATGATAAAGGGCTCAGTCCAACAAGAGGATATAACTGTTCTAAATACATATGCACCCAACACAGGAGCACCAGCATATGTGAAACAAATACTAACAGAACTAAAGGGGGAAATGGACTGCAATGCATTCATTTTAGGAGACTTCAACACACCACTCACCTCAAAGGATAGATCCACTGGGCAGAAAATAAGTAAGGACACGGAGGCACTGAATAACACACTAGAACAGATGGACCTAATAGACATCTACAGAACTTGACATCCAAAAGCAACAGGATATACATTCTTCTCAAGTGCATATGGAACATTCTCCAGAATAGACCACATACTAGGCCACAAAAAGAGCCTCAGTAAATTCCAAAAGATTGAAATTCTACCAACCAACTTTTCAGACCACAAAGGTATAAAACTAGAAATAAATTCTACAAAGAAAACAAAAAGGCTCAGAAACACATGGAGGCTGAACAACATACTCCTAAATAATCAATGGATCAACAAACAAATTAAAATAGAGATCAAGGAATATATGGAAACAAATGACAACAACAACACAAAGCCCCAACTTCTGTGGGATGCAGCGAAAGCAGTCTTATGAGGAAAGTATATAGTGATCCAGGCACCCTTGAAGAAGGAAGAACAATCCCAAATGAATAGTCTAACATCACAATTATTGAAACTGGAAAAAGAAGAAAAAATGAGGCCTAAAGTCAGCAGAAGTAGGTATATAATAAAGATCAGAGAAGAAATAAAATTGAGAAGAATAAAACAATAGCAAAAACCAACGAAACCAAGAGCGGGTTCTTTGAGAAAATAAAATAGATAAGCCTCTAGCCAAACTTATTAAGAGAAAAAGAGAATCAACACAAATCAACAGAATCAGAAATGAGAATGGAAAAATCAAAACAGCCTCCACAGAAATACAAAGAATTATTAAAGACTACTATGAAAACCTATATGCCAACAAGCTGGAAAACCTAGAAGAAATGGAAAACTTCCTAGAAAAATACAACCTTCCAAGACTGACCAAGGAAGAAACACAAAAGTTAAACAAACCAATTACGAGCAAAGAAATTGAAATGGTAATCAAAAAACTACCCAAGAACAAAACCCCCGGGCCAGACTGATTTACCTCAGAATTTTATCAGACACACAGAGAAGACATAATACCCATTCTTCTTAAAGTTTTCCAAAAACTAGAAGAGGAGGGAATACTCCCAAACTCATTCTATGAAGCCAACATCACTCTAACACCAAAACCAGGCAAAGACCCCACCAAAAAAGAAAATTACAGACCAATATCCCTGATGACTGTAGATGCAAAAATACTCAATAAAATATTAGCAAACCGAATTCAAAAGTATATCAAAAGGATCCTACACCATGACCAAGTGGGATTCATCCCAGAGATGCAAGGATGGTGCAACATTCGAAAATCCATCAGCATCAACCACCACATCAACAAAAAGAAAGACAAAAACCACACGATCATCTCCATAGATGCTGAAAAAGCATTTGACAAAATTCAACATTCATTCATGATTAAAAACTCTCAGCAAAATGCGAATAGAGGGCAAGTACCTCAACATAATAAAGGCCATATATGATAAACCCACAGCCAACATTATACTGAACAGCGAGAAGCTGAAAGCGTTTCCTCTGAGATCGGGAACTAGACAGGGATGCCCACTCTCCCCACTGTTATTTAACATAGTACTGGAGGTCCTAGCCATGGCAATTAAACCAGACAAAGAAATACAAGGAATCCAGACTGGTAAAGAAGAAGCTTGGCGGTCACTATCTGCAGATGACACGATACTGTACATAAGGAAACCCTAAAGACTCCACTCCAAAACTGCTAGAACTGATATAGGAATACAGCAAAGTTGCAGGATACAAAATTAACACACAGAAATCTGTGGCTTTCCTATACACTAACAATGAACCAATAGAAAGAGAAATCAGGAAAACAATTCCATTCACAATTGCATCCAAAAGAATAAAATACCTAGGAATAAACCTAACCAAAGAAGTGAAAGACCTATACCCTGAAAACTACAAGTCACTCTTAAGAGAAATTAAAGGGGACCTTAACAAATGGAAACTCATCCCATGCTCTTGGCTAGAAAGAATTAATATCGTCAAAATGGCCATCCTGCCCAAAGCAATATACAGATTTGATGCAATCCCTATCAAATTACCAGCAACATTCTTCAATGAACTGGAACAAATAATTCAAAAATTCATATGGAAACACCAAAGACCCCAAATAGCCAAAGCAATCCTGAGAAAGAAGAATAAAGTAGGGGGGAATCTCACTCCCCAACTTCAAGCTCTACTACAAAGCCATAGTAAACAAGACAATTTGGTACTGGCACAAGAACAGAGCCACAGACCAGTGGAACAGATTAGAGACTCCAGACATTAACCCAAACATATATGGTCAATTAATATTTGATAAAGGAGCCATGGACATACAATGGTGAAATGACAGTCTCTTCAACAGACGGTGCTGGCAAAACTGGACAGCTACATGTAGGAGAATGAAACTGGACCATTGTCTAACCCCATACACAAAAGTAAATTCAAAATGGATCAAAGACCTGAATGTAAGTCATGAAACCATAAAACTCTTAGAAAAAAACATAGGCAAAAACCTATTAGACATAAACATGAGTGACCTCTTCTTGAACATATCTCCCCGGGCAAGGAAAACAACAGCAAAAATGAACAAGTGGAACTATATTAAGCTGAAAAGCTTCTGTACAGCAAAAGACACCATCAATAGAACAAAAAGGAACCCTACAGTATGGGAGAATATATTTGAAAATGACAGATCCGATAAAGGCTTGACATCCAAAATATATAATGAGCTCACCCACCTCAACAAACAAAAAACAAACAGTCCAGTTAAAAAATGGGCAGAGGATTTTATTAAAAATAATAATAATAAAGAGAGAAATGTGGTATCCACATATAAATCAAGTATAAAAATCAAATGAGTATTCATATTTGAACTGACTGTTTATAGTTCATAATGCATGAGCAAAACCGAAGGTTTCTGTGATGGCTGCCCTTGTACTGTTCACCATGTAAGAACTTATTCACTATGTAAGAATTTGTTCTCCATGTAAGAACTTGTTTGTTATGCCTCAGAAGATTGGAGAATGACGAAAATTAGGCTTGGGGTGGATTAATGATTGTGCATTGAGCATTGGCTCCCCTATACAGAATTTTATTGTTGTTAACAACCATTTGATCAATAAATATGAGAGATGCCCTCACAAAAAAAAAAAGTACACACTTCCGATGGTAAAATAATAAGTAACCGTGATGTAATGAATATAGTCAAGATATTGTAACAGCTTGGTATGGTGATAGCTGGTACCTAGAATTGTCATGTATATAAATGTTGAATCACTATGTTGTACACCTGAAACTAATGTAATGTAATACTGTGTGTCAACTACCCTTCAATAAAAAATAATTATCTACAAAATAAATAAATAAATAAATAAATAAATAAATAAATAAATAAATAAATAATGGGCAGAGGAACTGAACAGACAGTTCTCCAAAAAAGAAATACAGATGGCCAACAGACACATGAAAAGATGTTCCACATTGCTAATTATCAGAGAAATGCAAATTAAAACTACAATGAGATATCACCTCACACCAGTAAGGATGGCTACCATCCAAAAGACAAACAACAACAAATGTTGGCGCGGCTGTGGAGAAAGGGGAACCCTCCTACACTGCTGGTGGGAATGTAAATTAGTTCAACCATTGTGGAAAGCAGTATGGAGGTTCCTCAAAATGCTCAAAATAAACTTACCATTTGACCCAGGAATTCCACTCCTAGGAATTTACCCTAAGAACGCAGCACTCAAGTTTGAAAAAGACAGATGCACCCCTATGTTTATCACAGCACTATGTACAAAAGCCAAGAATTGGAAGCTACCTAAGTGTCCATCAGTAGATGATTGCATAAAGAAGATGTGGTACATATACACAATGGAATATTACTCAGCCATAAGAAGAAAACAAATCCTACCATTTGCAACAACATGGATGGAGCTAGAGGGTATTATGCTCAGTGAAATAAGCCAAGTGGAGAAAGAGAAATACCAAATGATTTCACTCATCTGTGGAGTATAAGAACAAGGGAAAAACAGAAGGAACAAAACAGAAGCAGAATCACAGAACCCAAGAATGGACTAACAGGTACCAAAGGGAAAGGGACTGGGGAGGATGGGTGGGTAGGGAGGGATAAGGGGGGGAGAAGTAGGGGGGTATTAAGATTAACATGCATGGGGGGGTAGGAGAAAAGGGAGGGCTGTACAACACAGAGAAGGCAAGTAGTGATTCTACAACATTTTGCTATGCTGATGGACAGTGACTGTAAAGGGGTTTATAGGGGGGACCTGGTATAGGGGAGAGCCTAGTAAACACAATATTCTTCATGTAATTGTAGATTAATGATAACAAAAAAATAAAGAGCAGTTCCTGTGTGGGACCTCCATTAAGTTCTTCACAATGGTATAAAGGGTATATCTATGGGTGGGCAAAGAGTCTGTTTGTGTTTATACAGCAGATCAAAGCCTAATTTGGCTACCCAGGAAACGAACTAAGATACGATATGAAGAAGTTCCAACATCAACATACTCTGGAAGAGTCATTCCAGAAGATGATCATCAAAAAATGTCAACAGAGATCCTGGCACTGTTGCAGTTGTAGCTGCATTCATCCCTCTGGTTCCTGGAATTGCCATTGGAATGAAGAAGGAGATATCTAAGCTGATCTGTGCATACAGTAAAATAACGAATTTGACTGGATCTATACTGTTGGAACTCAACCAAGAATTAGGAGAAGTGCAAGTTGCAGCGCTCCAAAATCTTGAGACTACAGACTCTCTACTGTTAAAACAACATACGGGATGTGAACAGTTCCCAGGAATGTGTTGTTTTAAATTGTCTGATCTTTCTCAAACTATTCAAATTCAGTTAGACAATATCCATCATATCATAGATAAGTTTTCACAAATGCTTAGGGTGCCTAACTGCTTTTCTTGGTTTCACTGGAGATGGCTGGTAATTGTAGGTCTGCTTTAGTTATGTAACTGTATTCCTATTACATTAATGTGGGTTCGCAATTTAATTAGTAGTTTAAAACCTATACATGCTTAAATTACTCTACAAGAAGATATGTCAATGAAATAACCAATCTTCCCATGTTTTCTTCCGTCTGCTACTTCTATAGCTTTTCTTCTTCCTTCCTATTTACAACCCTTAAATAGAATTCGTGCCTCATATCGAATTTACCGAGTATCATAATTCTTCCAAGTGGTAAAGATACCTCAAGACAAATGTTGGGCGTAAAACCCACAGGGCATAAATCTGCAACGTAGTAAAAAGCCAACCTTTTCAAAGAATATTGCTTCTCTCTCACTTACCAACTTTACATTTCCCTGTATGGCCCCGGAAGATGACTGGTTAGCCAGAGACGGGTAAGATTCCTCAAGGGAGGAACAACCTAAGACAGGCACAGTCGCAGGGAGGCCATCAGGTGAGAAATTGGGGATCAACAGAGGTGAGGCTTAGAACCTCACCCCCCCTGTTTTGAGAGAAATCATCTGCATTCGTCGATGTTTTGTTGCCCTTGTCTAGCTTGGATTAATACTTAGCCTGTAGGCACAGACCTGATCATCTACATTTGCTTTCTTACAGCACTAAACTATGTTTTCTACCTTTATATTGCATCTACCTACCACTTCAGCATTTTATTAAAAATAATAATAATAATAATAATAACAATAAGGGAGAAATGTGGGATTCACATATAAATCAAGTATAAAAATCAAACAAATATTCATATTTGACCTGATTATTTATAGTTCATAATGCGTGATCAAAACCAAAAGTTTCTGTGATGACTGCCCTTGTGCTGTTCACCATGTAAGAACTTATTCACTATGTAAGAATTTGTTCACCATGTAAGAACTTGTTTGTTATGCTTCAGAAGATCAGAGACTGATGAGAATTAGGCATGGGGTGGATTAATGATTGTGCATCGAGTCCCCTGTACAGAATTTTATTGTTGTTAACTGTTAACAACCATTTGATCAATAAATATGAGAGATACCCTCTCAAAAAATGTGATTAATAATAAAACCTACTTCACAGGGATTTTTTAAGGACTGAATGGGGTGGTATAAATTTAACTTTGTTCCTGGTGCCTAGTAAATGCTCAATAAATATTATTATGTTTAAAAAAAAGGTGACATTCGCACACAAACACATGCATAGAGGGAAGATGAGATGAAGAGACACAGGGAGAAGACATTACCCTACAAGTCCAGGAGAGAAGCTGGGAACAGACCCTTTCCTTACAACCCTGTCTGCACCCTGATCCAGGCTTCAGGTGCTGCCACTGTGAGGTGATAAATATTTGTTGTTTAAGCCACTCAGTTTATGATACTTTGTTACAACAGCCTTAGCAAACCAATACAGGAGGAAAAGCTCTTTCCTACAAGCAAATATGAAATAACAGAATTAGAAAATTGCCATTATACAATCATCATAATAATAATTGATTCAGGCAAGAATCATCAATAGATGTTATAATGCATGGGGTAAAAGTGTGATTAGGACAAAGTATTTACACAGTTTCAAAGGATTCTCCTCACAGATTACTTAATAGTTGCAGAAATGGTAACTTAAAAAGGAGAAACCTGGCAGACATAACCTTAACCAGTTGATGAAGTTATTATCACCAGTAAATGGGACAAACTGACATCATGTTTAGGAAAAAACTCATATGTGTGACTTAAATTTAATCATGAAGAAGTATCAGATACCCAAATTGACATTTTACAAAACAACTGAGCTGAACTCTTTAAAAATATCAGTGTTATGAAAGGACAAAAAGACTGTTCCAAATTAAGTGAGATAAAGAAGAAAACTAAATATCATTCAACAACTGATCCCAGATTTCTGAATCTGAATCAGAAAAATAAAGAAATTGGCTCTCAAATGGTTCAGCAAAAATAAAAAAATAATTACAATGTGTACATGTATTTGTGGAAAATATAAGGAGTTTATTACACTATTCTTACAACTCTTCTGTAATTGAATATTTTTCAAAGTAAAATTTTAATGAAAGAAAAAATGGGTTAAAAACAGAAGGATCCATTTAAAGTAGTTTAAATTCATACCAAAAATTAAATTTATAGGCAATAATATTTATTCTTTTTCTTTTTGTCACAAAACACTAGTTTTTCAAACAAAATTTTAAAATTAGTTGAGTATTCTGTTTACTTGATATTTACTTTCTCCAGTACACTGAACCATGTTCCTATAGTTGTACAAATCACAGACTTGTAAAACTATAGCCCTCATAGATCTGTAAGATGATAAGGATCACTTACTTCTACTATAAAAGGATACATTAAGGGAAAATAAGGAAAAAAAAGAATTAATAAAACCTTTGGCTTTCCAGAACAAAACTTACAATTTATAAAGCATAATGAATTGTTTCCTAAATTACCTCTGCAATATTAGTTCTCAATATTTATAATTCATAGGGCCATTATGCAAACACATAGATGATGAGCAGGTATCCAGATTAAATTCAATCCTCTGAATTCAATCCATACAGAAATACCATGCAGATTCAAACAATAGAAAAAATAATGTAATCCTAAGGCCCAAAGAGCCTGTCCTTACCAATCTGTACTGCTTGAGACCACTCAGTCCAGCAACATTTGCTGGGACCCAATGTGGATATAATTTTTTTAATAATCATGTATTTTACATATATTTGGACATCATTTTTCCCCTTGCGGGCAAATGTGAGCCGCAATGGTGTAACAAGTCAAGTCTGTCATCAATTATGGAATAGGATGACCTACAACTCCTTTCCAGATACTCCACCGTTATGCTGATTCCAAATTTCCTTACAGTAACTCTTCTTCCTTCTGACATGTGGCTATCAGAGTTCAGCCCTTAATGTGGCACATCTAGGTCATTGCTAGTCTCTTATTTTTGGCCCATGCTCTGACAAATGGAAATCTCACCAGGCTATAAAATTACCAAAAAATAACAGACCAATATTTCTCTGACTTACTCCCCTTCCATAGAATTCAGTTAACTGAGGCCCATCAAAATCCTCTCTCCCAACTCAAAGCAAGAAGCAGAACCAATGGGGGAAGTTAAGCTTTTCTTGTCCATGTTAGATCTCAAAGCAGCACAGTGTATGTCCTCTTAGTCTTAAACTGAAGACCTTATGACACATGCTCTTACTTACTCTCCCTCTCTAGTACAGTTCCCTCTTGACACTTGTCCAAAGGCAGCTGGGCCAGAAGCCTGAAGATTACCACATCTTGGTGCAACAACATGCTTACCCTACTCACTCCCACTTAGGCTACAATATGTGGGGACAAAAATGCCATAAAGAAAGAAGCTGTACAGAAAGAAAGCTCTAGAGATTCACAAGGGGTGGGGAGGGGTGTCTACTCAGACCTTTGACTAAATTTTGGTCTATCTATAAATGCAATGACACTCTATAAGGCTGATAAACTCCAGGAAAAGAAGGCCAAACAATTCCCAGGTTCACACAAGTCTGGAAATTGTTCACATTTCCACCAGCCAAAGTAAAGACATCTTCTGATCCATAGGCCATATATCATGGGAATAGTCCTCAGAAGGGTATTGCCTAAAAATGTAAATTAGCCCATAAAGGCTATTGCAGACCAGCCCTAACAAATTTTGAAATCAACCCTTGGAAGAATCAGACTAATCCCAAGTAACTAAACTATAGGCCAAAACAAAGCTCAACAGTCCTTAAAAGAACACAACACAACTCAATACCTAACAAAGTAAAATCATAATGTCTAGCATCCAATCAAGAATTGCTAAACATTCAAAGTAGGAACATATAACCCATAACCAAGAAAAAAGACATCAATCAATAGAAACAGATGCATAAATGGCAAAGAGACAGAATTAACAAGCAAGGACATTAAAATAGTTATTATACTCTATATATTCAAGAGGGTAGAGAACAAACATGAGCATAATGAGGAAAAAAATGGACAATGTTAAGAAAAGACACAAACAGAAGTTCTAGAGATGAAATATACAATGACTTAAAAATATTCTGGCTGTGATTAACAGCATGTTAGACAATGAAAAAGTGATCTTGAGGACACATTTAGAAATTATCTAAAATAAACACAAAAGAAAAAGTACTAAAAAAATCACAGCATCAGTGTCTTGTGGGATAATATCAAATGATCAAAAATATATCTAAATGTAGTCCCAGAGATGAACAAGTAATTTTTAAAGAAGTAATGGTAAAGCATTATACAAATTCAATAAAAACTATAAACCCACAAGTACAAGAATAAGGATCAATAAACTGCAAGGAGAGTGAATATAAGAAAACCACACCAGGGCACATCATAATCCAATTGCTAAAACCCAATAGTAAAAAGAAATATTTAAAAGCAGACAGACAAAAAAGAAAGAAAAATAAGAATGAGAGCAGAATTCTCATCAGCTATACAGGTCAAACACAATAAAGCAACATCTTTAAAGTGCAGAAAAACTTCAACAATCTAAACAGAATAGTGGACAAAAATGAAGAGAAAATAAGTAAACTGGAAAACAGAGCTAAGAAAATACCCCAAAATGTAATTGATTTATTCATTCAATGACTATTTGATTGCTAATAAATGCCAAGCACTGTCCTTGGCATTGCTGAGATCTCATGGAACTAAATAGAAAAGTCCTTTTCCTGATCTTGCAGAGTTTACAATCTATAAGAGAATATATAATAATCAAATAAACAAAAATACATGATATTGTGTCAGGTAATAATAAGTCTTTGAAGATAAAGAAAAGAGCTGGAGAATGAAAGTAGATGCTATTTTAGATAGGATTCAGAGAAATCATTTCTGAGGAGATGACTTGAGCAAATAGCTAAAGAAAGTGATGATCTATGAGGATATCTGGAAGAAGACTTCTAGAAAGGAAACAGCAAAGACTGAAACAGAGACATAATTGGTATGCCAAAGATCGGCAAGGAGATGGCTCAGAGAGAGATGAAAATTATAAAATAAAGGTTAAGAAACATGGAGGATAGACAGGCGATCTTAAAGAGTAGAGTATAAGGACAAGGGAAAGTCCACATTCAAAAAAACAATGTTCTAGAAATCATGAAATATATTAATCATTAGATGGAAGAAATATTATGAATCCCAAGTAAGAGAAAAAAATCTACACCCAGACAAGTCGTAGTGAAACCCTAGGATATTAAAGACAAAAAAATTTTTTGAAACCACTCTTCAAGCAAACCGCTGTTTTTTTCCTCACTCCTCATGTTCCTGGATTCTCTTCCCCAACACTGATGCCTCCTCATAGAGGAGGAGAAGTGACTAATCTAACTGAAGTAAAAGCAGGCATGCTTGGCTCTTGTCTCTCTGAGTACCTTCCTGCATGCCTAAAGTGTATACTCTGCCTTGTGGTGAAAAGCACCTGCATCTACAGCGGGGGTGTGACGAGGCTCCCTCTGCCAGGGGCTGTGTGACTGACAACTGCAGCATATGCAAAAGGACATCAAGCTCTGACTGACATCAACGCTGAATTTTCTGCTCTTCAGTACTCAATATAAAGTAGTGAGATTACTAACACACTAGTGTTCTGAAGAAAATTATGTAATTTATTAGTCAAAAGTTGACTAATATAATCTTATGACAAGTTAAAAAACAAATGGAAATGGTTGAGCTGCTGAAAAAGCATAGCAAATTTTAAATGTCGCTTAGATTTCTTCCCAAACTATGTTTCCTATGTCCTTTAACTGTGGTTCCCACTTAACACTTTTGAACTGCTTAGGAAAATTTCCTTTTGGTTTTTTTTAAGGGAAATTCACATGAAGTAAAATTAACCATTTTAACAGTTCGATGCATCTAATGCATTCACAGCGTTGTACAGCCACCACCTCTAGCTATCTAGTTCTGAAACATTTTTATTATTCCAAAAGAAAACCCTGTGCCCATTAATCAGTTGCTTGCCCTCCTACCCCCACCCGCCAGACCCTGGCACCCACCAATATTCATTCTGTCTCTCTGGATTTACCTGTTTTGGGCATTTCACATACATGGAATCATACACTATGGGACCTTTACATCTGCCTTCTTTCACTCAACCTAATGTTTTTCAAGATTCACCTACATTTTAGCATGTATCAGTACTTCTTTCCTTTTTAAAACTGAGTAATATTCCATTGTATGTATATACCATAATTAGTTTATCAATTCATCCACTCATGGATATCTGGGCTATTTCCAACCTTTTCACTATTATGAATACTGCTAGGAATGCATGTACATCTATTTGTTTGATACCTGTTTCCCATTCACTGGGGTATAGGAATGAAAAGCTGGGTCATATGATAATGAATGTGTAATTTTCTGAGAAACCAATTCTTTTACATTTTACCATGCTACATTATATTTTGTCATAATTCTAATTCAGCCATCAGTTGGGCCATTCAACCTTGTCTCTGTAAAATAACATTTAACATTTTTCTCACTGTATTTCAAGTATATGTCATTTATTTTACATTTATTGCCTATAAGTTTAAATGATACATTAAAGAATTTCTACATGTTTAAATACTCTTAAACAATTGAGATACATTTCTTCAAAGTTCAAAGATACTCTGTCTTGCTATTTCACTGGCAATTTTAACATTTTTCAATAGCTATGGACTATCTGATATATTAAAACTTTCCCCAAGTATAGCATAATGTAGTTCAAATTCTGAAACGAGTATTTATTAAATGTAGATAAGCCTATAAAACTATCTAGTGATATTTCTGGTGGCTCTTTTTCATTGGTTGGCATAAAAAGCCTATTATTTTTTCTCTATCCAGCTTAATCAAATGCTGGTTTACTCAAACTGCCATGACTTATAATAACTTAAATATATTCCTGGCAAACTTATTCAACAAAAATATCTCTATTATTTATATCAAATGACTTCTATATTATAGTGTAATTCCATAGTTAAAAGAAGCATGACTTATTCTAAATAGATTTTAATGGCCAATTTTCTTTACTACCCACATATCTTATTTCCAGCATAATCTGATTTCATTCTAACTTTAATCTTTGATCATTAGTTACCTTACAAAATTAAAAATATGACTACATTCTGGAGCTACACTGACAGTTTATTGTGATTAGGGCCTTTGTCACCCAGTAAATGCCTTTAGCTGGAATAATTCTGCTCTTATGGACATACTGTGATTTAGATGTTTCCTAATCTGGCTATATGGACATATAAAGACATACATCCACCATCAAAGATGAAAAAAAGAAATTAAGGCATAAAGTTTTAAGAAGACAAAAAAGTTTTGATTACCTGCATTCCACCTTCCTAGGGACCACTGAAGAGCCACTACAACAGGGGAAAGCAGCACCGTACTCCAGGGAAACAGAGGCTGAAAGCAAATGATCTCAGTGTAGGTTACATGGCTGCCATAGCAGGTATGTGGCAGGTATGGGACTTCACAAAACAGGAGGAAAACTGGTGAGCCTGGGTGTCTCATGCTTTCCCAGAGAACTCACCCTGGCCAGAGTTTTACAGGCTGAATAGGGAATTGGGAAACAGATGAGGGATCGTGAGACATACAGGCTCAAAGGCTGGAAGCATCGTGATGGCTTTAGGAAACCACCAGTCGCCTAGTACTTCAGCTTCAGAAAGTGTTTGAAGGACATTAACTGGAAGAAGCAAAGAGCAGGTAGACCACACATGGCCTACCAGGTCCTTAGCCTTAATGCTAAGAAGCTTTAATTTAATTTTGTAAGTAACAGAGCCTACCGAAAGGTTTTAATAAATGAGGTTGGTCAGGAGCTCTTTACTTAGAGAAATGACGGTTTGATAGAACTACATTAGCAGCAACAAAGGAAAAGATGGAATTTATGCATACGTAGTACATAAAACAGACATCTTGGTATCTGGTTAGAAACTTAAGCTGAGGTGTGGTGGGGGTAAGGGAGAGAAAAGCAGAGCATGATTCTCAAGTGGAACCTGTCTTGAGGTGAGCCCCCTTCAGCATCTGCCATGAATCGAGACCCTCCCTGGCCACACCTCTCAAAGGGTGGGTGAGACCAGGGGCAGCCCCGTCTAGGACAAGCACGCTGCAATCTGGCACCTGAACCTGGCCTTTCTGAGGGCAGAGAGAATAGCTTCAGCGTGGGCAGGAGGCTGGAGGTAAAAGATCATTCACAAAAAGACTCAAGCTTGCTATTGAAGGTATTTAATGCTGATAGACACAAATTCTCAAACATCTTTAAACTGACAATTTTAAGGCCTTATCATTCATCTATGTCATGTATAAAAGGAAACAATTATGTAAGTTCTTAAAGAAAGACATCAATTCCTGTAGAACTCAGGAGCTGACATACTGTGCCTGCTTCACTCTTAATGAAAGTCAAATGTGACTGCTTGATTATGATATTCCATAATTATGATTATGATATTCAAAACATTGTTCTCATTACAAATGAATTTCATTTATACCAACATCAGAAATACCATGCAGTAATCAATAGCATAAGGGCTTGCCACACAGAGCAAAACTTAATTTTTTTCTCTTCCTCCACAAGACAAACAATCAAACAAAGCCCTAGGGATTTTATAAATGTTGCAAGAAATGTATAAGTTAAGTAGATTTTTTTTCAAAATTAATGATTTTCAAAATTCTTACCGACACTAACACTTGATAAAAATAGCAACATTCCCTTCTTTTATGTATTCTGTTTTCCTTCTCCAAAGTCAGAGTTTAAGTATATGATCTCTAATATTATCAGACAATAAGTCTGGTTCTTCCTATATGCCCTTTTAGGTCACTGGGGTCTCAAAATCTGTGAATTTTGTATACAGTATTTCCCATCGTGGCCAAATAAATGTGAATGCTTCTACCAAAGGTGATTAACATAAAGTCTATAAGCAGGAAGTTTTGTATAATTGTTACAAGGTCCAAAATTGCCCCAAACTCCAATAACAATTAACTTGGATTTTTTTAAATACAGGAACTATTACAAGTTTTAGTCTGAGTTGCAGTGTTTCTAAAAAATAAATGGTTCTCAAAGTTTTCTGCCTTGATTCCATTTACATGTACAACTGATTTATTTCTCATATCATATATATTTATTCAAAAAAATACATTGACTTTCTTCTTATGAGTAAAGTATACACAAGTAAATACCACTGATGTTGTGTCTATCCTCATAGAGATTATAGCCTCCTAGTGGTGGAGGTAGGGTGTAAACAAGTAATATAAAGGTAAACAGGAGTAACAGGGGTGAAAGAAAAGACTTTAATGACTGTGTCTGCCACCTCATTCTTCCCACCACCGACCCCTATCCCAGTCCCAGATTTTTCAGATGTCAGGTAAAGGTGCCTGAGTTTCCATGGCAGCCATTTAGCTTTTTATCAAATAGTGTCAATGGAAGTCCTGGGCAAGATAGCACAAAGACAAAGAAAAACTAGAAAATCCAGAGATGTTAATAATATTTAGAGTGGAAATAAAGAGCTACTTCTAGAAGGAAAAGAATCATGAGTATAAGAGGAAACAGCCTTACATAGGCTGTGTTTTGACCACCTTTGCTGGCCATGATAGAGGAACAGGGATTAGACTTTCCCCCCTTGCTAAGACAACCAGAAAAATGGGTGAAATATATGAAACAATGGCTTTGCGTTTTCTCAAGAAGAGGCAATGAAGTTTTTTATTATTTTTTCATGGGATGCCACGTTTCTTTGTGCCTCTACACACTTGGCCTCATATGTGCTGTAACTGGGCAGTACCATTAAAGATATGGGGCCTAAAATTCTGCACTCAGCTGGCCTCAGACAAAATAGTCACTTCATATTTGTGCAAAGACAGCACCTTTACTCTGAGAGTCCAGAAGTGCAAAGTGACCATTCTTGGAGCCAGAGGGGAATGATGGAGACTGCTCTAAGAAAGCTCAATGGGCTCACCAAACTGCGGAAGGAAGCAGGAGAAACTGGCAATCTGTTAGTATCCCTTCTTCCACAGATGTCATATTTCTTAAGTCTTTAGGGTCCCTGGATGCAGAAGGAAATCAGTGACAGACTGGTTCAAGACCTTTGCTGTGTTTTAACTTCAGAGATCAAGTTCTGAAGATTCAGGACACCGGAGGACAACCAGCTGAGCACACTTCAAACAGGAAAGCTACTTGAAATTTGAGAAAGGTAACCAAGCATTTTTGCAGGTTCTGGGACTAGAGAAAAGAAGCTGAATCACGTTTGGAGCATGTCACAGAAATGACACCTAAATGGGTAGCAAGCATCAGGGAGAAATACCACTCTCTAAGCAGGATTGGCTGGGTGGGACACTAGGTGTTAAGCAGGTAGTCAAAATGCCCAGGACCTCTGTGGCTGCAGCAGACAACTTGAGAATCCTACAGAGAGTGAGCCGTGGGGTGGAGAAGACTAATTCACAGTGTGAATTAATACATCTAAGCCTAAGGGCCTAAGTCTAAGGTCACAAGCTGGTCACACCTGACCAGCAAACATTTTATTTAGTCTGAACAGTGTTTTAGGAATCAGAAACTTTCTCATAAAAACCTAGATTTCTGGCTCTCTGAAAAGATTAGAAATCATAGAAACACTAAAAAAGGCAGCCTCCTTTATTTACTGGAGTGTATACCCTCCAGTCACCTGTCCCCATCTTTCTCTGTGTCCTTACATACAGTGTGACAGTCATCCTCACCTATTTCCTTCCAAATAAACCAGTTTTCCTTGAGGCAGTGACGAAACCAGCTCCCAGCAAAGTACTCAACTTTTGCAGCTAGACTGGCCCTGTGACAATGTTCTGACCAATGAAACATAGGGGAAAGACTTCCAGAGATTACAGGAAGACTTTGTTTTTCCTCATGAAGTCATGTCCCCCATACCCACTTCTTCTGGAATTGAACAAGGATGTGATGAATGGTGCTGAAACAGACATCTTGTAAAATGAGTAAAACCAGCTAATGGAATGTAGTCCTGTGATTGGAAAAGTTCAAGTGAGGCGATTATAGGTCAATGCTCTGAATTTAGGCCCCCGACAAGTAAGAACCCAGACCCTGGAGAATCAGCGGCAGCCTGATAGTTGAACTGAGGAATGTACCCTCTGCCGATTAATGTTCTGCTTTCATACAGCGCTATCACTGCGGCTGCGTGAACACCACTCCCTGGGCATTTCAGAGATCCTGTCTTCTTCCTTGGGTAGGATAATGAGTCCCTGGGAGGAAAGAAGATAAACTCCTCATGCCGTCACATTTTAACCCTGGGAAGTTACAGATTCTTCTTCAGCTGGCATCATTAAGTACTCAAATTTTTATTCAGAATCGATTTTCATTTTTCTTAATGTATTCATGGTGTTCTCTATCCTATTAAGTGAAGCTTTTGTACATATTATCGTCATTTATCAGTAGAAAATGGATTTGTGCACAAGTTACCAAGATGCAAAATAATGGCATGGAAAGAAATAAATTTCTATCTTAAATGAAAGTGTGGAATTAGGAATGAAGAACTAGTGTGGGCTATGTTCCCCAAACCACCGTGGGTCCTGCTCACCACTCTGCCATTCTAAGATGAAGTCATACTCTGTGAATGACAGCCATGCCTGTCATGCTTCAGTCAGCAGGATGGAAGAAGGGGGGAAGAAGTGTGGGGTTAAGGCCACATAATGTCTTTTAAAGAAGGTTCCAAAAAGCAACCACAAGGCTCTTCTGTTATTGGCCAGACCAGTTACATGGCCACACCTTGCTTCAAGGGAAGCTGGTAAATAGAGTCATTATTTTTATAGTCATAGTGACCAGCTAAATAAGTCAGTAACAATGGGAGAAGGGGGAAAATGCTGAGAGATAGCTAGCAATAGCTGATACAGAAAGTTCCAGAAAACTGCTCATTAAACTCTTGCCTATTTACAGGGGAATTAATCATTAGCTTTTTCAAACTTCTGGGTCCCTCAAATTAAGATACATTTTTCATATAGGATTGTCATTAATGTCTTTTACTGCCTATTCACTTGGACTTTCTAATGTTGCATCATGTCAAACAATTATCTGTTAAGAATTAAAGTGATACAAAATAGCATTTGATTGTTCTGCCTAGCAACAGCTGAGTTATTTATCAACCTTCCTGATCTTTGTCAACTTAGAAAAATATCTCAGTGTAACTTTCATTTGTTTCTATTTTAAAATTAGTCCACTAAATGTCATGTATAACTCATGTTAATCCATTTAGAGCTTCTTTTCTAAGATTCTAAAAGGTAAGGCAAAGCCACAGATTTGATTTCCACTTGAACAGGAGTTCATTCACTCTGCTTAGTTAGATACCTCATAAATTTATATCCCTGTTTACTGGGATGTTGAATCTGCTGTTTATTTGTATATCGTTAAAGACATTTCTTTATTTCGCATGGCTCATACAATTTTAGGATGACAGTAGTATCTAGCTTTAACAGATTTCTCTACATAGCCTTAGCATATAAAACCAGCAAAAACGAGACTTTCTGTAATGGGTTTACATTCATTCATTCTTTTCATTTCATTTCTGTAATGGGTTTACATTCATTCATTCTTTCATTCAAAAATTTCACATTTTTGCATGCAGTTACATGCAAACATACTATTCTCTTTTAACCTAATGTAGAAGAGAGTGTGTATATGTAATATACATAGCATGGTATAGAAATATATTTAAGTATTATTACAATGATTGTGTAAGTATTCAAAATATCTCACTATATCAGAATATTTGGGTTAGCCTGCTTTATCATAAATTTAAATCATATATTTTAAAGAAATTACAAATTAATTATTGAGAACCATTTGGATTAATGACAAAGACAATATTATAAATTCTTTGCTAAAGAAGGATTAAACCCAATTTCAGAAACACATTATTGACACAAATAGCTGATAACATAAATTTATAAGTGTTTAAGACTGCCTTATATACTATCCTAAATAAAAGATCCACAGAATTTCGTACTCAGATTTATTAGGTATGGTATGGGAAAATCCCTTGGTACGAGTGTGTCAGAGAACTAGAAGCTGATTTCTCTCTCCCGTAGAAGTACCACAAAGCCATCCTGATTCCTTCTATCCTGCTGCTCCACCATTCCTCAGGGGATCCCTTTGCCAGCGTAATCAAAACTGGCTCATCAGCATCTTGTCTACGTTCTAACTTCAAGAAGTAGTAGAAGAAAAAAAAAAGGAAAAGAAGAAAGAAATGGAAAGCAAGTGTGAGCCAGAAGTTGCACACATCCCTGCTGCTCTCAACATTGCTCTGCAAGAGTCTGTGAAATAGAGTTGCTCTCTTTAGCTGGGCGACCATGTGCCCATCTAAAACTCAAGGGTTCTGTCATTAAAAAGAAGTGGAGAACAGATACAGAGGATGCTTAGCAGTCTCTGCCTCATCTAGTGAATACATTAGAGAGATGTCAAGTTCATAAGGGTGATTAACAATTGTAGAAAATCAGATCATAAGCATATATGACCACTCTTATATGAATTAATAAAATGAGTATTAATTAGAAGTTTTGTCCTTAAGCTACTCTTATTTTAAGAAAGTTGCAGATTGAGTTCTATAAC
The DNA here is from genome assembly GCF_030020395.1 of Manis pentadactyla. Classification (NCBI taxonomy): domain Eukaryota; kingdom Metazoa; phylum Chordata; class Mammalia; order Pholidota; family Manidae; genus Manis; species Manis pentadactyla. The sequence goes on from NC_080030.1 coordinate 83,012,240, forward strand.
ACTATTTATCATGACTGGGAAATATCCAAATTTGGTTGCTAAGTTACTATTTTTATTTAACACATAGTTAAAATCTGATTGAATTAAATAATTTTTAATAATAGACAAGAAACTAAGTAAATTGAAAGTACCCTATGTCAATTCAAATAATGATTGTAAGTGGTTCTAAACAAGTCAATTATGAAGACAGCACTTAACAAATAAAAATTAATGAAAAAATAAGTAGAAATCAGCAATTTACTTGAATATAATATTCTTTTCCTATTTCTGCTCATTCTCATAGACTTAGTAATCTTTTCTGACAAACTCCACAAGAAGATATACAAGTAAGAAATATGGATTCATTGGCATTCCCATGTCAAATTATAATTAAGGAAGATGTGGAAAATATGATGGAATGAGAAGATCAGATATCTAGACTCCCAATCATCAGGAAATATTCTTCCCAGCCTTTCCAGCTTTATGTTCTCCAATTATTAGTAAACATTTGCTGAGCATCTACCCTGTGTTAGATGCCATGCTAGGTGTTCACACCATATGAAAAGGGATATAGTTTATGCTTCATGGGAAAGAAAAATAAGTACACAGGCTCCTTCCTCTCCATGAAATGTGAACTAAGTCAGTATATCTTTAGACCTTTACCACAGTTTCCTCGTTGTGTTTACTTATCCCCCATCCCTACCCCACCCCTTGTATAAGAAAGCGTTTAGGAGATTCTTTTCTGGGCATCTTATCAGCACAAGAGAAAAGCCTAAAGAGACCATCCAGGGTTCCCTGACGAAATAGCCCAATCCGGTCTTTCTACAGTCAAGTGCACTACCAAGACCTGCCCACATGCACACAGCATCCAATCAGCTGATAGATCCCCTTATTTAAATATGAGGAGACAGACAAAGATCACCAGACCTCTGAGGAGTCTCAGTGTGGTGGGATGGGGCTTCCAGAGAGGCAGGGAGATGCATGCATTACAACTGAGGGGGACAGAAAGAGAGGACTTCTACTATTTTACAGAATTGTTGACATATTTCCTGTTTGAAGGTCCAATGAATATATGCTTGTGTTCTTTTTCCTACAAAATAGAACACAGCAATAATAGTGCGATTTCTTTCAGATTCCTGGACCTGATTTCAATGCATATGTGGCAATGGTTCGTGGTGGAGGGGAGGAGGGGGCCTTCCCATGCACCACACCAAGCAATTCTCCAACACCAGCAGGGTGTCTGAGAGCTCAACTCAATTCTGATGCTATCTTCCCAGAGACAGCACCAGATTCCCCAAAATAAGGGTTGCATCCTTCAATATTGCCCCCTACCCCCACCAGTTGCATGCCCCAGGCTTACCTGTGCTTCTGACCAACCTGCTACAGATTGCAAGTGTCCACGACCACCCTCAGGTTTGATTAATTTGCTAGAATGGCTCATGGAACTCAGGAAAACACTTATGTTTATCCGTTTAATAAAGCATGCAAGTTAACAGCCGGGTGAAGAGATACATAGGGCAAGGTCCCAAATAAAGGAGCATTGATCCCTGTGGAGCTTGGGGCCTGGCTCAGTGGCAGGTAGGTACATTCTGGTTCCCCTAGCATGGAAGCTTTCTCCAATACAGAAGCAGAACACAGAGAGTGATATGCTCTTCTCAGGGGTTTTTGTGAGGGCTTCATTGCACTGTTCTGATTGACTAGATCATTGTCCATTGGTTGATTCAACCAAATCAGCCCCTGCCCTTGGGTGGATCCAAAAGTCTCTCATTAATATGACAAAATACCATTTCACCTTTAAGACTCTGGAGTGTTTTCAGATATGTGGATGAAGTCCAAATATGCCTGGGAAATATCATGTGAATGACCAAATATGTATTTCTTATGACTCATTATATATCACAGTGTTCTACAGCAGGGGTCAACAAACAACTGTCTACCTACCCACAGTTTATGTAAATAAATTTTTGGGGAAACACTGCCATGCCCATTATTTAACATATTACCTATGGCTGCATTCACACTATAATGGCAAAGTTGAATAGTTGAAATGAAGACCATATGACCCACAAAGCCTAAAGTATCTACCATTTGGTCCTTTATAGGCAAAGTTTGTAGACCTCTTATCTACAGAATAGATCATTTGAATGGTCTCTTGAATCAATCAATTTTTTTCTTTCTTTTAGTGCCAGCTATATGAAAAGAGAAACAAAGGTGTTTAAGGCATGCATTTTATGCTCAAAAAACTTATGATTTAGTAAGAAGAGGTAACATCTATATATATAAACACATTAGGGAGTAGATAGTGAAAAGTGCTATGTGAGGTATAGATAATATACTATCATTGTTGGAAGATGGGCAAATATTTATGTCAGGAGCTAATAAGACACCTAAAGTAGAAGATACTTGAGGTGGAACTTAAGGGCTGCATATGTCCTTGAAATCTTTGCCTTTTTTATGCCCTTTGAAGTACTTTAGATAGTAATTGAAACTACAGGTTTTTAATTCAGATGTTTAAAAAATAATGATTCTGTTTTTTAAATATCTTTTACATTTGTGTTGTAATTTATATAAGTTCATTCCTATTTAATTCTTATTGTCAAAGTCCTTGAAAATTTTGTCCAAGGAAACTAATAGTGAATTCACAGAATGTTCTTTGCAATACTCTGACTTGGGCAGGAAGCACTTATTATGAAATACTCCATGGCAGTGAAGAAGGAACGGTGAGATCAAAGTAATGACAACCATGCTGTCCTCTGATCACAAGGTATTTTTGGCTATTTGACATGAACCTAATTTCATAAATCATGTTATTCATTATTGCTGGTATGGAAGAATAGATTTTAAAGAACACTGCAGTTCTATAGCAACAGAAACCAAAATTTTATTTTCATGGTTCAGGCTTTTGAATTATATTAGAAGTATAGATGAACATCTCTTCTGAGCTCCATACACATGGGTAAGCTGAGACTATTTATCCACATCAGTCTGGATGGATGGCTTACTAATCTCCTTGAAAGCATAACAGTCAACTATGGTGAGCTTCACAAAACAGGCACAGTCACCTGTTGGGAGGGGAGCTCTTAGCTCAAGATTCCCATTTGAGCAGTCCTGCTACCATCTTTCTGGCTTCAAGCATCGATCATTATTAACAATCAGCAGCACAAAAGGGAAATAAAACCCAGAAAATTCATCAAGCTTTTATGAAAAATTCTGGGATAACAAGGAGGTAACCACAGAGTACCACCTAAAACTAAAATCACCAGATTTGGAGGCAATGTGCCACATACTTCAAGAGAGAAGATGGGGCCACATTCCCACACTTACTGCCTCCTGCTTTATTCCACACCTGCTGTCTCTCCCCACACTTATGATACAATCATTTCTCCACGAGAGAATTCTCTCACTACTGTGTCTAAGATGGATACAAATCAATGATGTTTAAAATAAAATACAATTTGAAGAGTTATTTTAATATATGATATGTCAACATTTGCCATTATTGCTGTGATGTGATCATGAAAAAGACATTATTAAGCAAGCTCAAAAAGTAAGTTGTAATCTCAGAAATAAGATAATAAGAGGTGTTCAGTGCTTGTCAAAGAATTCATAATAAATCATCACATACATGACCAGCTGTAGGTCCTTAAGAGAGAGTGCAGCTGTGGAGGGCCATCTTCCTCATTTTCTTTCTACCTTTCAGGACTGAGCCTCTTAGCCAGACTTTTTCCCCCTACCATTTACTGTTGGAATTCCAATACTTTGTCTTGAAACTGTAGGCCGTTTGAATTTCTAATAAAAAAAATTTCAGGTGATTGTAAGAAAGCTTCTACAATCACAGAAAAGCAGATTTAGTTTTATGACATAAAACTGAACTTAAAAATGTAATTTCTGACAAATAAATCTTGTAAAACACCTGGACTTCAAAGATAATCACTGTGACCTATAAAAATAACCTCTAATATCTAAAAACTCTAATTATGATTATCTAAAAAAAAAACTTGTTTTTCAGGTATTAATATTTAAACAAATTCTTCCCTGTTTGTCCAGACTTTCCCAGTTTTAGCACTGAAAGTCTCACTTCCTAGGAAAACTTCCAGTCCCAGGTAAACTGTAATTGACATCTTATATTCTGGAAGGTATAAATTCAAGTAAATTTTCTTTGTAAAGTCAGGAGAGGACTATTGGCACTTAGCTCTTCTCAAGCAGGAAGATTTTTAAACTTATGGCTGCAGTATTCCTTGCTTAAACAAAGAGATTAAGAATCTGTGTCCCACTTAAATTAACAATACAAGCAACTGTAAACCATAAAGTTCCATGATAATTATAAATAAAATCTCTGATATAATAATATGTTCTGATAACGCACAGTCTCTGAGATATAAAGACAAAGACACTGAAATAACAATGAATACTCTGGAGTATGATCTCAGTGTCCAAATGGGCATACAGTTTTGTGCTCAACAAATACAACAAAAGGAAAGATATTAAATAAACCTATTGTAATAAAACATATTTATGATTACTTTTAATGGCCTAACTACTACATTATTTAAATAACTATTTGAATTGTTTATTATTATTAACCTAATGAACAATAATTTTGGTATTTTTCTTAGAATTTAGAAGGGGCTTTGAATAAAATGGCTTAGTAGACTCACACTATGAACAAACTTCCCCCATTAGAATGAACCCTATAGTACTGGGTTAGAATCAGAGCTGTAAGTATGAACTCACATTTAGCTTATAAATACAAATGGACAGATACAATTGCTGATACGTATGTACACACTGGCTAACATATATACATATATTATCTGGCTCTGTCTGCCAAGGAGAGCCTGGAAGCAATGACACCCAGCAGCAGTCAGCACGCCCACTTCCAGGGCCTGGACCCAGAAGCCAACATGAAAGAGCTTCCAGGGAACAGGGCTGGAATAACTTGAGCAACAAAATAAATAACAGCATGGGATTATAATTTAGACTATAATATACATACAAGATCCCACTAAAATTTTAGTAAAGGAATAAAAGATATGGTTGAAAAAGAAAGTGGACAGAAAGCACAAAATATATTTCAAAAAAAAAATCTGGAAAAGGAAAGCACTTGGAAAGTTCTAGTAATCAATTAATCAAGATAAAAAAGAACTGTAGCCCAAATTGCTCATAGAAGGCAAAAAGACTAGAAGAGGGACAATTTTCCTCATCCAGTTGTGAGGATGCTCAATTTTGGGAGATCCCAGACTTTTTTCAGAGGGTTCCTTCTCTAGAAAAACTGAGAGGGCCAAGAGAAAAGATGATCTCTGAGACCATAGATTAAGTCCTCAGAGATAGTCAAAAGATATGGCATCCATAAAACAAGAATTAATCGTTGGTTCTCCCAGCTAATAGGAGTTTCAGAGGTGAAAAAGAAGAATTAAATAGTATAAATTATCAGGAAAAATATCACTAGAGAAATTCCCGGAGGTAACAAACACAAATTGTCAGATAGAAAATTCCCACTGAATGCCCAACATACTGAATGGAAAACAAAGAGAAACAGAAAGGCCTCGGGCACAGTATGAGAGATTTGTGACACCAGATTTGAGTAACACCAATAAGAAAATATAGGTTAACTGCCAAAGAGTAAGCATGGTAAATGGTTTCTCATCAGTAACCCTGTAGGCTAGAGGACAGTCAACCAAAACCTGAGGAAAAATTTTTCTCAGCCATTAACTCTCTACTCTGGAAAAGGATCAGTCAAATGTGAAATAATGTAAAGGTGTTTTTATAAATGCACAAATTCAAAGGAATTCTCCTCAGGCCCATATTTTCTAAGGATTCTACTTGACAATAGGCTCCAACCAAATAATAAGCTGACCAAACAAAAGGAAGTCAAGGAAACGTGATATGATGGATTCAACCTAAAAAGATGGTAAAAGACAGGCCCCCAAATGGTAGCTAAATAACAGATCTGAGGAACCATCAGGCCAACAATTAAAAGCAAAAGACAGGACTCCAAGTGGACTCCAAGTTCTTCAAGGAAAATAGGGGAGGGAGACAATTGGAATACAAAATACGGTAGGCAATTTCAAAAAATTTAAGGAATGTGGATGGAATTGAGGCAAAAGAAAAAGACTGCCTAGAAAAAGTTTGAACTATACAGTAAATGAATATATTCATGTAAGTATTGATTTCTGATCACTTAAATTAGTAATACACCCATATGGGGAAGACTGGGGAGTGTCCCAAGAGAGATAAATCTCACCAACCCTGACACTTTCTGTATTAGTTGTTATACTATCTCTTCCCCCCATCTTTTTCTTTCCTGCCTCCAGGCTTTGTATACAGCAAAGAGAAATAAAGTTCTATGTTGCTTGAATTATTTCTTTATTTGGATTTTTCTTATAAACTTCCAAATAAATCTTAATGATATGGGGAACTGGCACCTGAAAGTGAAGTGTTGCTAAGAACTTCAGCCAAAATAGATCCGGCCTTAGTGGAGGCAAAGCAGCTGGAAAGCTGGTGATCCTTCTAATGACAAAGCAAAATACTGAGCCGAAGGCTTGCCTCTGTACTTTGGGAATGTCCATGTGCTTAAAAAGGCTCCAGTGGTAAGGCAAATCGTTGGCATATTTATAATGATCCATGTGTTGGCTCTTTCTTGTCACTTCTAGAAAAACCTGTGAGGGAGAACTAAAATCAGACCAGTTATCAAGTCAGCCAGCTAGGATTAAAGGAAACCCTGCTTTACCAAGGGAAATGTGGACTGCCTGAGGTCTGCAATCTAAATTGAATGAGAGACCCACAGCTTGAGGCCTTCAAGCTGCAAGAGCAACTACTGCTTCTGTACTTTCAGCCACAGCATAGTAAGAGGTGTCTGTAAAAGTGCAGCCTTAACAAGATTTAAGACAGAAGGTGCATCTACTCGCAAAGACAGAATTGAGGATGCAGTGCCTACTGGTGCCATTATCTCAAATGTCCTCAAGATGTTAGCCTGAGAGTGTTGGAGAGAACCCCAAAGCCAAAACTAAAAGACGAAGTTCTTCAGGCTTTAGAATTATGTACCTATAGGAGGGCCAGAGTAGTACCACCATTCTGGGGATGGATGTAATGCCACCACAGCAGCCCAGGACTGTGACAGTAAAACCTGTTCCTACCTCCTTGTCATCTGTCTTCCAGAAGAAAACAAGCTGCTGCTAATGCTCAAGTGTCTACCCTAAAGCAGTTAGCTGTATCAGTAATGCTGCAGGGGAGGAAATCTGCTCTTGGCTTTCCTCCTCCTAAGACCAGGAGGAGGTCAGGAGGTCTAGCTGCTATCAGCAGCACTAACAACCAGTTCATTCAATCAGAACATTCTTCCAGCTGTGCCCTGCTGACCAACACAATGTTACCTCATAATCCCTGATTCCTTTTGAGCCAAAGACTTGAATGCTGGTCTTTGACTCTTTTCAAGGGAAGGAAGAAAATTTTTCAAAAGACAACGCCAAGATTAAAGTCTGCTTTTCCTTTTTCAAATAAATCCCCTAGGTGAGAGCATTACAAACCTAAACTGAAGAGGCATCTCTCATAGACTTCATGAAGGAAGTGAAACTTGAAGGATGGGTAGGACTTAAATTAACTGTTACTTATTTCAAGCAAATAAAGTGCACGCACAAGGGTTTGGTGCAGCGAAGGCCCAGGGCCTGTCCAAAGCACACTGACCTGCTCTGGCTGAGGGTTCAGGCACAGGTGAAGGGGTACACTGAGTGCCAAGCTGAGATGTTTGGACTCTGTCCTGTAGGTAACAAGAGTTCATAGAAAACTGTGGGAGGCGATTGAAAACAGTTTTCGTATGGGTTGTATAGCAATGTCCAAAGCTAAATCATAGAGTCAGCTAGGACCTGCAGAAAACAGCGCAAGTTCAACTGAGGAGAGAGAATAAACAAAACAGTAACTCGGCGGTTAAACCAGCAAGCCCCTGTACTGCTCAACAGCACGGGCAGCGAAAATGGGGCTGGGAAGAAACAGGGTCAACTCTGCTTGTTTGGAAAAATGCTTCATTTGTATTTCTACAGAATCAGACTAACCATTTGGGGGACTTAGTAGGGTGTGATGGCTTTAAAAAGGGATTAGAAGCAAAGATGGATTCAAATGTAAAAAAAGTATTTAAAAACATGAAATCAAAAAAAAATATATATATATATATATATATATATATTACCAATGTCTCTCTAAGCAACAATTAATTATTGTAACATGAATGCAATAGAGTATTACTATTTGTTATTGTTAATCTCTCTTGCCAACTGAGAACTCTTTAAATCTTTCCTTTTTTCAGTCCATCATTATTGACTAGTAGGTCAGCACTGGAATGCATCTGGGAGCCATTGAAAGTCAGATCTGTGACTCGTCCATCTAGATGAAAGTCTGTGCAAATGTATGGCCAAGTGACTATAAATATGTTGGAAATGACCAACTAAATACAAAGACAGTTTTTCTAAGCTTACTAGCAACCTTGAATTAGTCTTCATCAATTTGTATAGTACTATCTATAAGTCTTACTCAAGATAAGATACAAACATTGTCTTTATTCAGTCTCATTTGTGTCCAATAGATTGTGTCACCTTGCTCTGGCAATGCACGATGATTTCTCTGAATTTTAGACAATGTGATCCTGAAATGTGGTGTCATCTCAGGTGACTTAGTAAACAACCATTATACCCCTATCAGCGCAGTCATCACTGCCTCTGAACTGTCAGCTCCACATTATAAATTTGATGCACAAGCTTGTGAAGCTGGGTTACAGAAGAACATCAAGCCTGGCTTTAAAAAGGGATTAGAAGCAAAGATGGATTCAAGTGTAAAAAAAGTATTAAAAAACATGAAATCAGTATATATATATATATATTACCAATGTCTCTCTAAGCAACAGAATTAATTATCGTAACATGAATGCAATAGAGTATTACTATTTGTTATTGTTAGTCTCTCTCTCTCTCTCTTATTCTCTCTATGTGTCTTTTACCCTTCTTCTATTTGGTACAGAACATCCTTTTAAATTACACTTTGCCAAGGGTAAAGAGAGTTTTGTTGTGCTTTCCTACCTCTGGAGGGAAAGCAAGACGAGTGCCATTTGAAGGTAGATAGCATCTTATTTGTTCTGCTGGAACCCTTGCATATTGCAGAGACTTGATAAAAGCTTCACAAGTAAGGAAGAAACCTACTATCAGTGCTGCCATCAAGATCAATGTCTGTGGTTAAACTGAGAACAAAAATTTTAATGCCATAATTCTGGAAGTTATTTTCCCACAGAAACTTAAAACCCTCCTGAACTCAGTCAGGCACTTGACCAGCTTGATTGAAGCTCATAAAGAAGGTAAGAGTTCTGATTATCTTTTTCCCTCCACAAAATAAAACTTTCCAGTCCTCAAAGGAATGCATAGCCAGCCATTAAGCAGAAATTAACTAGACATTTTTAGTTTAAAGATTTTTTTTTAATTAACAATGCTCTCTAAATTATAGAACAATCTCCTCAGTGGGTTAGCATCCTGAATTAGTGGAGACAATTAATTGGAGACAAAGATGATGGCCTGATACAGAAATCTAGGAGCTTTTACTAGATTACCAGATGTTATGGGTTAAATTGTGTCCCCAGGAAGTCGTGTTGAAGTCCCAGTCTCTGGTACCTGTGAATGTGACATCATTCAGAAAGGTGGTCCATGCAGATGCCATCTACCTATGAGGATGTCACCGGAGAGGGCCCAAATCCAATATGAGAGGTGTCCTGGTAAGAGGAAAATGCCAAATCCTGTGACACTTAAGAACTCCCAAACCTGACATCAGGTTCAGGGGGTGGAGCTTGCACAAACAGTCCCTTTCCTTTCTAGACTGAGTTGCAGCTGTCTGTGGGAAAGGTGAAAGCCCAAGTACTTAACTTTCTCTGGCATATTTGGGCCTTTTTCTTGGGTACTTTGTATCCAGCTTCCCACAGTAGGTGGAGGAGCCTCTCTGGCCCCTAAGGCATTCCTCCCCAGCAGGTCCTGCAGGCAGAAGGCCAACCACATACCCAAGCAGAGCACAGCTGAGCTGGTCGGCAGGGAATGCCTTCAAGTCTGAGGCCAGGGCTGACCCAAATATTCTGGGAGAATTTTTGAAGCCCTGGCGTGGCCTGGTCCAAGTCAACTGCCCATGTCCTCTGAGCTCAGGATTTTCCCATTGGAAGGCAAATACTGGCCAACTTTTTAGGGGGTGGGTAGATACAGAAGAAGGCATCCTTTAGAGCAAGTGAAGAAAGTTACTTTTGGTGGGATTAGGCCCAGCAGAGTGTAGGGATTAGGGACCACAGGGTAAAGGGTGACAGTAGCTTGATTTACTGCACGTAGGTCCTGGATGGGCTGATAGTCTTCTGTCCCTGGCTTCTGGACTGGTAGAATTGGAGTATTCCAACATGGCTGGCACGGCCGGAGGATTCCGTACTTTGAGAGTCTGTCCAGGTGGTGCTGAATGCCTGCCTGCACCCTTGGAGGGGTGTAACACTGTTTTTCCCATACTGGCTCAGCCCCAGGCTTAAGTCCTATAATCACTGGAGGAACATTTCTGGCCAACCCTGGGGGAATTATCTTCCACCCAGACTCTGGGAACCTGGATGGGCAGTTCAAGGATATCTGAGGTGGGGTCTGGGCAACCGAAGAGATGCCACTCCTCTGGGGAACTGTGAGAGTCAAACCCTTTGCTTCAGCACCCCCTGGGGTTACAGCTGCACGCCCTCGGGAGTCAAAAGCTACTTGGGCCTGAAATTTCCCCAAGAGATCATGCCACATAAGAGCCACGGGGCAGTCTGGTAGGTACAGAAACTCATGAACCCCACGAACCCCAAGGCGCACCCTGAGGCATCAGGAAGGGCTGGCACATCCTGCTTCCAGTGGCGCCTACAATGGTGGCCAGTTGTTGAGAGAGAGGTGCCACCCGCTGAGTAACCACCGAGTGTTCAGCCCCAGTGCCCACCATGAAGCCCATTATTTGACCCCCTACTGTCATTCAGACCATAGGCTCCTGGGGGCCAGGGGGGATGGAGCCCAGTCGGTCCTATTCATTTTCATAGTCTCCATTTCAACAAGGCCTTGAGGTGCTCTTCCAGGCCCTTGAGGGGTGGCCTCAGGGCTAGTACTGTCCCCACACTGCTTGCCCACTTCCTCGAGCTTCTGGATTGGGCCTGGGCTTCCCCCCCTTTTGGGGACATTTGTTTATCCAGTGTCCTTCCTGGCAGCAGTGGGCGCCCTGGATTCTCCTGGGCCACGTTCTCTCAGGTTGACCCTGACCAGCCCAGCCTCCGCCTGACAGAGCAGCCCTCCGAGGCCCTTCTGAACATCCCTCTAGAGCTGCTGCAAGGTCTGCCTGTTTCTTCATCTGCCATCAGCCTCCAATTGGACCTCTTGGTCTCAGTCAACAAAACCTTTAGCTGCCCCTTCCATCAGCTCGCTTGCGCTCTTCCCAGCAAAGCCCTCAAGCTTCTGTAGCTTTCGCCTAATGTGTCCCTGGGCCTGATTGCCAAAGGCGGCACTAACCGTCCGCTGGTTTTCTGGTGCTTCTGGGTCAGATGGGGTATAGAGCCTGACAGCCTCACACAGCCTCTCACAGTACAGAGCTGGACTCTCTTGGGCCCCTGGAGGACCTCAGAGGTTTTGGCCATATTCATGGCCCTTTTCCCTCCTTCTTTCATTCCACTTGTAAGAGCCTCCTGATACCATTTTAATTTCTGGTAGCTCAAGTCATCATTTGGGTCCCGGTGGGGGTCTTCCTCTGGGAACTGAGTTTGGGCATCTGCGCAGGTGTTGAGCGTTCCATGTGGGGAATGGTTTTCTAGCCACCTGGGTTATTGGCACCTTTCCTCTGTATTGAATAACATTGGGAGGAGTTGATGGGCATCTATCCAGGTGGGTTTATGAGTTTGAACTACAGATTGTAACAAGTCAATCATGACCTGAGGTGTTTCAGAATAAGATGGAGTATGATTCTTCCAATTTAAAAGGTCAATAGTAGTGAATGGCTGGTAAAAAAAGACTTGTCCCCCTTGAATATGCCTGTCCTGGTCATAGAAGACAGGGCTACGTGTCTCATGCAGGGGAATCTGCAGGGCTCCTGGCCTGCGATTTCCAGGGGAGTCTCCAACCAAGGTAGATTGGTCCCTCCGACGGGGAAGCTGTGGGGTCAGCACTGGAGGCAATGGGGTTGGTGGCATGGGGGATGGTGCACACATGGCAGCATCTTCCACAGTCTTATCTAGGTCACCCTTCAACTGAGACCCTTCAGTGGACTCAACCAATTGCAGGGCAGTTGGCAAAGGTGGGTGAATGGCTGGAGGATCATACAGTGGAGGTCTTCTCCAGCTCACTGGTGAGGATGGGCTTCTTTGGATCGGGAGGGCACCTGGAAGAAGCCACCACTCAGGCCATCATGGTCTTACAATTCTCTTCTAAGCATGCTTTCAGCCAGGACGTCCTGGACAGGACTGCGTCTTGCCAATAGGCAATGTAAGGGAACTGGTCTCTGGGGTGCCCTGTGACTACCCGAAAGACTTTGCCAGTTAGCTGTCTCTCTAGAGATCCCTCATATGGCCATCTGACCTCAAAGGAGACCCAGTCTGCTCCACAATATGTCCAGAGTTTCTCGGGACTGGGTCTGACACCATGATCACCTCTGAAACCCCTCTGGAAGCTCCTAAGCATGCACTCCAAGTGGGTGTGCTTACCCTGCCTTTCACCCACACCTCCCTTTGCCTTCCCACACACGTAAAGGACTACTTGGTTCTGGGATTGATGGGTTGGAAGGTTGGTTACATACTTCATCTGTCTTCAGCTGCTCTCCTTGTGGAGATATTTCAGGCACCTCTTGGTGTTGGTGGGACCACGTAATTCCCAGTCAGGATCCCTCTGAGGAGGGCCGCCCTTAACCGTATGAGGATTGCCATGGAGCAGCGAATCAGGACTCACTCCGTAGCCAGGCCACGTCTCACACAGTCGCCATTCACCAGAGTTTCACCACCCTTACTTCCACACTCCACCCTTTGCCTTAGGTCGTGGTTTCACCTGCAGATGGGGCTACTCGAGCGACACTGGGAGGTGAACAGGCTCCCCTCTGTCCCTTAAGACAGATGCACGTTGAACCCGGGTTCTTACCAGTCCGTGGGGCAATCCCCACTGGTTCTTGCGTCTCACTGGGTTCCGTTGGGCATTCGGGTTATATCCCCGAATCATGGGGAGAGGCAAGTCACCTTCGGAACAATAGTCTGCTGGCATCAGGCGCAATCACCTCTCCCGGGGTCCTGAGGACAGTCCCCCAGCAACAGAGGAGGTGAATACACTGTCTCCAAATCCTCGACAGGCCCCAGGAAATATTGCAGAAATTGCCGAAACTATGAACAAGGAGTCGGGACACCAAGACATCTGGCGAGAAGCAGAGTTTATTGGCACTGACACCGGCTCAGCGGATTCACATCCAAAGGCTGAGCCCCAAGCACAGCAGGGCCCTGAGGGGGTACACTGTTACATTGTTCCTACCTCCTGTTATTCCTCTACATTCTTGAAGCCTTAAAAACATTGTCCCTTTTCTTGGCTTCCTACCTCAGAATGGGAGTCAGGATGGTTGAGAAAAAAACATGAATTTGTCTCAGAAAGCCTGGATTTGTATCTGGGTTCTGCCACAATCCTGCTACATATATACTATGGTCATTATTATATGTCAACTTAAAATATGTTTATCTGAATTACAAAATGATTATTTTAATCTCTAAGCAAATTGTAAAAGCATGTAATTTTGTGCAAGTAGTTCAAGAATCAAGAGAGTTAGACTACCTACTATTCTAGACTCCTAGGAGCACTCTCATATGTCCTACCAAATAAACGTATCACTTTGACACTTTTTAAAGAACTTTATTCTTTGAGTCACTAATTTTGCTAAATTTCCACTTTGCAAATTGTAATGAAGAGAAACTAATAAACACCGTGGATACATGTGTCTCATCTTTATTGTAGTTGACAATCTCACTTGAGATAGTAAGACTGGCTTTGCAGATCACAGCTATGGCCTGAACTGTATCCCCCTAAAATTCTTATGTTGGAATCCTGAGCCCTTATATGACCATATGGAAGACAGGGCATTTAAGGAGGTGAGGGGCTTAAATGAAGCCATAAGGGTGGAGCCCTGACTCAATGGTACTGAAAAAACATCAGATCTCTCTCTCTCTCTCTCTCTCTGTCTCTCTCTCTCTCTCTCTCTCTGTCTCTCTCTCTCTCTCTCCCCACCATGTGAAGGGCACAGAGAAACAGGGCTGTCTGCAGGCAGGAAGAAAATCTCACAAGGAACGGAATCCTGCCAGAACCTTGATCTCGGGCTCTCCAGCATCATGAGAAAATAACTGTCTTTTGTTTAAGCTGCCGATTGTATGTTATTTTGTTATGGCAGCCTGAGCAGTTCTAAGACAACCACTGAGTGTGGCAGGGTCAAAGAAGGGCTGCATAATATGAACAGTCTGAGAAAACTTGTTCTAAGACAAAATTACTATCTTGAGAATACATTGTATCTGAGTGTTCAGCAGTATTTTGGGGTTCTGTTCCCTTTTATTTTTCTTTCTTCTTCTTTTCTTCCTTTCATTCCTCCCTCCCTCCCTTCTTTCTTTCTTTCCTTCTTTCCTTTCTTCTTTTCAATGTATCTCCCTCTCACCACCTCCCTGGTTTTCTTTTTAACACATTAAGGAATCATTTGGGGAAGACTATTCTATCAGACTCAGTCATACGACCTCCTTTAGCAAATGGAATGTAAGCAGAAGGGACTGATTCTATAATTAAGCAAAAGCTTAAAAGCCATCGTGATGTTCCACCATTACTCTTCCCTCTGCCTAACAAGGGTCCAGCCCCATCCTAAAATAAAGCTGTGGGGTGGGCCTGCAGCCAATCCACAGCTAACAAGGATACTGTGGACCAGGTGTAAACTTTTGCTATAGTAAGCCGTTCCACTTTGGGAGTTATGCTTTGTTCCCACAGCGTGACTTGCTAAAAGCTGACCAGTGCAGAAATGTGCCTACAGACATTGCATACTCTCCCTCTGGCCTTTGGCTCACCACAGATACAGTATGCAATCTGGAGCTCATTCTTTGAAAGCAAAGTAAAAGAGAAGAACAAGAACTATGTCCTAGGATTATGGGGATTATTTGGTGGGATAACATGCAGAGCCCCTAGGATTTTGTGAGCTCAATACATGTGTGAGCTCCACCCCACCACAATTTCTTCCCTTCCCATTTCACTCCCATTTCCACAGTGGAGGGATGTCTACTAGGGTCCCGACTGTTCTTTATCTTGGTTAAGATAAATGAGCCATACACAGTCCCCACCTTAA